>NC_133619.1:251701620-252301620 GCF_048593235.1 Sminthopsis crassicaudata
AGTGAAAGAAAAGATAGGAAATTAGTTGAATGGTATAGAAGGGTCAAGAAAAGGCAAATTTAGGAATTGGAGAAGCCTAAGCATGCTTGAGATGGAGCCAGTGGAAAAGGAAATGGATGATGATGATAATGATGATGATGATAAACTGTGTAGCAGGATTTTGCTAAGTACTTTACAATTATTATCTCATCTGATCTTATGACAAAGGAATACTGGAATGGAATGCCATCTCATCATCAACCTTAGTAAAGAATAAGAGTAGCTCTTCTAGGGTCAGAAAAAGGAAGAGAGAGTATATACAGTGATGCTGAAAAGATTTGAAAAATGGAGAAGGTGAGGAATAGAGGGTGGTAGGCAAATTCACATTAGAGAGTGTTAATGTCATGAAATATGAAACTAAATTATCTGCTATAAGTGAAAGGGAGGGATATAAATAATAGTGGAGAAAAGAAAAGTTTTGTAACAGCCACAATAGGGAATATGATTAGGAGTCATTGGTGAGGATTGGTGAGGATCACTGAGAACTCTAGCTGAACCTTATGCAAGAGAGTAAAATATGCTTGATTTTGTGATATTTCCAGTTATGCTCCGCAGCCTGAATTTTTTTTTTTGAAAAACCAGAGTGTGAGGGCAAGTTAGAATGATCATTACCAAATATAGAATAATGGAAGGTCAGGGGAGCAAAAAATTCCAGAGTACTGATTTGTGAAACATAAAAAGTGGTAGATTATGTGCTAAGCAAATGAAGATGAGGAGATAGGATGGGATGGATAGGGCTAGATCAAAGTCCTAGAGGTCATGTTGAAAGTTAAAAAGTGATTGAGGGATTGAGGATTGAAGGTTATGATTTGAGAATGGAATATCAGTGTTTGGGATCCTAGATTGTACTCCAGAAGAGAGTGAGGTCTCTGGTACAATCCTTCTGGTGTGTGGTTGAAGTGGAAAGGAGATCATTGCAGAATATATTTTATATTTATTGAGGCAGTGGGGTGGGAGGATAGGGAGATTACAAAAGAAATAGAAGATATGATCACTCTCAAGGAGCTGCCAGTTTAGATAAGGAAATAATTAATGCATATATGAAGTACTTAGATAAGATATCCTTATGAGAAAGTTTAAGATTCAAAGATAAAACGAATGACATACAAGTCAATGCTTTCAGGAATTCTTTCTGACCAAAAAAAGCAAACTTATCTGTAGAAACATATCAGATTGTAAAACAAATTGATCATTTATCCCCAACTGATGAAAAAAAAATTTTTTTATCTTCACTCACTAGCAGAGATGATTGACATTAGTTAAAAATTAATTGATTTTCCTTTTCATATCAATTGAGGAAATGTGATTCCACAAACCCCTCAGGTGATAATCTATAGAGTGAGCTTTGTAACTTCATAATTTGTGTTTCATTTCTCTAGAAAGCATCCTTGAGAGCCCCGGATGATTCCTGTACTCCCTAATTGAGTAGATGGCAGTTCTTACACATAATGTAGTTGTTAGCTTTCACTGTCTATAAAAAGACTCAGGTGGGAAGAAGGAATGGAAACAATTCAGACAAGAAATCCTTCAAGGCAACTGGCAGCTGAACATACCCAACAAGAGTAGAAATAGGAATTTAGGAGAGAAAACCCTCAGTTATCAGCAGTCTTAGGAATTGACTCTGTTTCTGAATTTTGCCTTTTTTATAAGTGTCACAAACTGTGATTGTTTGCAGAGGTACTATAGTAAACTAGTGATATATCATAGTATCATGGATTTATAATTGGAGAGTACCCAAGAGGCCAAATTTATGATTTCTAGAAGCCAATTTCCTCATTTTACAAATAAAGAAACTGACGCCCAAAGAGGCTTGGAGTTTTGTTTTCTTGTTTGTTTGTTTGTTTGTGTAGTGTTTCTCAGGTATTAAGCATTGGCAATAAGATTTGAATCACAATCCTCAATCAACATTGCTCTTTTCTACTGTACCACCCTATTTATTGCAACATAAAGGATTCTGAATGGATAGAGTGATTGACTTGGAGTCAGAAAGACCAGAGTTCATTTGACTTTAGATACTTACTAGCTTTGTGACCTTGGCAATTCATTTAAACTCAGTTTCATTTCCTCATCTATAAAATGGGGATTATAAAAGCATCTACCCTCCCAAGATTGTTTTGATGATAAAATGAAATAATACATGCAAAATGCTTTGCAAAATTAAAATTCTACCTAAACATTAGCTGTTTTTATTAGGTGTATAGCATCTACCAAATGTTCTGCACTATGGACAATATAAAAGAAATATGACTAGAAAATAAACCCTGTCTTCAAATGGCATCCCCAGAACCAAAACCTAAATCAATTAGAGAACTACAGAAACACCAATACAATTAAATGTAAAAATATTATATGAAGCCTGCCTTCAAAGGGCATCCCCAGAACCAAGACCTAAATCAATAAGATAACTACACAAGCATCAATACAATTAAGTTTAAAAATTTTTTTACCAAAAGCTCAGTGTGGGGAAGTGATATTACTTACAACTTGGGCATGGCTAGTCCCAGAAAGTCATATGACTCCTATGTAGACAGATTTCTCTCACTTCATTGTTTCATTTCTTTTTCTGTGAGCTCAATAGGTCAGAAATGAAAAGTTATTACAGTCAGTCATGAAAATCATAGTCCAATTTATCAGTTTGTGTTTCTCTTTATAATGCTATATATCTTCTGGTTTGATGGTGATTTATCTTCCATGACCGAATATTGTTTTTCACATATGCTTTGTAATCATGAAAAGTCTCACAAAGGAAAAGTATAACAAATGAAAATCTTTGTGCTGAGCCGAGTTTTGAGGTGGATATTTGTTGTTTACTGTGGTTTTGATGGGCTAAATTGAGTATATTAGCAGGCATCCCAATGAACATGAGGTAATGTTAACAACGTTTTATTTATATTCTACTATGATTTCCTGATGTGCAGTTGGGTACCTGAACCAAATGAGATTCTATATACCCCAGACAAAATGCTAATTATTTCTTCAGCCCAATAAAGAGTTTAATAGAAAGAACTTGTCTGTTTGATGCATTGGGTTTTTTTCCCCTTTATTTAAAAAAAAAAATTAGTTTAGTAGAGAAATAAATGATCATTAGACTAGGAAAATTGAAAATCATTAAGCCTTTCCCAACAGCTCTTAATTCTAGTACCTTTTCCCTATTAATTATTTCTTATTAATCCTGTTTTTGGCTTGCTTTGTACATATTTGTGTTGTCTATCCCATTAGATTGTAAGTCCTTTCAGGACAGAAACTCTTTTGCCTTTTTTTTTTTTTTTTTTTTTTTTTTTTGGTATCCCCTATTCTTAGCACAGTTTCTTATCTATTAAATCATTTTTCAGTCATGTTCAACTCTTTGTGACGTCATTTGGCAGTTACTGGAATAGCCTGCCATTTCCTTCTCCATCTGATTTCACAGAAGAACAGGATTAAGTGACTTGCCTATGGTCACACAGTTAGTGAGTATCTGAAGCCAGATTTGAACTCAGAAAATTGAATCTTCCTGCTCTAGGCCCAACTCTTTATCCATTGTACCTGACATATAATAGATACTTCATAAATATTTATTGATTGATTGTTCTGTTAATACCAGAGCAGAAAGAACAATTTGGTAGCACATTTCTAAACAATTTTTGAGTAGAAGAATCCAGTCGGAAGTCATAGATTTATTATTGTTGTTGTTTGTCCTTCCTTCTTGAATAACATCAAGAGGGTGATGTCTTGCAAATAAATTGGATTTAAATGAAGCAGAGTTGTACAAAATCATCAGCCTCACTTCCTCCTCCAGTCATCTGAGTTCAGTGTGCAAGACATGTCAAGATATTTGCTGATGGTCCCAGATGCAGTGGGAAACCTGGGCCTTCTCAAGCTAAGGTCTTTCTCAGGTCTCAATTTGTTCTAAGGTATCACCTATTCAGTGAATAAAAATTGGGTTAGAAATGAGGCAAAGAATGATCTCTTTTACTTAGTCAAAAAAAAATCCATCTGAGAGGGGAAGACCTCAGAGTTTCTGACTAGAATGGAAACAATTGCTATTTACACTACTCTGAGCCATCAAAACCCAAAGAATGAGCAAGTGAGGCTTGGGCTGAAACCTATTATTGACCAATACATTTTTGCATAAGCCCATGGTCCTAGAAGTGAAAGGGATCTCAAGGTTCATCTTGTTTAGTACCTTCATTTTATAGATTAGAAAAATGAAACCTAGGAAAAGTAAATGACCCATTTAGATAAAACTGCTTGAACCCTTGGAGAACTCTGGAAATAAAATACTGACTTCCTTCAAAGAAAACAAAACATTTCTCTTAGGACTTCGGTTTAAAAAAAAAAAAAAAAGTTATTAAACAATGTTTTAAATTCCTGATTGTATAATTTCAGTAAAATCTATATCAGTCAAAACTAGATTTAGGTTTGGTCCCAAACATTTTGATAGCTGTGTAGTTAAGATTTAGATATTATTCTTAGATATTGGAAAGAAAGCATTGGCTTAACTGATACTTAGTTCCCAAGCTACTATGCCAACTTTCAACTAATTTACAATTATGGAATTAAAAATTGAAAATGGTAGTATCAGCATGTAGTAAGAACAAGACAGCCCTATGATGTGGCAAACCACCCCCAATTAAAGTAGGAATCTGTGAACAGTATAAAAAAGAAAAACAAACTATTCAAATGGTGTCTTTTCAGAAACCCAAGTGGAAGAAATGAGTATAAAACAGAAAGAGAATTTTAGAACAGGTACATCAGGGTTGTTGGTTCCTAGAACAGGTTATTGTGGGAGGTTATGAAATTTTTATCCTATGAGATCTCTTAAAATAGGATAAAGATCCATCTGCCTGCTGTGATTCAGATGTATATAAATTGGTGGTTGAGTTATATGACCTCTTAACTTCTCTGAAGTATATCCCTTAGGACTTAATGTTCTTCTATCCACCTCCAGTCAAAGCAGGGCCTAGAGACTTGCCTTATGTCTGGCAGAAACAGCCTGATATACTCAACCATGAATACCAGAGCTGTTGGTTTTAAGAATAGTTTTATTTTCCTTTATTAGAGATTATGTAACAGCTCTGTTCTGGATGCATCCTAGACAATGGCTTTTTCTCATTCAACAAAACTCATGGAACCCCTGGGCATAGCTTGACCATGGAGCTCGGTTGTATTTGGGCAGGAAGGACTGAGCTTCATCATTCACCATATCCCCTTGTGCAAGGAATTTGAGACTTGAACCTGACTACAGATGTGTCTTCCCCCAAAATCTTGCATAAATTGAATTTTTATTTATTAAAATTGTTTAATGTTTCCAGAGAGCTCCTTCTCTAAAGGTTCAATGCAGTAAATTCTGTTTTGTAGTTCAAGAAATCACCCTGTAATTTATCGATTTTGAAAGTTCAGATTGTCAAATGTAGTGCTTTCTTAGGGCAGAGAACATCTATAATCCATTGGTTCTGTAATTACAACTTCTGCACCCTGTGAGACTTTTTTGAGGTTGCCTGTAGGGGGTGCCAAGTAAAAGGAGACAAAAACTAGAAGTTTGACTAGGAATATCACTTCAGTTGAATTGCTACTATTATTCACAATAATTATTAGCCCACATTTATATAGTAGTTTAAAGCATTTTCCTAGCAATCACCCTATGAAATAGGCAATATAAATAGTATTATCATCATTTCACAGACGTCCGTGGTCATAGAGTAAGTGGCAAAACCAAGATTTAAATGCAAATTTTCTGACTTTAAATTCAGTTAATTCATTTTCAACTTAGTCATATTACTTCCCTAGGCTATGTGCCTTATTCATAGTAGGCACTCTGGGTGATACAAGAGAGACCTATAGTATCAGTTACAATTTTGTTAGAGGCTTAGTTTGTGAATAGAGAAGGAATTCTGTCAAGTTTGGTCCCAAAAAGATGAGAAAGCACCTCTTTTCATTCTTTATAGAGATAAGGGACAAGATTTAAGAAATACTTCATAATAATAATAATAGATTTTATGTTGTTTTAAGTTTTGAAAATCATTTCACAAAAGTTATCCCATTTGAACCTCACAACCACTTTTAAAGTAGGTTACACATGGGTAAACTGAGGCTGAAAAGGTTTAAATAACTTGCCCAGGATGGAAGATTTGACCTCAGGTCTTAATGACTGCTAATCTGGCACTTTTGTTTATTGGGACTACCTGCTTGTCTATAATGTTGACCTTTATTGATGTATAGTTTTGTAGAGTTGTGTTTTCCTTCTCCTTTTTACTCTTTCTTAGAATGGATGAGTCTGAGAGGGAGAGAAATGAATTCTTTTGTGAGATGAAGATTATGTATAAATAAATGACATTAATAAAATTCTTAAAAAAAAAAAAAAAAAAAAAAAGGAATCCTGCATCTTACCCTGACTTTTTCTATGACCTTGGTAAAGTCACCTAGAAATTATATGTACTCCTGCTGACCTTGACTACTCATTAATTTCCTATCATCATTAATATATTAAGCCTCACCCTAAAATGATTCCAGCAGGAGTACCTGCTTGACTTGACACTCTAGTTCAAGTGTTTAAACGCTTATATTCAACCTTTACCCCAAAGTTATAGATATGGTTTAATGACCTCCTTTACTTTTATTGTTAATAGCATGCCAAAGGTTTTTCACATTATCAGTGAATACATACATGGCACAAATACTTAAGTGACTATCCATGAAAGTACTAACTAACCAGTCATAAAATTGGATTCACCTTGGCTGCCAGTGAATAGTGAAAGGGACTCAATCCAACTAAGCACATCACTAACTCTGGTAATAGCTTTCAATTTTATCAGAAGGCTTTCATTTTTATAAGCTTTTTCTTACCCCAGATGATAATCAGTGCTTTATATAGACAGTATCTTGCATTTTCCCCATCAGCATGCCCTATTTTATTTAGTATATAGAGGTAGAAGAGATGTTAAGAAATAAATCAGAAAGAAAATGTGACTTCAAACATGGGGAACTCACAATTTAGGAGATTGGTTGAATATTAAAGATTATTTTTATTAAGAAAAATAGTAGAAATGCAATTTTAAGATATTAACAGTTGGAACAAAGAATAGGAAGACATTTAGAAAAAGCTCTCCATTAAGGGTGAATGATAGATTTTTCCTCTTTAAGCTAATTTAATGTGGTCTCTAATTAAGTTTTATTGACAGAAATACTTTTAATATATTGGGTTATTGCCTTCTTCCCATCCCTCAGGAATAGGAACTGGGTTGATAAAATGAATTTTAAAAACCCAATGACAATAACAAAAATTTTAGTAATATTTAATGAGCCCAAAATAAAATGCTTATTTTATTTATGTGTATCTATGTGTGTATATGACAAAAGGGAAGAATATATTCTCAAATAAGCACATGCAAGATGGTACAGTGGATAGCATTAGACCTAACGTCAGAAAGTTTGTTGTTGCTCAGCTTTGTCACTCTTCATGATCCTGTGTTCCATACTATAAGTGATGTTTCCTTGGCAGACATAGTGGATTTAGGGCATGAAAAGGTACATTTGACCCTTATCCCAAATGATTACTCCTCACCTACATTGTTACAGAATGAATGGAGGTTTTAATTTTAGATAGCTACTGCAGAGAAAGGGTCATTTTGATAAGAACATAACTTTTGCCTCTTGTACCAACTTCTGAACCTAAATCCTGAACAAGATGCAATTCCACTTTATATGTGGGGAGGGAAGGAAAGAATCGGTTTGCCCCAGTAATTTCCTCATTGTAGGAAATTCTATCCATCAAAGTTCCTCTGTAGTTTATCAGTAGCAAGTTTAAGAGTTGTTAGAGAGAAGTTAAGTAACTTTCCCATTGTCATACAACTAATATAAATCAGTCAGGCAATGAACATTTATCAATTACCTTTTATGGTCCAGAAACTGTACTAACAACTGAGGGATACAAAAAGGCAAAAAGTAACCCCTACACTCACGATGCTCACAATTTTATGGGAGATTTACTATACAAACAACAATATACTAGGCAGGTTATACACAGGATAAATTAAGAAAATTAAAAGAAAAACAGGTATTGGGGAAGGCTTCCTGTAGAATTTTAGTTAGGGCTTGAAGAAAACCAGGGAAGGTAGAGATGAGAAGAGGAAGCATTCCAGACTTGGGGGACAGCCAGAGAAAATCCTAGAGGAGAAACATGAAATAGCTTTGTGAAACAAGAAGGAAGTTGATCTCACTGAATTAAAAACTACATGGTGGGAAGTAAGATTTAAGAAAACAAAAAGGTGAAGGGCCTAGGATACGAAGAGCTTTAGCTGCCTCAATATTTGTATTTGATTCTGGAGGTGATAGGGAGTCACTGGGAGTTTATTGATAAGAAGGGGTAGATATCTGTGACAGGATTTGAACCTACATTTTCCAGACTCTATGGAAAGTCCTGTATTTCTCTATATAAATACATACACAAGTACTCAGACATGTACCAGAATTCATAAGATGTTGAAGAAGAGCAAATGGACATATATCTATCTCATCAATTGATCTTTTTTATTTATTTTGCATGATTTTTTTTCCCCCATCTTATGTGTGTTTGGTCTTAGGGTATTGTCCCAAGAGGCCACCTTACTGATAATGTAGTCATTCTAGGATTATCTACCCTATCTTTTTTCTTCAGAATTATAAAAGCAACTAATATTGACTAATTTCCAGAGGATTTCACAGTATGTTCCCAGGTTGAGTACCATAGAAAAAAATTGTGTTTCCATCCCTGATGAAAGTGGGTTTCATCACAATCTTTGTATGGGCAATGTTATTAGTCATTATAACATTATGGAGTAATAATGAGCTATCTGTGTTTTAATTCAAATAATATAGACAAACTAGGAAAGAAACAGGATTTTTCTTTTTTACTTTTTTTTTTGGTTAAGGAGACTGCATGTTACTTTTAAAATCTAGGCCAAAAGAAGCTAGAAACTGAGTGGATGCCCATCAATTGGGGAATGGCTGAATAAGTTATGGTATATGAATACTATCAAATATTATATTGTTCTATAAGAAATGATCAGTAGGATGATTTCAGAGAGACCTAGAAAGGCTTATATGAACTGATGCTAAATAGAGTAGAACTAAGAGAACATTGTACACAGCAACAATAAGATTATATGATGATCAACTCTGATGAATGTGGCTCTTTTCAACAATGAGATGATTCAGGCCACTTCCAATAGACTTGTGATGGAGAGAGCCATCTGCATCCTGAAAGAGGACTGGTGGGATTAAATGTGGATCACAACAAAGTAATTTCACCTTTTTGTTGTTACTTGCTTGCTTTTTTTCTCTTTTCATTTTTTTTCATTTTTGATCTGATTTTTCTTGTGCAGTATGATAAATATGGAAATAGAAGAATTGCACATGTTTAACATATATTGGATGATTTGCTATCTAGGGGAAGGGAGAAGAAGGAAGAGAGAAAAAATTTGAAATAGAAGGTTTTGCAGAGATGAATGTTGAAAATTATCTTTGCATATATTTTGAAAATAAAAATAAAAAATAAAACAAAAACTAGGCCAAAAATTAATTATAATCCATATTCTTAAAAGTTAAGTTTTCTTTCATCTATTCCAAGATTATATATTACATTATTTTCTTTCTTTTGCTCAATAGTACTTTATTTTTACAAATTTATGTAAAAATAGTTTTCAACATTCATTTATATAAGACTTTATGTTCCAAATTTTTCTCCCTCTCTTCCTTACCTCTCCCTTCCCCAAAATAGCAAGCAATCTGATATAGTTTAAATGTTCCATGTTTTCTACCAGATGAATAAAAGTCAATTCAGCCTCTACTTCCATAAATGTACTTTTAGAAGATGCTCTACTATTAATGTACCTTCTGAGGGAGTGAGCAAGGATTAAAGACCATAAAGGTGGTACCTATGATCTAGGACAAAGAATAACAGGCAAAAGGTGAGACATGAAACACCCAGTTTAAAAAAAAAGAGGAGGTCCGCCATTTTTAATTAAAGAGGGAAAAAAATCTACTTAGAGGATTTAAGGTGTCTTCCTAGATATTATCTGGAATCAGCCAACCTAAATGCCATCAGCAGAGAATAATATGCAAACTTAGAAATGACAACATGTTACGAAACTATGTTGAAATGAAAATAGGTGATGCTGTAAATTTTTTTAAAAAGTCTTGTTCCTTGCTTCTTACTGCTACCCGCTGGCCTTCCCTGTGCTACCATCACTCAGTAACCTCTCCTTCAATGTTTACTCCCTACATCTTTATTACTATGTCCAAATTCTCGCTTCAAGTGAATATTTGCCTTCTGAACTTTCTCTCTCTTTTCTCTTTTTTTTCTTTTTTTATTAAAGTTTTTTTTATTTTGAAAACACATGCATAGAGAGATTTCAGCATTCCCTTTTGCAAAACCTTATGTTCCAAATTTTTTCCCTCCTTTCCTCTCACCCCCTCCCCTAGACAGCAAGTAATCCAATATATGTTAAACATGTGCAATTCTTCTATACATATTTATTGTGCTGCACAAGAAAAATCAGATTAAAAAGGAAAAAAATGAGAAAGAAACAAAAGAGCAAACAAACAACAACAAAAAAGTGAAAATACAATGTTGTGATCCACATTCAGTTCCCATAGTTCTCTCTCTGGGTGCAGATGGCTGTCTTCATCACAAATCTATTGGAATTGGCCTGAATCACCTCATTGTTGAAAAGAGCCACATCCATCAGAATTGAATATTGTATAATTTTGTTGTTGCAATGTATAAAGATCTCCTGGTTCTGCTCATTTAACTTACCATCAGTTCATGTAAGTCTCTCCAGGCCTTTCTGAAATCATCCCATTGATTGTTTCTTACAGAACAATAATATTCCATAACATAACTTACTCAGCCATCTCCAATTGAAGGGCATCCACTTAGTTTCCAGTTTCTTGCCACTACAAAGAGGGCTGCCACAAACATTTTTGCACATACAGGTCCCTTTCCTCCTTTAAAATCTTTTTGGGATACAAGCCCAATAGAAACACTGTTGGGTCAAAGGATATATATTTTTTTACTTTGGTAGAACTTTGGGCATAGTTCTAAATTGCTCTTCGGAATGGGTGGATCAGTTCAAAACTCCACCAACAATGTATTAGTGTGCCTATTTTCCCACATCTCCTCCAACAGTCATCATTATCTTTTCCTGATATCTTAGTCAATATGCTTCTCCCTCTTCCCAAGGTTTTAATTACCTGGTATGATGTCATTCATTCACCCTCAGATCTTTCTCTCAAACTTGGGGACTTCAAGATGAATCAAACTATATGACTTAGGTACTTTCTTTCATCTTAAATTTCTTCTCTTTGTCTCTCTCTATCTCTCTGTTTCTGTCTCTTTCTCTGTCTGTCTGTCTCTCTTTTCTTCTTTTTTTTTTCCTCTCTCCCCACCCAGGTATTCACTACCAATCTCTAGAATATCTTCCATTCTTTCTCAATGAATTTATTGCTGACTCACCCTTTCTCTCTCTCTCTCTCTCACCTCCTACCCTCATTACTAAAGAATTTCATCATTTCTACTAATATTCCCTCAAATAGTCCAACCTCCCAAGTAGAATATTTCCTATAACTTATTCCTCCAATCTATCTCAGCTACATATAAGGATGGTCATATCCCTGATCTTGCCATTACTTAAAGATGCTCCATGTCCATGTTCATAAAGCTTGAAATTCCTTTATCTTTTATCAATCCATATTTTCCCATGTTTTATGAACTTCTATGTTCTTTGTCTTCATTACCTCCAACCCTCAGTCTTTTCTTTTTTTAATTACATTTTATTTTTTTCCAGTTAATGAAAATTTATTTTCTCCCTCCTCCCAACTGTAGGGAGGGAAAATCCTTGTAAAAATATATGTAAAATCAAGCAAAAGAATTTCCCTCCTTGTCCATATCTAAAAAAAATGTCTCATGTTGCGCCCTGAGTCTGTTACCCCTCTGGCAGAAGGTGAGTAGCATTCTAGCATTGGAGTCACTGTTGCTCATTGCACTGATCAGAATTCGTAAATCTTTCAAAGGTTTTGAAAGTGCTTTTTGTATAAATTGTTCTCCTGATTCTCATCATTTCACTCCACATCATATCTTACAAGTATTCCTAGGTTTCACTGAAACCATTCATCATTTTTATGGCACAATGGTATCCCATTACTTTCATATACGACAATTTGTTTAGCCATTTATCAATTAATGAGAATCACTGAAGATTCCTGTTCTTTGCTCGTATAAAAAATGTTACAAAGTATTTTCTAATTGTTTTTTGTTGCAGGTTTATTGTGTTATCAGTTGTGTCTTCATGACCCCATTTGTTTTGTTGTTGTTATTGTTGTTTGTTTGTTTGTTTTTTTCTGGAAGAGATACTGGAGTGGTTTGCCATTTCCTGCTCCAGTTCATTTTACAAATGAAGAAACTGAGGCAAATGGATTTGTGACACTGTGCTACCTAGCTGCCCCATCTAGCTAGATGCCCTATAAACGTTTTTGTTTGTTTTTTCCCTTGCTTTAATCTCTTTGAATCCTTAAATATTTTGCTGAAGCTTTATGTTTACTTTGAGGATATTCTTTTCCAAATCAAAACCTCTTGGTGAGCCAATTCAACTAGATACTATCCTCTCTCCTCAAATTGCTTGCTTTTTTGGTCCTATTTCTGAGCACACCATATAGAAGAACCCTTTCCATGGATAGTTTCACCAACTTCCTCCTTTGCCTCTACTTAATACTAAATAGAGTTGAAGGAAATTGCAAAACTTGACAACTGGATCCATTTAAAAATTATTTCATCTAATCTAAACAGAGCCTTCACTAAAGCAAAGTAGTTCTTCTGCTCCTGCTTACCTCTGTCCCACTTATCACAGTAGCTATTTCAAATCCTTTTTTCCCTCAAGTTTTCTACCATACTCCACCTTCTCAGCTCAGGTCCTTTCCTCACAATTCATCCAAAAAAATTATAGTCACTTCCAAGAGGTTTGTGTTCTCCCCTCCTTCTATACCATTTCCCTATAATATGATCTCTCATTATTGTTTCACTGCAGTCTCTAATGAAAAAATGGCCCTTCTAGTCAAAATCAATCCTATTATCTTATATCCTTGATTCTATCTCTTCCCAGATTTCTCCCACTATTATCCCTACTTTTTCTCTAATCTTATTAAGTATCTTATTCTCTACGGGGTTCTTCCCTACTTCCTGCAAATATGCTGATTTCTCAAAACACCAAGAGTTGCCTATTACTTTTAGGTTCAAATGCAAATATCTTTTTTTAGTTTTTAAAGTTCTTCACAACCTGGCCAATTCCTGTATTTCCAATCTTCTTATATATTGTTCTTTTCCAAGACTCTGGGATTCATTTATAGTGGATTATGTAGAGTCCCTTTCACACAATCCATTATCTTGTAAATTCATATCTTTGTACTAGCTATCTCCCATGCCTAGAATGCTCTCCTTTCTTTCTTAGAAGCCCTGCCTTCCTTCAGGATCTAGTTCAAATGCTACTTTCTGCAAAAGGCTTTTCTTTCTCTCTTCCTTCTCTCTTTCTTGTAACTAGCCACCTTTCTGAATTACATAAATAAATAATACAGGAATGATTCCTACATTAGGAATAGTCGTTCTCTGAAAATAAAAATTGATACTCAGTTTTATATTACTTATAAATTGTTGACTGAGAATTGCATCTAATCAGTGTATCAATATTTATAGATTGGATTTGGAATTGATTGTATAGGTCTCAGTGGTAGAATTTGTAGTCCTGCAGGGTACAACCTGACCACAAAGACTCAAAATTTGTGAGTTTTAGGAAGGAGAGAAGGGAAAAGGGAAGATTGAGTCAATCTAGTCAGAGAATGTTTTCCCACTACAAGACTTTTCCAGGGGATGTCAATTGTTGTTTTCCCTATTGCCATGGGTTTTTAAAATCTCCCCTCTGAGTCAAGACAAGCAAAGCCCAATTTTCATTTCTGTGTGACCAATCACAATTTTAGTTTAGTCTATATCATTGTACCACTTCTGGTCCTTACATAATAAAATGTTAAAAAACAAAAAACAAAACAAAAAAACAAAAAACTGCTCTGACTGTCGGATGGATCCTTAATTACTAGGGAGTCTTAGATCCTTTTTATTGGCAATTTTTAGCCTTGTTAATAAATTAAGTATGCTCAGACCTTCGTGTCTCAGGTTTTCTTTATCACAGATTTTTAATACAGCCATTCCCTATTTGTTAAAATACAATCCGTTTCATATTTTGTTTGGTATTTGCTATGTTTGGGACCTGATGATTCTTTTATTATTGCAAAAGCACACAAAACAGGAATATTTTTACTTTTATTTGTGAGTTACCAAATGCATCAAGTGGCCAGTCTACTAATAAAGGCCTTTTCATATTTTGTTAAGCTGGTCTTTTTAAAGAATATTCAGTCTATTGCTGAGACTGTATATGAGATCTTTTGTTTACTATGGGAAGAAGAAGGAAAAGAAGCATTTCATAGTACTTTAAGTTTTGCAAAAAGCTTTGCAAATAATTTATCCTCACACCAACCCAGGAAAGTAGATGCTCTTATGATCCTCATTTTACAGATGGTTAACCCTGAAGCATGTGGGGGTTAAATCACTTATCCAGGTTTACACAACATTTGAGTCTGGATTCAAACTCAGGTATTCCTGAGGTCCAGCACTCTATTCATTGGGCCGCCTAGCTACATGGGAGAACCTGTTGGAGCTTGTATCACATTGGCACAGCCTTCAAGAATTTAAGTTTGTCTCCATGCCATGATGAATCATGAGAATAGAACTTTGTGGAAGTCTGGTACATAATTGGTTTTTAATAAATAAACATTGTACTGATTTGAGCTGAATGGCAATATGGTCTAAGGAAAAATGTTTATAATTGTTAATGTTTCTTTTAAACAGTCTCTAAGGAAGAAGTAACCTAATGGCCTTAAAGGAACATTCCATCCTATACAGAAAACATACTCTTTTGCTGGAGACCTTTAAAGCATCTAGATGATACAGTAAATAAAACATTAGGTATAGAGTTAGGAAGATCTGAATTCAAATTCAGACTCAAACAGTAGCCATTTAAATGTGGACAAGTTACTTAATTAACCTATGTCTGTCTGCATTAGTTTTCTTAAGTATAAAATGGGGATACTAATAGTATTTACTTTCCAGAGTTGTTGTGAGGACAAAGTGAGATAATATATGTGGTACAATACTATAAGACAGTAGGCATTTAATAATTGCTTGGTCACTTTCTTCCATTTGGTTACTTCTTTTCTCAGATACATTGATTAATCCATGGTAAATCATATGTTGACAGACATTCCCTCCATCAGACCAGCTCAAAACTCAGATATCATTTTATCCTAGGCAATTCTTGTCTGTCTTTCTGTAGAAAATTTTGGGAGACTGATTTCTCTGCATACAGAGAAAAGATTCTCAGAGCCTCGTCATTTAGGAGATGTCACCTCAAACACACAAGTATTACTGAGAGGCTCTCCTGAGAGTCTGTAAGTGCATGATCACACAGATTTGGGAGGAGAGAAGCTGAGAAGGAGATCTGATGGGACTTAGTTAAGGAAGAAGTGAGGAAGAAAAGAAATAGGACCTAAAGAAATAGTCTAGCTGACTATGGCTAGTGCTGAAAGCAGTTACAATTCTTTGTGGCAACTGATGCCTACATCTACCACCAAGGCCCTCAGGAACAGCTGAGACTCAAGTTATTTGATCAGTTCTAAACTTCTCTTACCACAGATTAATGCTAGTAGTGAAGTGCTTTCCACCCTTTGCCTCTTCCTTTTTGAGAGAGTGATTAATTAATCCCAAATGTTTCTGTCATTTAAATTTATTCATAATTTCTGACTTAATATTCTAACCCTGCATTATTCTAAAGTATGATTAATCTTTTTATTTATAGTCACAAAATAGAGAATTATAACTGGTTTTTGTATATGAGCAAACATTAAATTTGTTATATTTTAAATTTTTTTAATTTAAATGAAATCTTGAGGTTGATAGTGACAATGCTATTAATTTATTCATTTCAATAAATACCCCCCACCAAGTTGGTAAAACTGAGTACCGGGTTTTTAGCTTTTAACAAAAGCAATCACCATTGCCTTCTGGAAATCAGGATGAGTTGGTGGATTATACCTTATTTCCCTCCCTCCCTACACTTAAATACAGAAAAATATCTCTGTTGGGGCAGAGTTCAGGGCAGTGCCTGGAGATTATGTCAGGCCCTGGGGGAGGAGAAAGGGAGTGTCAAAACCAGGCTGGTAAAACCCACATTCCAAGGGTGAGTTTTAGAGGAGGAAGTGAGCTCCACCCCTTTTCACATTCAGCCAAACAAACCTCTAAACCCAGATAATACATAGGTTATATTTTCATAAATTCTCTCGAGATGAGCTATCCAATGTACTTTTAACTTTTTATAGGCCTATTAATATTTTATACATATCTGCACAATACCTCAGCTTGTCATCTATTAAATCTGTTATATGTTAATAGATAACTGCTCCACTTCCCATTCTGGACATGCATATCTTAGATGAAAGCTTTTTAAAAAATAAAATAGATTTAAATTAATAATTTTTGCTTTTACCTCACTTGCATTTCCTTCTGTATCCATCTCCCCAGTCTTTTACAAAGAGCTATCCCTTATTTAAAACAAAACTTAATAGAAAAAGAGGAACAATAGAAAAACAATTCAATAAAACTCATTCTCACTAGATGAAATCTTTTATGACATTTCTTATATGACAATTGTCATTGGTAAAATAATACCTTGACTTGATGAGAATGCCTTTTAATATCATATAAATGCATTTATTTTGCTACTACAAAAATCAAGCACTTATTTTTTATTATTAGGATTTTCAAGTATTTTGAAGCCAAAAAAACAGGCACCACTTACTAATTAACTGATCCACTGATTTGATTATATTGGAAGAGCTTACCTTTTGTTAATAAATTAAATATTTGGGTATTTTTTAAAAAGGATAGATAGGTATTAGAGTGAATAGGGTCTAGGACCTGGGATCAAGAAAACACGAGTTCAGTTCCAACTTGAGACACAATTTCTATACGAGGAAGTGATAACCTCTGTCCTCGTCTATATAATGGGATGAAAATAGAACTATCTCTCAAAGTTATTTTTAAGGACCAAATGAGGTAAGAAATGTAAAACACTTAGTTCAGTGTCTAGCACATAGTGAGTACTATGTAAATGTTACCTATTATTATTAGCTATTAAGTTGGTATCTTTCCTTTAATCATTACTTATGATATCCAGTTTTCCCTCTAATTAGATTTTCTTTACATAAGCCAAACATTGAAGTGTCAGACCTAAGAGATCTGATCTTAGACCCATGATCAATAAATAAATCAATAAAAATTTATTAACCACTTACTATGTGCCAGGTACTTTGCTGATATGGTGATTCTACCATAATTCAGCATATTGTGAGCCTGGTTTTAATCTTAACATGGTAAAATCAAGCAAAAACCATAGTTGGAATTAGGAGATATGATTCTGAAATCTAGCTCCAGCCTATATTAGCTGTTTGTTCTGTAGTTGCTACCAGAGACTGTCTAAGGGTTCCTGGAAGTTTTACTGTTGATAATATTTGACTTATCCCTTCTTCTATTCCTAGTGATTTTCATTGTCCCCATGAATATTTTAGTCCTAGATTGCATATTGTCAATTATTTCTTAGGGGTATGTGTTGACTTTCTGATGAGGGCTACAAGTTCTTTGAATGGAAGAACCATTTCAGTGTAATATGATAAACATGGAATCCAGAGAACTGCCATTTAAATCAAAATAACCAAGCATCATTTCTTCATTGGTAAAATGAAAATTGTAAGGCTCAATTGATCTTTACATATACATATATATATATATATATATATACACACACATATATGTATATATGTATAAATGAATCATATATGTGAAACATATATCAAAGCATATTTGGGGAACATTTATGTGAAATATTTGTGATCATATGTGTGAAAATAATTTGAAAACTGAAAATTATAAACCATTAGTCAAAAGTAACATTAATATACCACATGCTCCTTTTGTATCTACTATAGCCTCTAACCTAGAGCCCTTATATGTAGTAGATACTCAAGAAATATATATTGACTTGAGTCTCATATGTTAGGACATTGGGAGACAGAATTTACTCATGACCCCTGTGTGGCTCAATATCAAATTTAGAAAAACTGAGATTTGAAAAGAGTTGTGAGAAATTAACTATCCCTCACTGCTAAAGGAAGTGACTGCCAACTGGATAGCTTATATTCATGGTTACAAATAAACACTAGCATCACCTTTTCCTAGGGGCTTACCAATAACCAGGTTTTTATGAAATTAGAACTTTGGGTAATCAGAAAGTATGGCATCAAGGGTATTGCCAGAAGCTGCATAGAATTCCAGTCATAACACATACACATAACACAAGTCATTAGTTTAAAAGAAAATTGTCCTGTATGGGTTCATCCATGAAATGAGGCTAAACAGGGGCAGCTAGGTGGCTCAGTGGATCAAGCACCAGCCTTGAATTCAAGAGGACCCGAGTTCAAATCTGGTCTCAGACACTTAACACTTCCTAGCTGTGTGACCCTGAGCAAGTCACTTAACCCCAGTCTCAGAAAAAAAAAAAAAAAAAAAAAAAATGAGGCTAAACAAATCCATGGCAGCAAGGTAATTCCAGAATGTGATTGGAAATAATGCCTTGATTTCAGTCATGACAAATGTTATTGTAACTAGAATCTTTTAGTTACCACTGTTTTTCATATTTTTAGAGCTTCACGAAACAAGTCTGAGAAAAAGCGTCGTGACCAGTTCAATGTTCTCATCAAAGAACTTAGCTCCATGCTTCCAGGGAACACTCGAAAACTGGATAAAACTACAGTGCTTGAAAAAGTCATTGGATTTTTACAGAAACACAATGGTAAAAAAAAAAAGTGTAACTGTATTCTCTATTTCTATAATTCCTGCCCTTTCTACAGTGTCTTCATGTTTAGATACTTCCTTGGATTTCTTCACTCTTTGGGTTTACCCTTTTGAGAAGCTGCTTGTATATAAAATAGGAATCAGCTTTTCTTCATTCCAAGTTACTCCTCCCTCATTAATAGCCCCTTATTAAGCTAGGTTAGAAGGTGGCACTGCCCTCCCAAATTGCCTTTATTATTCCAATCATTCACAGCAAGAGCCTGTTAAATAAGGAGTGTAAGGATCTCTGAATGGCAATAACCATCCAGACCAGACAGAATATAAATACTGTGAGAGGATTACCCTTATCAAAAGTATATTTGCAGCACATTTTTTTTTTTTTATCTTTGAAATTTGGGAGGCAGTTGCATTGATTTTCTATCAGGTAAGAAAATGCCAGCTTCTCTTCCCCTCTCTGTCCCTCTCCTCCATATTGATGTGTGCATAACCTTGTATTGTTCTCACCCTCTTGGACCTCTGAACAGCATCTAGTCCTGGTTTGAAAAGATATTGTACTTTTCCTTGGCTCTTGAAGCTGCTGTCAAATGAAGCTCTTAAGAGGTTATTAAAACCCTGTGTTAACCTATTATCTTGTGCCCTTTACCAATCTATTTTTCTCCTAGCACTAACTATACCTTTACTCCCTCCCACCTGCAGATTAAGAAGGAAAAAAATAGGAGAAAGTAAAAAATGTAGGAAGGATGTTAATAAGAATGAGAAGCATAACCTCTTAAAAAAACATGACTTCAAACATAATGAAAAGTCACAAATGTCAGAAGTATTGAGGAAATAATTATAGTTATTCTATCATTACGGCAGTGCTTCTCTTTCACTGAAATTTTGCCACAGACAAGATGATTTCATGAAAGAGGGCATGATTGGGACATCTGAAAGTTTCATTGTGCTTATTATTCTTTTGCAATTTCTTTGATAATTATATATACCTATTAAAAATGTGACAGTAATAATACACCCTCTTTTTCAAAGCTGCCCAAGGGAGAGGAAAGAAGAATGTTAATATCTTCAGTTAAAAATGTCAATGAAGAACAACTCAAGTGAGATTGGAATAAAAGTAGAGCAATACTGGTTAAAAAACCCCAGTTGTTGGAACCAGAATATTTCCTAAATAAGCACATTTTCTAAAAAATAAGATTTCCAAATAAAAGTGAACATGTGATAGGTAATTTGGTTTAAAAAAAAAAAAAACTTTTTGCTCAAATTACTCAAACTAGGTCAGTATCATTGAAAAACAGAGCCTGAACTCAGGAAGTTTGACATATTGTTAGAACTACTGTTCTCTTGGGGAATCATAGAATCACAGAACGAAGCCAGAAGGAATTTATATTAATAAACCAATCCATAAGAATCTCTAACAAACAATATTAGCTATGACATCCTCATTTCTCTTCAAGAGGGAAACTCTACTTATCAATTCCTTTGCATCTATTCCAGGGATTAGCCACCATTTATTAACCACCTGCTTTGTACTAGGCACTGCATTAAATTCTAGGGATACTTAAAAAAGCAAAACAAAAGCTACTCTCACTCGAGCTCACACTCTAATTGGGGAATATTAATATATATGTGTGTGTGTGTGTGTGTGTGTGTGTGTGTGTGTGTGTGTGTGTGTGTGTAATCCCAATTCCCATTGCTTGTTACATTATTTCTCAAAATGAATCAGAAAATCTGATCTCAATTAGCAGCAAGTTTGTATATCATTAAATAAAAAATGAGAATTGTGCCTGACTCTCAAAACTGTATACAATAATCCCCTCTCCCAATCTCCAACACTTGCTTCAAGATTCCTTCATTTAGGCCAATGATTCCAGGCAAAAGCTAAATTTTCCCCAAGCCATTACCCAGAGAAAATAATCTGTTTAGATGTGGCTAGTGAAATGAGTATTCATTGGTGTATTCTTTCATTTATCTTCTGCCTTTTGGCTATTAGAAAGTTAGATTGCAAGGATTAGTAACTGGGGTTCCGCCCATTATAATAACCCTTTTCAGTACTTTGGTCAGTTCTTTGCTTCCTCTTCTAAAGCTACCCTGAACACTGGTTATTCCCTGCTTATGGATGGGTGGGTTGGAAGTATGGGGCAGATCAAAACAAGAATTTGGCCCCTTTCATTTGCAGAGAAATTAAAACTGTTTTGAGTCAATACCACTGATTGTATGAGCCTAAAGCCCTGAATTAAATGCAAATAAGGGAAGCACAATTGGGTGTCCTTATCTCTTTCAATGGAAATGTTACATTCCACTGGGCCATATTTCCCAGTTGTTTATCTCCCTTTTGTGTGGTTCAGTACTGACTGATTTAATTTAATTTAATTTCCCCAAACACTGAAATCCCAATCCACATATCCCTGGAGTATTTCTGCTTTAGTCAATAGAAGTAGAAATAAAGAACTGTGAAAAAGGGGACTTATTTCAGTTTAGGGTAACATTTACACCTCCTGCTACATATTCTTAGGTTTTTGCCCTATTTTCTGATTACACTGAAATATTGTGAAATATTGTGATTCAGGAACTATACTTCTCTGGGATGCAACTAGAAATATTATACTGATCAAACTTCTTATGTTGATTTGATGAGGTCAAGTAGCAGTTCCTAGTTAGAAATAGCATGTAACAAATTCACAATGATCATTCTCTTTGCCAAAAATTAGGTTAATTTAGAAGAAGAGGTTACAGATAGAATGAAGAGACAAAATAGGCATCAGGAGTGGCAAATATGAAATAGAGTTGGGAGAGCAATAGGGTTACCAAGGAAAAGAGTTTGGAAGAATCCATTAAAGGAATATACCTGGGTATGCCATTGACTGGCAGCCTAAATCCATAGAAAAATTTGGCAGGCTAACCCATTAGCTATAGGAAGGAGAAAGATGCCTTTAAAGGAGAGAGAGAGAGAGAGAGAGAGAGAGAGAGAGAGAGAGAGAGAGAGAGAGAGAGAGAGAGAGAGAGAGAGAGAGAGAGAGAGAGCCTTATAATAAGCTTAGTCCCTGAAAAGGACTTAGCAAAGATCTTTATCACAAGCAGATTTTTTATAAGGGAAATACAACCTTGGGGGTTTCTCAGGGAAGGAGGGAATAATAACAGGAATAATTTGGTAGCTCAGATGGAGAGATCAAGGGGGAGCCAGATAGAATGCACCTGACATACCAAGTCATACTATCTAAATGACATACATGACATACCTATCTAAAAATATGCTAATCAATATCTCAAAGATTGGTTAAAGATGCCCAATGGTTTGAGGGATAGACAATGTAGGTTGATAGTTCCATCTTACAAATCATTCTTTATAAACACTATAGTCTGGTACTTGGTCATGCCTGATAATAACCAGATGGGCTTCTTCCTGATAAGGAAAGAAACTAAGCTTAAAGTCCACATCAGATTGTTGATTTACATGCCTTCAAATAGAAATTTCTCATAGGCGTTTTATTTGAAAGCTCTGAACCTTTCCCCCTTCTTTTTACACCTGTAATCCCAAAACCATTGGTATGTGACTCTCTTCCTATTGGTGGAGATTTCTGCTTCACCCCACTTCATGTCAGAGTTTACAAGAGGAATGAAATTCCCCAAAATGGGGGAACAAGAGAGAGACGGTCTAAGGCCACTTTTAAAGACCCAGTCTTTCCAAGGTATCCCTACTGACATGGGAAGGGACACAGTGGGCTCCATGTAAGCCCAACTGGACATTCTCAAAAGGCCATTTCAGGTTATTTATGGAAATAGCATGTTTCAGGAAATCAGATGAAATAATTAGTATCCTGTTATAATCATAACATTGCTCAGTATAATATACCGTTATTTTTTTTTTTTACTCTCCTAGAGATAGCTTATCTAACCTTTTTAAAAAGTTATGTATTAATTGGGCCCCAGGCTCCAAAGAATCTAATTATTAAAGGATGTTGAAATATCTACTGAGTGAAATGGCAACTATCAGTATTACTATACTACATTAGAAACTCAACTGGTCATACCAAATGATTTAAATGTTATTAATTTGTGGAGGAAACTTATATTTTCTTTTTCTCCTCTACTGAGAAATATGACTTGTCTTCTAAAAGAAATTTGGGTCATATGAGTTCAATCTTCCAACTAGAGAATATCTTCTGCCATGATAAATGTAATACACAGATTTATCAGAAAAGTCACATGTAAATTGTTGGGAGATTTTTTTATGGGGGGGGGGGGGTTTGGAGAGAGGGGTTGGCCACAAGCTGAGAGCTTCTTCATTCAAAAAAAAAAAAAAAAAGATATTTCAACAAAAATCAGTAACCTATCTTGGATAATAAGCTATCTTAAGTATAAATTTTTCAAAAGTTGGAAAAATTGTAAGATATGGATACAGGTCAAAGAAATGGAAAGTTTTTCCCTATTTCTAATCATCTTACTGACAGTACTAGAATTATTTCCCTATAAAAGTCACAAATACAAAGGGTTTTTTTGTTTTGTTTTGTTTTTTTTTTACTGTTCATCTGCCTTGTTCATCTCAAGTACAAATTAATCCTAACTGTTGTACAATGTTCTGTACATGATGGATATTCAATATAGGTTTTTCATTGATCATTTTTGCATAGTTTACTTCTCTGATTTCCTTTCCCTGCTATAATCATCAAAGACTGTCACTCTTATGTAGTGCTTTAAAAATAAGGAAGGAAACTCTTTTTCTTTTATATTAATTGTAATTTACTCAGTTCTTAAAGAAGAGACCAGAAAATCTGAGGAGCACAATGCTTGATAGGATATACAAGTGGAAGTTTACAAATCCATATGTATATGCAAAACATTTGAGTCTTCTTTTTTTTCCCATCAAGTGTTAACTGCTTGGCTACTGGTTGCTTTGTCTACTTTGAACAAAAACATTTTTTTTTCTCTTTTCCAGTGTAAGAATATTTCTTGCACCTTAATAAGTTTTTACTTCCTGTTGACTCTTCAGGAAATAATATAACTTGAACTTCTAAGGGTCATAATTTAACTACATAAAAATGGATAGACTACCCAGAATGTCATTAGGCACCTCAAAACTGCCTTTCAAGTTCTAGATCAGAGGCTCCTATCTTTATATGTGTCTTGTATCTTGGCAGTTTGATGAACCCCAAGGACCTCTTTGCAGAATGATGTTTTTAAAGAAATAAAATACATAGGATTACATAGAAACTTATTTCTATTAAGATACAATTATAATAATTTTAAATGGCTTCTGGGATCCCCATCTTTTGAACCCCTGTACATTCTAAATAAGACAATTGGATTATTTCTATTTTCATTTCTAATATAGAAATATACCATCTTCTAGGACATATGTGATCTTCTCAAATAACTTACAGTCATCTCAAATCACATAGCAATAGTTTGTGCCCTATTTGTTGACTGAACTTTTTACATACACTAATGAAAAATAACAACACTTTTATATTTCTTTAGAAGTTTCAGCGCAAACTGAACTCTGTGACATTCAGCAAGACTGGAAGCCTTCATTTCTCAGTAATGAAGAATTCACCCAGCTGATGTTAGAGGTAAAAATGCATTTCAAAATGAGTTTTAAGGGTTTCAAAAGAAAACTTGTCCTACTGACTCTGGATGTGACTTGTTGGCCCAAATAATAATTTTGTCCACAATCCTTCAAGAGAAGGCTTTGAGAGAAAAATCCTGTTGAGTGATTATTTGCTCCTATTCGTGCTGTGGCTACAGTACTTGGTGGTGTAATGAAGCAAATCTGTATGGTAAGATCCAAAGCTATGTTTAGTAGTAAATCAGAATATGCTGTTGCTGGAGGGAAATGCCTGGCTTTCTCACTCTACGCTAGAGATGTGATGATTTGCTAGCCAAAAGGTAAATATACAAGAAGGGAAAAATTACATACATGCTTTGCTTTCATTTGACATAGATTTTCCTTTTCCCTGAATGCAAGTCTCATTTTATAAAATTATGTACTTAAGAGGAATACATTTTGAAAAGAAAGATGGACTTTCAAATTCTGTTTTTGTGAAAATTTCCATGAATTAAAACTACTTTTAAAGAAGCAGTGAGATGGAATGGAGAAAGGGCTGGGTTTTGAGTTAAGGGGAATGAATTCAAATGGCCACAGAGTTCTAAATGCCTTTATAAGCCAAGGCAAATCATTTTTCCTCTATGGACCTGAGCTTCTTCATCAAGAAAATGAGGGATTTAGACTAGATATTCTCTCTGGTCCTTTCCATCTCTGAGTTTTTGATCCTGAGTGTTTTTTGAAAAACTATGTGGCATTGAGGCCTGAGATTGGCCTGAACAAGTTCTTTAACCCCTTGGAGCTTCAGTTTAATCTGTAAAATGAAGACAAGAATACCTAATAGCCCCTATCTCAGAAAACTATTGTAGGGTTCACAGGAGATAATGGATGTAAAGCATTAAGAAAAATTTAAAGAGCTATATAAATGTTAATTATTATTTACAATTTTATTGATTTTTTTTGTCATAAAATTGTAATCCAATTTTTATTTTTTAAATTAATTTTATAATTATAATTTTTTGACAGTATATATACACGAGTAATTTTTTTTATAACATTATCCCTTGTATTCATTTTTCCAAATTTTCCCCTCCCTCCCTCCACACTCTCCCCTAAATGATAGGCAATCCCATACATTTTACATGTGTTACAGTATAACCTAGATACAATATATGTGTGTAAATCCAATTTTCTTGTTGCACGTTAAGTATTAGATTCTGAAGGTATAAGTAACCTGGATAGATAGACAGTAGTGCTAATATTTTATATTCACTTCCCAGTGTTCCTTCTCTGGGTGTAGTTGTTTCTATCCATCATTGATCTGCTGGAAGTGAGTTGGATGTTCTTTATGTTGAAGATTTCCACTTCCATCATAATACATCCTCATACAGTATTGTTGTTGAAGTGTATAGTGATCCTCTGGTTCTGCTCATTTCACTCAGCAACAGTTGATTTAAGTCTCTCCAAGCCTCTCTGTATTCCTCCTGCTGGTCATTTCTTACAGAACAATAATATTCCATAAACATTCATATACCACAATTTACCCAACCATTCTCCAATTGATGGACATCCATTCAACTTCCAGTTTCTAGCTACAACAAAAAGAGCTGCCACAAACATTTTGGCACATACAGGTCCCTTTGCCTTCTTTAGTATTTCCTTGGGATATAAGCCCAGTAGTAACACTGCTAGATCAAAGGGTATGCACATTTTGATAATTTTTTGGGCATAATTCCAGATTGCTCTCCAGAATGGCTGGATTCTTTCACAACTCCACCAACAATGAATCGGTGTCCCAGTTTTCCCACAGCCCCTCCAACATTCATCATTATTTGTTCCTGTCATCTTAGCCAATCTGACAGGTGTGTAGTGATATCTCAGAGTTGTCTTAATTTGCATTTCTCTGATCAGTAGTGGTAATCCAAATTTTATGATTAGAAATTAATCATGAAGATTTTAGAACTATCTTAAGGAAATCATGTATACATCTAATACTGTTTATGGATTGCACATGTATACACATGTATGTACATATGTGTATATGTATATATATACACATATACACATACATACACATATCTTGATAAATGGTGGGTTCCCAATGGCTAGTTTCTTCCTCCCAAGTCAATGATTCAAACTGATATGGGGGTAGAGAATTATTTTCTGAAAATATTCATAGTCTAGTGAAAATAACTCACATTCATAAAGTACTTCAAATCTGACAAAGCACTTACCCAAAAAAAGATCTTCTGAGACATATAAAATACTTTGTTATTAACATTCCCATTTTATAGATGAGGAAATCCAGTCTCAGGGATTAAGTGACTTGTACAAGATCAGGGTTAAGTACCATGAAACTTGAACTTAGGTCTATGTTCTAATCACTAAACCACATTGCTTTGGTGATTTAGAGTTTCTGCAAAAAACATCCAGATTTTTCTGATTGCTGATTGGAGATAGGTAGGGCTGAAGTTAAGACATTAGGCAAAGTTTTTTCCCTATTTACTAAGAAATGGGAAAGTCAATCTCTTTGCCCATAGTGTAGATGGCAAGAGAAGCATCCTTCTGTGTATTTTTTATGCTATGCAAAATGAGAAGAATTAGGTTGGATAAGTTTAACATAAAGAAGATAAAATAGAAACTTTTTCTCAAGGATAACTAGCAAACTATTTGGAGAATTTCTTCTTTGGGCATATCTGTTCATCTCTTTTCACACACATGCATATATACATAGTACTGATATAACTCTCACTTTGCATAAATTAGATATACAGAAAAAAATTAAAGTATTTGAATAATTAAATGCCATAATGACTATGTCCAAATATTATGGAATATACAAGTATTAATGAGCATCTGTATAAAAAAATACTTAAATCTACATATAAAATGTGTGTAAAGGACCTACAAAACTCACTTCTCCATGATGCATTTTAAACAAGTTAAATATAGAGCTGTTTGTAAAATAAAATGCTTGGGTAGATATATCATTATACTGCTTTACATAAATAACTTTCTATTTTCATTCTTATGTAAATATAACTAAAACAGAACTATAGCTACAGGCCTTATTTACGAACTGAAAGCATAGTCTCATTTATTCAATAAATTTCAGAGGCATTTAAACCATCTAAAGAAACATGAGTTTGCATAGTCAAAATTAGATAGCATTACTTGGAAATGGTTTCAGCTGAAGCCTAGGACTGAAATTTAAAGGTAGAATGGATAACTAGAGTAAGGTGATTGCAGATAGGTGTAGATATCACATATTAGTCGTGTATTGAAAAAAATTTTTGCACAATTTCCTGCTCACCCTACAATATGAACAATCTACCCATTGTATCAAGGAAGGATACGCTTAGACTGTGTCTGCATGGGATGACTGAATTTGAAATGAAAAACAGTCTACTCTGTTTATTCAGACCAATTTGTTCCGAATTTAATTTGTTGTGACCTGAGAATGCCACAAACCAACATTTCTGGCACAGAGTTTCTAGCTTTATTGAGTCTCCCATCCATGAAAGCCCTCAATGTGCCTCATTTGAGGTGTCTGTCACTTAGACGTAAACAAGAAGTGCTTTTCGCCTTTGCCTATTGCTTTATGTTCTGCCAATGCACTCTAGAGAGTATGATGTACTAGAGGTGATAAGATAGGAACATTAAAGACAGTGTGTCTTAGAAGGGGAAAGGGGGAGAGATTGGCCCTTAGAGGCAGGAGGCAACATTGGTTCAACTCCTCTGACCCAAAATATAACCCCTTTGTTGTCAATCGTATTTGACGTTTCTTGAGAAAGATACTGGAATAGCTTACCATTTCCGTCTCAGCTCATTTTACTGATGAGAAAGCTGAAGCCAAAATGGTGAAATGACTTCTCCAGAGTCACACAACGGGTATGTCAGAGGTTAAATTTGCACTCAGGTCTTCCTCACTCCAGGTTATATCCACTGCACCATCTAGCTGCCCCAAGCTGTAACTGTTGGTAAACTATTTAACTTCAAACACCCCGAGGCAACTTCAAGATACAAACAAACAAACAAACAAAAACAAAACAACAAAAAAAATTACAGATCTACATTGGTAGAGAGTTTTCCCATCCAGAGTTTCCTATGCCAAGAAGTCATTCCAAGCAAAAATTAGAGGCGGGGGAAGCATGAACCCTATCTTTAGAAACCCACTGACCATCTACCAAAAAAATGTGCAATATACCTCTTAAAGTAGACATCTTTCCTCCTTCCCTTCACTAAGGTCCATAAATGGAGTTTTAGATAAATCATCTGAAGGTCTCTAAAATCCCTAAGGCTTAGAAAAATGTAAACAACTTCATTCTGAGAACAAGCAAGAGGGAAAGCTGCTTCTTCCAGCAAGGTGAACCTGGAGAATAAGAATCCCAGAACATTTTAGAAGAATCGAAGGCAGAACAAAGTAGGTCAGGCTTCCTGTTTACTGTAAATGAAAGAGTGCATGAGGCTCTGAATTTTAAACAGGAGAGATATAAATTCTGGCTGTTTTAGGCCAGAATTTGTTTGGGGAACACTTAGGGAATGTTCATCCTCTCTGAGTATGGGATGGAAGAAAAAAAAGAGGTAGTAGTTTCCCTTTATCTGTATTGTATGGTAGAAGTAAGATTTCAAGCCATTAGTATTTCTACTGTAACCAATTTTACAGTGCTGATCAAAGTCATCTTTACAATAATAAGGGTACAATCACTTGGCAATTATATTCTATTAAATTACTTTTAAATTATGCTGATGGAGCTTTTAAAACTAAATCAGGCATTCTGAGGAAAATAACTCAGGGCTGTTGGTGAAAGTTTGCTAGAAATTGCTATTGAACTGCTAGAAGTTTCTTTCCATTTTATAAATATCTCCAGCCTATTAACACCCACTTGCTCTGAAATAAAGAATTCAAGGGGAATGTGGACACACTGTCCTAGCAGATGAAAAAGCATCCCCTTTTCTCCTCTCTTCCCCCAGACTGACCTGAGTAAGGTTTTCACTGACATCAGCAGGAGTATAGTTGCTTACTAAAGGTGCTGAAAAATGCCCTTTAAAGCCAATATCAGAATATGAGCTGAAAAATGAGCAGGGTCATAGCCTTGTTACCAGGACATACCTCTTTAGTAACAATAGATATCTATATGAAAGGATTAAGTATTATAAGAAATGTGATTTCATCAATACACAGACAACCTTGACTTATCCCTCAGAAGTCTCACCCTTTAGTCAAATAATGTGAGGATTTAAAGAAAATCAGTCATATAAGCTTGGTATTAATTTTCTGTTGAGCTGATAAAAAATACTCTCGATTTTCAGAGAAAGAATTGATGGATTCTGAATGCATATTGCAGTATTCTTTCACTTTAGTTTTTTTTTTTTTTTTTTTGCCATTTTTATTTTTGCAAACATGGCTGATAGGGAAATATGAATTCACATTGGGTATGGGAGGAGCTTACAGGAAAGAGAATTTGGAACTTACGTTTTTAAAAAAATAAATGTTAAAAAGGTTTTTTGAAAATTTTCTGATCAGCCAGAATCTCCTTAGATGAAAATATGCACTTGCCAATTAAGTACATATTTTTGATTTGGGTATTAACTCTTTCTCTTTACTTACTGGAGTGCTATTAACTGCTTCAGGGCACCCCTGTGACTTGAAGAAGTTAGGACCATTCCTGAGGAACATAATTTACTTTTAAAGAGTAATATTGGGATATATTAATTGAAAATCTACACATATTTTTTCAATAACTTGTCTTCCTGGGATTCTAAAAACAAATTTGATTTCCTCCCTCGCAAAAGCACAGATAAACAGACTCCAAATTTTAAGAAGATATTTCAGAATAGTTATTTTTTAACGATAAATTTATTCCAAAAATAATCTTCATTTGAACAATTGTTCTCTCAGATATATTTTCTAGTGAGTTGCTTTCATTTATTAAAAATCTCTCTTACACTTGAATCTAGAAGTAATTCGCAAATGAAATGGCGCAATGGATGTAGTGTCAGATCTGAAGCCAGAAAGACCTGAATCCAAATACAGGTTCAAATATTCCCTTAGCTATGTGACACTGAGCAGCCACTTCACCATGTTTGCCTCACTTTCCTTACCTGTAAAATGGGCAGATAATTATACTTATCTCCCGAGGTTGCTGTGAGGATCAAATGAGATAATAATTTTAAAGCTTTTAGCAAAGTTTTATAGTAGCTACATACTACTATAACACTTAATAAGAAGACTGTTAAAGAACTTTAAAACCAGCAGGAATCATTGGATTTCCTAAGACAAGATGAGACTAATGGACAATAGACTTATGGACATTTATAAATTCTCAATTTATGACTATTTGATCATGTTATTTGTTACATACTTCTAGCATGTATTATGTTACTATGTGACTATGTGTTTATGTAATCTATGTAATTATGTGTAATGCCTCTCATATTGATGGATTTATGTTTCAAGGTCATGACCACCCTATGTTCTAAATCAAAAGAAAGGGGGAGATGTTAGGTTCTTACTACTGTAACACTTACTATAACATAGTACCTGTTATGTAAGTGTTAGTAGTTGTTATTATTATTAGGTACCTAGTAAATGCCAGGTACCGGAATACAAAGACAAAAATAAAACAATCTCTCCCTTCAAACAACTCCCTAGTTGCCCAATATAAATACACCATCTAGCCAAAGTTGTTTTGGTCCTATTTAGAGAACTCAACTTCTGAATGTCTTAAAAAAATGTAATAAATATGTGGGATTTTTAATTTCATAAAGGAAAAATGAAAGTTAAACATTCATGTCTTAATGAAAAATATTGTTTGGGGAACAATACTGCTTTTATAGTTTAGACATTCTGAGACATTGGTATATAGAAAGGAACTCAATTTTATTGTACTATTAGAAGTTGAAGGAATAGCCGGATGTCTTTGAAAAAATCATTTACTCTAGATTAACATTAAATACTTATATTTGGCCATCATTGATTTTTCAATAATTTGACTGTTCCTTAGTGCCAAATTCTTTCATGACATTTTCTCCAGTAAGAAAAGGAGGTTTAACTATACCTTGCAAACTGAGTCCTTTGAAGATTTTAGCTTAAAAAGACCTAAGTCTCCCATTTCATCCAGGGCCATCTTCAGTCGTCCTGATCTATATCTGGCCACTGGACCCAAATGGCTCTGGAGGGGAAAGTGAGATAGGTGACCTTGTAGAGCCCTCCCTCACTTAAATCCAATTCATTTGCATGTTACTGCATCTTTTCCATGATATCATGGTCCTCTTCAAGAATGAAGGACAAACAACAATGAAGCTATTAGACCTGACATGAACACATAGCACAAAGTAGGTCTTCATAAAAAGATATTAAATTTTACTTTATTCAGTCAAATTATACTATTGAATTATATGCATGCATGGAACAGAATCAAGACATTTACATTTTTATAATGGTAATGACTGTTTTTTAAATGGTTTACTACTATGCTTTTTTTAAAAAAAATTAATTGCTTAATTTCTGTAATCTAAAAATTTCTTTCATTAAACTTTCATTTTGCTTTTGAAAGCTATTCCTCCCATTTAAAAAAGTCACTCCAATGTCAGAAAGAAGGGCTGTGATCATATTTATGGAAGTGTTCTGGGGAAGTTGAAAACAAAAACTTAATCAATTAAGTAGACTAGAGTTCTCTGTCCTTGTCATCCTCAACAGCATATGCTAAAGCATTTTCTCTTCTTTTGTTTTCTGCAGGCATTAGATGGCTTCATTATTGCAGTGACAACAGATGGAAACATTATCTACGTATCTGACAGTATTACGCCACTCCTTGGGCATTTACCGGTGAGCTACTCACTTGCCTATACTGACTAGTCTTGCTTTCTTGGATATAATCCAAACTTTATGTACCATTTTTAAGTCCCTAAAAACCAGACTGAGCAGAATAGAAGACAATCTTCTTGGCCTCTTGTGCAGATTTTTCCTAGCACCCCTTTTTGCTTCTCAATAGGCTGGATTTTGGCTGACTGTGTTAAGTAGATGCTAAAAGAACGGATTGTTATCTCTGATAGCAGCCAAAAATTCCACAGACTTATTCCTTATTCTACATGATCTTGTTTTCCTTCTGACTGGTTTAATGGGATTTGTCCATCTATATGGGGAAAGGAAAGGAAAGAAAAAGCATTTATCTAAGGCTTCTTTTGTGTCAGACATTGTGCCAAGTTCATAATAATAAATCATATAGTTCTTACTATTTGCCTGGTCCTGTGTTAAGTGCTTCACAATTATTATCTCATTTGATCCTCACAACAACCCAATGAGGTAAATGTTATTATTTCCTTTTTACAGCTGAGGAAATTGGAATCAAACAGAGTGATTTGCCTAGTGTCCCACAGCAATTTAAAAGTCTGAAATTGAATCTGAATTCAGATCTTCAGAACTCCAAGTCCAGCTGTCTATTCACTTAGGTGCCCAAATGGCTGGGGTTCTCTCCAGTAATTCCTCATCCTGGAAATATTTCAATAGGCTACGGAGTTGATGAAAGAGCTATCTGTGCACAATGGTAGAATTGAACCAAGCTAAGATTTGATGGAACTGATTTATACAATATATCCATAGAACAAGGGATTTAGAAATACTGGTCACTGCTATTTCCATGTGTTCTTTGAGTCATGGAATAGCTTGGTTTAGAAAAGAAGTTCTTTGTAAGGACATGTATATATACATATACATGTGTGTATATGTATATATGTGTGTATATATGTATGTATGTATGTGTACATATATGTGTGTGTCTGTGTGTATATATATATATATTGTATTTAACATATGTATTGGTCTACCTGCCATCTGGGGGAGGGGATGGGAGAAAGGAGGGGAAAAATTGGAACAAAAAGTTTTACAACTGTCAATGCTGAAAAATTACTCATGCACATATCTTATACATAAAAAGCTATAATTAAAAAGAGAGAGAGAGAGAGAGAGAGAGAGAGAGAGAGAGAGAGAGAGAGAGAGAGAGAGAGAGAGAGAGAGAGAGAGAAGAAGAAGTTTTTACCCTGGAGCTCATGAACTTGTTTTTAAAAGATTTTTTTTTTGATAGTTGCATTATTCTAAAATATAATTTCCTTTGTAACCTTATCTACTTTATTTTATGCATTTAAAATCATTTTTTAAGAAGTTATCCATAAGCTTCATCAGATTGGCAAAATGATCCATGATATGGAAAAGATTAAAGCCCCCTAGGTTAGAACCTAAGGTTCCTGGCTCCTACCACAGTACTTTTTAGAGTGTATCATACCCTTAGGAGTACTGGAACCAGCTCTAACCAGCTTTTGATAGCTGAATGTAATTAGCACACATCAGGCCTTGATTTATCTTTTTCCCCCATTGTCTAGATTTAAGAAAATGTTAATAATATAGATTACTTAAAACTGTGTGTGCATACATGTTGGGATGTTTGATTTTTTTTTTTTTCTGGAGCACAACTGTTAAATATTTACCAGCACACACATCTCCCCTCTTTTCCTTCCCCACCCAACCTATTGCTTTGTAAACATTGCAGTGTATCAGGAGATAAGCTGGAGATGAAAATGGCAGATCACTCCAGTGTCTCTGCCAAGGAAGTCCCAAATGAGGTCATAAAGAATCTCACATGGCTGAACAGCAACAATAACTTTATAATTTGGTGCTTTTTATAAGAGTGATTTTCCCAATGATCCCCATCACTATCCATAATTTAATCCATAACCATTTTATTAAACAGTACTATATACCTGGCACTGTACTCAGAGGTAGGGTCTATGGATTGTACTTATAATTTCATTCATATAGGGAGCTACCAGATAGAGTCACTCTTTACTGATGTAGGTCCTCAAGTTGTGGTCTTAGAATTCCCAGAAGACTTACACATTTAAATGACTTTGTCTATGATCCATCTCATAGTCAGTATGTGCCAGAGGCAAGACTTAAACCCAAATTTTCCTCTCTGAAGTCAGTTGTCTATCCATGATACATGCTTTGGAGCCCTTATATATAGAAATTGTTAAGAATGAGAATGTCTCTGCCTTCAGGGAACTTACATTCTATTAGGGAAAAGGCCTTCATACATGAATGTACGTAAATACACATATCTATATATGTGGATATATATACACATATATGATGGTTGTTCTTCATTCTCAAAGAGCATGTGTCAAACTCATAATTAATTTGTAATCCCCACAAAAAATATTGCTAAGGTAAGTGAACTTATCCACACCATTTAAAACTTCTTCATTTGCTATAAACAATGCTTCTATATATAGTGTGGCACTGGCTAATGTAGCACCTATGTTTTCTTGATATTAATTGATGGGCCAAAATGAGCACAAACAGCAGAAAATCAATCCATACCATGGTGCATCTCAGCTTCAGAGATTGCAGCAAGTGCACAATTATCTGCAAACAAAAAAAAAAAAAATCATGCACCAATACTCCCTCAACTTTAGTTTTGGCTCGTAGCCTTTTCAAGTTGAAAATTTTACCATTAGCGTGGGAGCTGACTTTGATGCTGTGTTCATCCTCACTGGAGGCATTTGACAACACAGCTCAAAACATAATGTTAAAAAAGCATGGGAACAAGTACACAGCCTTGTTTCGCTCCCCTGGTGACTGGGAAAGCTTTAAAGCATTGTCTATTATTATCTATAACCTTTCAAGCATTGACATACAGTACCAATGAACTTTTCCTGGCAAAATTTGACTGGCAGCATCAAAGGCGTTGATCAGAATAACATTGTTTACAGACTTCTTTTCTGCTCCCAGCATTTCTCCTGGAGTTGTTGGGCAGCAAACACTTTGTCAACCATTCTTCAGCGCTTTCTGAAGCAACATTGGATCTCAGGTAGATGGCCATGTTCCAAGAGAAGGATCAGTCTATTAAGTAAGACTAAGTAAGGCGAGCAATAACTAGGAGAGACACTCCTCTGTACTTGCCTCTTTACCTTTAGAGAGATAGAGAGTGGGGGCCTCCTAGAATTCCTGGGAAATAACCTCCTCTTGCCATATAACCTGGAAAATTTTGAGCAACGAACCCTCCACCTTGTAAATCTCAGCTGGAATAGAATTAGCAGCAGGTGTTTTGCCACATGAAAGGAGCCAAATGATATTTGAAATCTCTTCAGTTGGAACTTCAGCTAGGGGACTTCAAATTGAGGTAAATGGTCAACTTCTGCATTGATTGATGATGGTCTGTTAAGAACACTATGGAAGTGTTCAGCCCATCTCTCTAGTTTCATGTCCTTATCACTAATCAATGTGGCTCCATCAGCATTGAATAGCTGAGATGCACCATAGCTCTTTGATCCATAAATGGCTTTCTGGGCATCATAAAAGTGCTTTGGATTGTTACTATTAATATAAAACTGAATTTCATTTGCCTTCTTACTGAGCCAAGAATTCTGCATCTCTCTAAGCTTCATTTGAAATGTATTCTTAAATTGAAGTCATTTCTAGTCATATGAAAAGGTGCTCTAAATCATTATTGATCATGCAAATTAAGACAACTCTGAGGTATCACTACATATTTCTCAGATTGGCTAAGATAACAGGAAAAGATAATGACAAATGTTGGAGGGGGAAGTAGGAAAGCTGAGACACTGATACATTGTTGGTGGAGTTATAAACTAATTCAACCATTCTGAAAAGCAATTTGGAACTATGTCCAAAGGGCTATCAAAAGTTGATTCAGCAGTGTTTCTTATATCCCAAAGAGATCATAAAGGAGAGAAAGGAACCCACATGTGCAAAAAATGTTTGTGGCAGTCCTTTTTGTAGTGGTAAGAAATTGGAAATTTAGTGGATGCCAATATGTTGGAAAATGGCTGAATAAGTCATGATATATGAATGCAATGGCATATTATTGTTTTATAAAAATGATAAGGAGGATGATTTCAGAAAGGCCTGGAGAGATTTACATGAACTGATGCTGAGTGAAATGAGCAGAACCAGGAGATCACTATACATAGAAACAGCGAGATTATACAATGAACAATTCTGATGGATGTGGCTCTTTTCCGTAATGAGATGATTCAGGCCAGTTCCAATGGTCTTGTGATGGAGAGAGCCATCTGCACCCAGAGAGAGGACTGTGGGAACTGCACATATAATTTTCACTCTTTTTGTTGCTGTTTACTTGCATTTTGTTTTCTTTCTCCTTTTTTTTTTCCTTTGTGAGCTGATTTTTCCTGTTGCCAGTTCCCATAAATAAAGTTGGATTTGTCTGTGGATCCAGGAAGCATCTATCTTGTTCACTGCCTTTGTGGTTTTCTGCTATTGACATTCTACCCATTCTCCAATGCTGCCTGCCTTTCTTGGAATGTGTCCCCCATCAGAAATGATCCTTTCCTCTACATGTAAATACTATTTTATAACACTCTCTCCCCTCTCCCCCCCTTTCTCTCTCTCTCTCTCTTCTCTATTGCAATAAGATATATATATATATATGTGTGTGTGTGTGTGTGTGTGTATACGCACACACACATACACACTTATATATCTATAACTATGTCTATATGGTTCCTCTGACAATATGGTAGTATATATATATATACATATACATATATCTATATATTCCCTAACTATATATATGTATATATGTATATATATATCTATATATGTTTTGTTTGTGCATATATGTATATGTGTATATAATTTTTAAAGAGGAAATGTGACATAATAAATAGACAGCCTTGGTAACATGAAGATGAAAATACAGATCTTTTTTCTGTGTGATCATACCAATTCACTTAACTTCTCAGTGATCCTAGGAAATTTCAAATTATTTGAGAATCTAAGTTATAGATGAGTTGTTATTCCATACTAGTAGAAGAAAGTTCCACAGCAGGAATTCCCTACATTCCTATACCAGTGAAAATGAAATCACAGGAATACATCTTTCTCCTCTCCTCTCCTCTCCCCTCCTCTCTTAACAAAGAAAAATGCATGTGTGTGTGTGTGTGTGTGTGTGTGCATACATATGCAAGTATGCATATGTATGTAAAGCACTACTATGTGCCAGGCATTGCGTTAATTGCTGGGTATACTAAGCACTGAGAAAGAAGAGATAGTCCCTTCTCTCATGTACCTCACAATGCAATCCCAATTCTGACTTGAGTCCTCCTATTCCCTGATCTCTCCAAACATGTTCTAGTTTCCTACCATCACATCTTTGCTTATTCTTTTGCCTCTGGCTGGAATGCTTCTTCCTCTACTTCATCTATACAAATTCTATTCATCCTTCAAGTCTTATTTCAAATCCACCATACAAGCCAAAAAGTGATCTTTCTTCTAATGAAGGATCTACTTCCAAGGTCTCCTAATTGTCTGTCATTCTCCGTTAGCTATTTATAACAGTACTTTTTGGTATTGTACTTTATTGAACGTATGCCATTATATCTTGCACAAAGTAGATGACAAATTATTTTTGTATGAATGAATCACTAGACCAGGCATTCTTAATATAGGGTTCTTAACCTTAGCTCTTAAAAATATTTTGAGAACTATGTCTCAATAGCATTGGTTTCCTTTTTAACCTATACAATTTATTTGGAGCATTTAAAAATGTCATTCTGAGAAGAGGTCTGTAGGTAGACTTCACCAGAGATTTAAAGGGGGGTGGTGCATGACCTCCCCCAAAAGTAAAATCCCCTGGACTATACATGGATTGTCTTATATCCTTGTTGGGTTGTAAACTGCCTTAGGGCAGGTACCTTGCACATTCTAAGTATCCAATAAATGTTTATAGATAGACAGCAACATTTATATATCTTTTTGTAGCATGCCACTCGCTTATAGCAGAACCATCCAAGGGTGTTTTGTCCTTTCTGTTTCAACCTTTTGTTGCACTCCTTCATACTCCTCTAGCCAAATCGTGCCTATTTTTTCCTATTCTTTACTCTCTTATCCTTCTCTCCTCTATGCTTCTCTCCCTAATTTTACCTCATTACTTCTTCCTGGTCTATTTCATTATCTATGGAATATCCTGAAAAATTTATTGAAATATGAATTATTAAAGTATGAAAAAAGCAGCATTGCTATCCCCCTTCTAGCAGTCATAATGAGCCTGTTGCCCCAAAAGAATATGCATTACAGTTATTTATTTGTGAGGTCAGTAGGTCTTTGAAAATGTTAGATTATCCTAATTTTAAAAAATTTTACATGCAAGCTTGTGAACATGCTAAGTATGCTGCCTTTATGAAAGTCTATGAAAGACTTGCACCTATATTTCAAATTCTGAGATGTTGCTATTGCTGCTACTACTATAAGTTCCCTCACATATCTGCTGCTGGGGGTAACAGTATTACTTTAGCAAATTGAAGCTCTGTGATGCCTCCTAATGAGTTCAAATCTCACAGACCCTTGTGCAAGTAAGTGTCTGGCAAGCAAGGCTTAAGTGTAACTAATACCTTAAAAAGAAACCTTATGGTGAGTTATCAACAATTTATAAAATGCCTGTTGGGTTCTGGGCATAGAACTACACACTACATGGGAATACAAAATATATATTGTCCATGCTTGGGGGACTGGAAAAAATAGGTATCTAAGATACAACAATTTGAAAATTAACAATGCAAAACAGTTTTCTGCAAAAGTAAAATGACAAGAGCAAAATGGCCATATAAGTATGATCTGAAGGGCAGAGAGTTAGAACAGGGATAAGAATGGGATGGATGGGCAGAGAGATAGCTAAGTTTTAGTTATGATAAGACTATATTTTAGGAAAAAAATGGTAGGTAAGGCAATTAGATGGTGCAGTAGATGGAACACAAACCCAGGAGTCAGGAAAACCTGAGTTCAAATATAGTTTCATTTACTAGCTGTGTGACATTTTTTTCTTTCTTTTTTTTTTTTTTGCAAGGCAATGGTCCCAATTCAACCCCAATTGTCTTGCCAAATATACATATACATATATATATATATATATATATAAACAAACAGAAAAAGAAAAGAAAAAGAAAGAATGGCAGATATGTGAACTGGCAGTAATAATAACTGCTAAAATCTCAATACCTAGCAGAGCCTCTGAAACTTTGAAAGAAATTACATGATATTTGTTTTGATTGGTTCTAATGAATATATGGTTAAGTGCTCCTGTTATTGCAACATTCTTCCTTATCCTTTCATATTCTTTTGTCTTAATCCTGTCCTTGTTCTGAAAAAGGTCAGATGAAAGCATGAATGTGCAAGTATACTTCAGAACTCAAAAATTGTGGTAACAAGGACTTTGGACAATAAATGTTAAAAAAATAAAGATTCATTTTTAATAGGTGAGCTTTCCCCCCAGGAGTTGTTATGAATTTGCAATGAAGCATCCTTTCTCTTTAACTGCTTTTACTTTGGATCTTTAAATTATGTACATAAGATCACAGATCTAAGGCAGATGGAAACTCAGTGGTCCTCTAGTACAAACACCTCATTTTGCAGATGAGGAAAATAAGATCCAAGAGGGTCACATAATAGCATATGTTTATGAGACAACCATCTGGAATTAAGGGCATTGAAATGGTGCAGTGGATAGAGTACTAGATCTGGAATCAGGAATTCAAATCTAGCCTCAGACAATTAGTAACTGTGTGATCCTGGGCAAGTCATTTAACCTTAACCCTCAGTTTCTTCATCTTCAAAGTGAGCTAGAGAAGGAAATGGAAAACCACTCCAGTATTTCTGCCAAGAAAATCCCCAATGGAGTCACAGATAGTCAACCACAACTGAAAAAAGACTTAACAACAAGCCTGAGATTATGAATGGTGGGATCTTAACTGTGACCTCATTTATTCCTCATTGATAAGAAATTGAATTACTATCATTATTATTAATGTTATTATTATTATTACAGGTAACATTTAAGTTTGCAAAATGCTTTACAAATATTATCTCATTACATCCTCACAACAACCCTGTGAGGTAGATGCTATTATTATTCTCACTTTACAGATGAGGAAACCGATGCAGACAGAAGTTAAGTGAGTAGTCTAAGGTCACAGAGATAGGGAATATCTGAAGCAGGATTTAAACTTGTCTTCTTGATTCTAGGTCCAGTGCTTTTATCCATAGTCCTCTAGCCATTTAACTACCTACTAAGAACATACCGAAGCAGACAAACTCCATTTTACTTAAGCCCATTGTTGTCCTAGAAAATGCAGAATCATGCCTTGCCACGCTTAAAATTCACAAAGGGAAAGAATCTTTGTCACCATGATTGATATGAAACCAAATTAACTTTTCTGCAGACCACACCAACAGATGATGCTGATAAATAGGAAAGTTCCCCCCCCCCCAGGGAGAAGGAGAACTCAAAGTAATATTAACAGCAACACCTGCCCTCTTCACTTTCTTCTCACCATTAGATGTGTAAACATCCTCCCCTCACTCCATTCCATAATCTCTATGAACTTTGTATTTCTGCTGATTGCTTGAAGTCAACATCAGGGCAAAGAGGATTTTTTTTCTCTTTGATTTCTAGCAGAAGAGGTTCATTTTCACTCCTCCCTGAGAAGTCTAAAAAACAGCTTTATCTTATTTAGGTATCAGTTTAGGAAAATAATGATGAAATATTTCTAATAGATAAATTTCTCCCTCAAAATTAACCCATCTTCTCTTTGTTCATTCTTTAAAGACTTAGGGGGTAGAAGCAGAAATTTGTCTAATTTTAAAGTTAAAAGGCTTGTGAAAATACCCTGTGACGTTAACTTGGGACTTGCTAAACATATTCTTGGCCCATGACCTAGTAATCAGGTGCTTAAACATGGAACTGTTTATATAAACAAGTTCATGCACTGTTCTGCTCTTTGCACTTCAGTTACCTGATGGACATGATTATCGGACATCATACATGGAATTAAAACATGCTTTTTAGAAAAATAAACCCAGTATGCCTACTCTAGTTTAAAATTTGAAAATCATTTGTTACCACTTTTATAAATTGTTTCTTACTTCAAAAAAGAACAAATAATTAATTAAATTAAGCTGATAGGATTTAGGGCTGGCAAAGATCTCAAAAGTCATCTAATCTGACTTACTGATGCCTAGAGAGATCAAGCAGGTAGTTGAATCTTTTGGGTTCAAACCCAACTCCTTTGATTCCAGACCTAGTTCTCTCTTCACTTTGTCATACTGAATTTACTCAGACTATGATTTCTAGGTTTATTATATGTGTTTCACAAAAGTGGGCCATATACACAGACCATCAACACTGAGCATCAGCATTAAGAGAAATGAACAGTGACATATATATATGTATATGTATATATATATATATATATATATATATATATACATATATAAAACAGAGATAACCTAAAAACAATCTGTTTGCATCAAGAATGATTAAAAATTATTTACATCAGTAATTTTATTGCAAACTTGACAACCCTTCAAAAACTACAAAATGCACATATCAAAACAAAAACTTAAAAGCTTGCACATAAAATCTCTTAAGTCCAGCCAACTCTTGATTACAGGTCTGTCTTCTCTGATTCCCCCCAAATTTTTTATTCTCAGGCTAGACCCAATCTGCCTTCCCTCCCCCCCCATAAAATCTAAAAAAGTTGTGCGTATCATGTAGTAAACTTTTTTTAATGCACACACATATATATATGTATATGTATTTTTTCACATAAGAAGACACCTTGAAATTTTTATAATTTTTATCATACCTGAAAAGAAAATGGACATGCAAGTAGCGTGATGGATAGAGCATGAAGCCTGGATTCAAGAAGATGAGTTATCTTCTTGAGTTCAAATTCAGTCTCAGACATTCACTTGCTGTGAGAACCTGTGCAAGTCACTTAACCCTGTCTGCTTCCCATTTCCTCATCTGAAAATGAGGTGGAGAAGGAATTTCCAACCTACTCTCCTACCCACTAAAACAACAACTATTACTATATTATATCATTAGCAACAACATAATTTTGATTGAAACAGTGAAAAATCTGGCCATCTAAACCATAGAGCTTTACTAGTTATTTCTCTGCTCTAACTTCACTGTGGAGCATGAGATTCAGAAAAGAGTGACAAAACAAAAAGAGCATGCTCTAACCTTTCCTAAGTGACCATCTTCTCCCTTCAACTATTTTAAAATCATTTTCCTCAAACAACTGTAAACTTAGTGAGAGACAGGCTATAGGCTATTGGCTATATTTTTATACAGCATCCTCTATGTCAGAGTTTCTTAAACTTTTTCCACTCATAAGTTCTTTTCACTCGAGAAATTTCTTACACAACTCTGGATATGTAGGTGTATAAAATAAGTATGGAAATCAAACATTTACTGATAATAAATCATTGTTTCATGACCCCTATATTAAATTACACACCCCACCTAGGGTTGCAACTCACAGTTTAAGGAGCCTTTTTTTTGTTTCCAGCTTGACACAGAAAAGGAGCAAAGGAGGAGAAAGTGACTGTAAAAGGAAGAACATGATTTTAAATGATGAAATGAGATTAATTGGAAACTTGAAAGTGATAACTGTGTCAATAAGGTTTATCCTTCCAAGGTAACTAGTATTAAAACAGTCAGTAAAAGCAAAAAAAAAGAAAGGATGACTGGATAGGGATGTTAATCGACAAGAAGCAGTAAAAGAGACATTTGGAACTGAGACTTCTTGAGAGAGAAAAAAAATTTAAAGGATGTGAACTAAGGAAGAAATGTAGACACGGATGAGATGGAGCCAAATGAAATAGCAACCCAGAAAGTAAGTGCAGACCCTGCTTCATGTTTGGATTTTGGTGACACATTTGACAATCCTTCAGGAAATTTAACTTTTCAAATTACTCTTCAAGCTGCTTTTTAAATACATATATATATATTTTTTTTTTCTTCTTCTTAATATGACATTTACTTCCTGGTTAGAAGAAGGAATGTGCTTTTGCAAACTAAAGCAATACTAGGGAAATAGAAAAGGATCCCACAAAAATGAGAATAGTGACATTTTTTAAAATACCAGAGAGATGACTCCTTGTTCTCCATTACCATTTTGAAGGTTATCTTCTATCACCATTATTCACCTTACAGAGTATAGAAAACTGATCCTGATGTCAGGAAGAATGGAGTTCAAATATGGCCTCAGACACTAGCTGTGTAATTCTGGCGCAAGTCATTAAACCTATATATTTTTTCACTTTCTTCAACTGTAAAATGGGGATATTAACAGTACCTATCACCCATGGTTATTGTAAAGATCAAATGAGTACATAGTAGGCACATTATTGTTGTTGTTTTGTCCTTCCTTCTTGAAGAGGATTGTGATATCATGGAGGTGATGCTGTGACATACAAGTGAATTGTATTTAAGTGAGGGACAGCTGTGTAAAGTTACTTGCCTCACTCTCCCCCTCCAGAGCCATTGAGTCCAATTGCAAGAAATAGATTAAGACAACTGGAGATGACCCTGGATGAAACTATTTCTTAACTAAATGAAGTGTCTGCTCTAATTCTATGCATAAAGCTTTGAACACAGTAGGTTCTTGATTAATGGATTAACATTAAGCTCTTTTCTCCTTGATTTTAATTATTACTTTAGTTTCCGAATCCTGTCTTTTATCGTGAACTTTGGATCTGTCAGCCCTGGGAATTCTGATTCCAATTATTGCCTGTGTTCCTCTTATAAAGGATGGTGGTGATGATGATGATGATGATGGACACTTAATAAATGCTTATTCTTTTCCCTTTAGTCAGTAAACTCTCATCTGAGTTTCATTCAATCATTATCTACAATTCAATCAAAATTCTGGTGCTTTTATCCACCAACCTGTAGTATACTCCCCTTTCCTCAGCAAATTAAGGACCTGACTCATAGTTTTTATCTACTCCCCAATTTTTTGTCATTATTCTAAGGGACTTCAACATACATGTTCTTAAACACCCTACCCTCCCAATTCCTCAACTACTTTTTCCCCATGAACTACTGCTACATCCTATCTTAGCTACACATAGAGATGGTCTTATTCTTAATCTTTCTGTCACCCATAAATACACAACTTCCATGCTCACTAATTCTGAAATTCTCTGATCCCATCACAATGTTTATCATTCCAATTTTCCCCTTGCCTTGCAAGCTGTAAATTTGTACTTCATCTTCTCCCTGACTGACCTCTAGTCTCTCAGTTTATTTTTTTTTCAGATCTTTCCCAGTAAATCATTTGTGCTTTTGCTAAACTCTCCTTCCTTCCTTCCCCATCATAATCTCTTAGTAAATCAGTCTGATTCTATATTGTCCTCTTCTTTCAAGTCCCTTGTTCCATTTTCCTGTTGCCAATCTTGTCCTGTGAAATGTTAAGCCTTGTATTACTCCTACCATCTGCTGCCTTCACTCTTGCTCATGGCAAGTGTCACATCAGAGAAAAGAGTTTTACAAATGGAAAGCAATAGAGTCACTCTATTTAAGCTCAGAAACTATGAGATCATAGCAGGACAGATATCATGAATGTCATATCCCCCTGCTTTATTTCTTTGAAGAATGGTCTAGACCAGAACCTAAATTATTTTTATTTCTTATTTTTATAAAGCTTTTTAAATTTTAAAAACATATACATAAATAGCATTCCTCCTGCAAAACCTTATGTTCCAGTTTTTTTTTTTTTCTCCCTCCTTTCTCCCCACCAGTCCCCTAGATGGCAAGTAATCCAATATATGTTAAACATGTACGGTTCTTCTATACATATTTCTACAATTAGTATGCTGCAAAGAAAAATTAGATCAAAAAGGAAAAAAAAATGAGAAAGAAAACAAAATGCATGCAAACAACAATAAAAGTGAAAATACTATGTTGGAATCCACACTCCAACCCCACTATCCTCTCTCTGGATTCAGAGGGCTCTCTCCATCACAAAACCATTGGAACTGACCTAAATATGCTATGCTTTTATTTTTGATCCATATTCAGTCCTCAAAGTCCTCTTTTTATTTTTTAAAATATTATTTTTTTACAGCTTTTTATTTTCAAAACATATGCATGGATAATTTTTCAACACTGACCCTTGCAAAACCTTGTGTTCCAAATTCTAAACATGATATTCTTTTAAAAGAATTGACAACTATTTAAATAGAATGGATTTCTTCGAAATCTTAAGTATTTTATTTTGTGCATTTTAAGAAGATTATTCTGATAAGGAGTCTATGATGGGCAAAAGGGTGAGGATTCTTGGTCGAAATCAACCAATTAACCAGTCAAAAAGTAGATAGTATCTACTATGTATTGGGTACTGTGCTAAGGCATTGAGAATATAAAGATAGAAATTAAACAGCTTTTTGTCCTCAAGGAACTTACATTCCATTACAGAGACATATATACATGTAAAAAATGTATATGTACATGTATAAGATTTAACAAAGGTTAACTTGATCAGTAGGGGTCATTCAAGGGCATCTACTCTGAGAGTTTCCTTGGGAACTTCTACAGACTCAAGAGATGTGTGTGATTTAGCATCTGGTCACATCAGAATTGATAAGTTCTCTGCCTAATTCTGGCCATCTGGTGATGCAGAACTGAAAGAATATAGCATTTTAGTCTGATGTATCATAGTAAGTGATCCTGAGATACGCTTTGGTTCTCCCCTTCCTCTGGTCCACAATTGAAAGGGAATAGGATGTTGTGTCACTTTAAAAGAAGAGACATTTGAATGACTGAATAAGTTTGGCATAGGATCATGATGGAATACTGTTGTGCTATAAGAAATGATGAGCTCAGTGATTGTAGAAAAACATGGAAAGACTTGCATGAAATAATGAAAAGTTAAATGAGCAGAACCAAGAAAACATTGTGTACAGTAATGGCAATGTTGTTTTAAGAATGATTTTAACAAATAAGTTATTTTGAATATTTTAAATACCCCAATTAACTATAAAGAACATGTGAAGAAAACTATCTACATCCAGAGAAAGAACTGATAAATGAAAGTATGTATAGAATAATGTTACATCTATATACACACATATATATTTGTATACATATATATACATACACACTATACACATATATAAACATATACATACATATATACGTATGTGTGTCTAATGGTAGCGATCCATTAGGCCAGGATGGAGGGAGGGAAGAAAAAATTTTCATGATAATTTTGTTGTATATTTGAAAGTAATAGCAACTTATGCATAGTAGATTTTTAGTTTCATTGAAATCATCTTTTTTTATTTGTACTATTATGGAGATGTTATTCCATAAATTTTATTTTTATTCCATAAATTAAAAATAATACTTAATAATAAAAAAGGAGAGACAGCTTTTGCTTGGCACTCTCTTCCTTTGCTCTTCCAAGTACCATCATATAACTTGGGAAATTTTATTAAGGGTAGAAAAAGAAGACTAGACTTTATCATACAGGTACTATCAGATAGTGAGACACATTGTCCCTAGGATCCATGGAAGTTTTCAGGGAAATTTAGTGCATGTGCTCTCTGGAATGGCCTTAGAAGCTAAGACAGTTTCCAACACATTCTACTAAAATAGAACATAAAATACCTACAAAATATATACAGAAAGTAAAGGGCAATTTCTTTTTTTTTTTTTTTTTTGAGTGGGATAATGGGAAGAAGATGGAGAAGAAAAATATCTAAGGTTCCTTATACATATATATATATATATATATATATATATATATATACATATATATATATATATATATATATAATGAACCTCTCTGAGTTTATTCATCTGTAAAATTAGTACTATTACAGGATTATAAGAAAAACTCTATTAAACTAAATAGCATCATACCAATTTGATTGTTGTGGTTATTATGCATAACCACTTGGGTTTTGGATCTAAGCTCTCATATTTATCTCTACTTTTCCTTAGCCTACAAGAAAGTGAGGTATTTATCAAATAGGAAGAACCAAATGATGGGATTTTCCTTGAGTAATAACATTAATAATATGTAACACGTCTATAAGTTATTTATAGCAATATATAATATATGGTGACAGATACAGTAATAGTATATACATATTTATATGTAGCACTTACTATGTGCCAGGCACAGTGCTGAGCACATTACAATTATTATTATCTTCATTGTGATCCTTACAATAACCCTGAGAAGTAGATGCTATTATTATCCTTATTTTACAGATGAGGAAACTGAGAGAAAGAGTTGAAATGACTTGTCCAGGATCATCCAGCTAGTAAGAGTCTGAGATTGGATTTGAATTCAGTTCTTGCTGACTTCATACCCAGTTCTCTATTTACTGTACCTCTAGCTGTCTAAACATAACATATCACCCAAATTCTAGACCTATTTATAAGTAGGAGAGGCTTCATGGTATAGTAGATAAAGAATTATCCTAGAAGCCAGGAAATTCTGGGTTCAAGTCCAATTTCTGACACACACTGACTATTTGACTTTAACTTCTCAGTGCTATGGTCTTTAAGGGTCTCTTCAGGGAATCCTTGAGATCAAAAATATTTTTATAATGATCCTAAAATGTTTTAATTTTTGCACAGTAACTATCAATAAATATAACCCATATAAAGAAAAAAAATTTTTGAGTCTTCCATAATTGTTAAAAGCATAAGGGTCCCAAGACCAAATATTTTGAGAACCATTTGAGAACCTAGCTTCTTAAAAAATGGAACTTGACTCCATATGGGGTCTTGTAGCTGACTTTAGGAGTCACAAAATTTGATTTATTATCAGTAAATGTATGATGTGTTTACCTATTTTGTATTCCTATACTTAGGTCATATAAAAATTTTTCAAGGGAAAAGGGATCACAAGTGGAAAAAGTTTAAGAATCCCTGATCTAGGCAATTTACTAAGACCACTAAGCTGCAGAAAAGGTGCTGACCCAAATTGGTAGAAGGGGTTTCCTCACCTGGTAATTCCCTAGATCAAAATCCAAATTCCAGTTATCTCTATCCTTATCTGCACCACAGAGAAAGAGGGCTTTCCGATGAGATGGAGAAGCAGGCTTCAAAGAACTGTGAACTTTGCTTGCTTTCTCCAATTACCTCTGACCCTTGCCTCATACAACCATAGCAACCAAGCCACAGAGCCCTTTTTTTTTTTTTTTTTTTTTTGTAAAATGGCAGCTTACTCCTTTTAGCCAAGGAGAAACTAGATAATGGTGAGAGTACAAAAGTAAGAGATTTACATTATGTTAGAAACACAGTCTAACACCTTCATTCCAGTATGTAAAAGTCAAGTTTTTTCCTGATTATGCTCAAATACCACCAAGTAAAAAAAAAAAAATGGAAAGGTTTGATTTGGAATTTCAGCTTCAGATGTATCTTTCAGATTCATATAAAGCAGCCAAGTATATTCAGCTTATCACTGAACCTGGGGAAAGAGCCTTGTACCTTAGATTGATACGTGATAATAGTGATAACCTAACACTTTGGTAAAAGCAAGTGCCTGCTGGCACATTTACTTTCTCTCTTGAATGAAGACTGGGAGAGTTCCAGCCACAGTTTAGTGGAAGAAGATTATTTATTTTTGTCTAATTGCTTTAATGAACAAAAAAGATCAGCAGGTTCCACCTGGGTGTTAAGTTGCTACTTGAGACTTTTGTAAGAAAAATAAACTCAAACTCTTTTTTAAATAAAAACAGCTTTTTTCTGTTATGTTCTATATATTTGAATTTCCTAACTACCAAAAACTAGGCTTTTATTTCCATATTTATATATTGTGCCATCTATAAGAAAAGACAAACCATTCCAGTAAACTTGCCTAGAAAATCTCAAATGAGGTCACTAAAAGCTGAACATGATTGAAAATGACTCAACAAGCCTTCTGCTTAGACATATCAGTCAGAGCCATACAAAGAGAGTCAAGGGGCTACTTATTTACTATGTTTACATATGTGAAATATTTTTAGGAGGTGAATATTCATCTCCATTACACAGAGAATGCTAAGTACATGGGATTTCATCAGAATGGAGAGATCCTAGTGGAGAACAGTGTGTGGATCGCTATCCACTAATCTATAATTTAGCAGAGACATCCCAGGAAGTTACCAGAGGCAGGTAGAAGTTAACTGAATTCTCTGGATCATCATTAGATCATAGATCAGAACTGAAAGGGGTCATTTAGTCCAGCCATTTTTATTTCATAGATGAAGTTGCTGCAGCCCAGTCTCATTTAACAAATAAGTTTCAGCAATACATTTCCATACAGTTTCTAAGAGTTAGAAGCAGGATTTGAATCCAGATTTACTTGGTACCAAAGTCTGGCACTCTTTCTACCATGTCAGATTGCCTCTTATATTGGAAAAAATGGATTTAAAATTATATTGGAGAGATTTCAGCTAGGAATGAGAAAGAACTTTTTAGCAGGGATTTTTAACTTTTTTCTGTGCTGTGGACTTCTTTGGCAATCTCGTAAAACCTATGCACCTCTTCTCAGAATATCTTTAAATAACTGAAGGAAATGCTAAATTTCAGTTAGAAGTTAGTGAAAATTAAGATTTTCCCCAAATTCATAAACCCCCACAATATGTTTGCAGTCCTCTGATTAAAAATGCTTTATTTAGACATTTAGTGACCTAAAGACAAAGAATTAGGTAATTTCAAAGATTCCTTGATTTTTTATGATTTCTTGAGATTCCTTGCTTTTCTTCAGTGATGTAGGGGGAAGAATGTTTGACTTGGAATCTAAAAACCTAGATTTAAATCTTGATTCTTTCTACCTATAGCTAGTCTTTGGGCCTCAGATTCTCTGTTTGTAAAATAAAAGATTAAATGACCTTTTGGTCCTTTTTTCCACTCTCAGACTATATAATTAAATGGTCTTATAAGGTTTAGTGGCTTAGCTTCTGACTATCTATAATACTGCCCACCAGAATCTATGAAATTAACATTTTCCTTTGGTCAAGAGTTAAAGACTATTTCCGAGTGGATATCATTGACTTACTAAAGCATTTTTCCCCTACATTAACAAATATACCAGCTGAAAAAGTACAGCTAGCTAGTACAATGAAAAGAGTATAGTACTTGGAATCAGGGAGATATGAGTTCAAATTCTGCCTCAAATACTGTATGATCCTGAGCAGGTAAATTAATGTGTCTCAGTTTCCTTAACTGTAAAACTGGAATAACATAAATTGTAAAACTATAAAATTGAGTTTCTGAAAGGATCAAATGTGTTAATATATTCATAGTGTTTTATAAAAGTTAAAGTGCCATGTTCGGTAATTTATATAATCACTAAGTAAAACCTTTTAGACATTCCATACATTCAAGATTATGTAATATTGCATTGAGATTTTTATAGGAAAGAAAACTAGATCCTTGATTTGTTACCCCAAGAACAGGTTCTATATTTATCATTCAGTTATTATATGCAAATCTGCCTTTTTATTCCTTAGTCTTTATGATTTTCATAAGCCTTTTCTCCCATTTCTTTTCCTTTTCCCTTTTTTTCTTTTTCAGTCAGATGTCATGGATCAGAATTTGTTAAATTTCCTTCCAGAACAGGAACATTCAGAAGTTTATAAGATGCTCTCTTCTCATATGCTTGTGACTGAATCTTCATCTTCAGAATACTTAAAATGTAAGTTTGGCTTTACTATTAAAATAGGACTTTTATTTTTTTAAAATTATATCTCAAGAGTAGTTTCAGAAAGAGAAACTGATTGCAAAAATAAATGTTCTACATATCCAGTTTCTGTGGCCCTTAGAGATACAGCTCAAGTTTAAGGCAAAAGCTACCATTTGATAAATTATGAAGACCAAAAAAATGTAAGAAATATTCTTTTTAGCAGGGTCTAATGGTACAGTCTTGGAGTCCCTGCTACTGATGAGCCAAAAGGTAGTGGTTCTAAGGCTCAATTGGGCTAAAACTAATAAATGTCCACACAAAGCCTAACATAAATGTAGGCCTGTGGGTTTTTGAAGGCCTCCAAATGGCCTAAAGAAAAGCAAACTGGCCCAGGTTGGGAAGAGAAAAAAAAAGAAGAGTACATTAGAGCTTCTCTGCTAATCAGTTTTAGGATGAAGCTCATGAATACCCTCTGCACTTCTAAGAGAATCCATAGAAGGCAGGAAGGAATAATTAAGTAAATAAATAAATTTTCTTTTTTACATTAGAAATGTGAGAGTATTTGGCTTAGAAAACTTGCAACTCATTTTCCATGTTTAACTAAAGAATCTGTTATGTGAGGCAGAGATTCTTCTAGTAATAATAACTTTAATGAATTCTAGAATCTTTGAACTCTCTATTCAGTCTTGCAAGGCCAAATAATTTCTGTGTCTACACAATGTGAAACATCTGGATAGAAAACTGAAAAATTCTATCAAAAATCCAGATGCTTTGTCTACATGATGCCAAACATTTGAATATTGAAATACATCCGAATTTTTAACTGATTTTTTTGTTTGTTTGTTATCCAGATGTCTGGCAGCATGTAGAAAGGAGATGATAGCCTGATTTTTTTTCAGGCCAGACTTCCCATTTATAAGGATTTTTGTCCCCATAAAGACACAGAGGGCAAAACCTTAATCCTTAGTGAAATGTCTATCATTTAGTGAAGCATATAAAATTACATTTATAAGGGTAGCAATAATTGTTTGCCTATGTTTTCAAGTTTTAACCCATTTTCTATGACAATTTATTCTGTCATTCCTCTGTACTTCAAAGAAGAAAAAAATAAAAGAGAAAAAAGAGGCTTATATGAGGAGTTTACTTTTAATATACCATACAAAAGCAGCCACAACTAATCTATGCTGACATAATCAACCACAGACATTTGTGAGCAAATCAAGACTAATTGTGTCCAAATGTGGGATATGAAATGTCTAAGAAGTTTAAAAAGAAAAACCTATACCGTAGAGGTTATAAACAGGGCCTACTAGTCTGTCATAATGAGGGAAATATCCTGGCAGTGTCTGAACAGACTAAATTCACGTAGGAGTTTTCACAAAGACACCACTTGTTTAGTCTAGTTTCTGTGTAATGCTTATATCTCCTCTCTCCCTTCCTTTTCTTTTTAATGATCCAGCTGACAACGATTTAGAGTTTTATTGTCATCTTCTCAGAGGCAGTTTGAACCCAAAGGAATTTCCAACATATGAATACATAAAATTTGTAGGAAATTTTCGGTCCTACAACAATGGTAAGCTTTGATTGTATCATATCCATGTTTTTGGTGCCTTTTATCATGCAAACATGCATATGGGGGCAAAAAAATAGCAGAGTACAGAGGAGGAAGAATGTGTTTTTCATATTTTGACTTGAATTTTAGAACTCTGAAATACATTTTTATATTTACAAAAAGTACCAGCAACTTGACAGATCATCGTCCATCACATCAGTTTGTGCCAGTTCCAGGATCCCACTGAAATTCAGGTTATACATTTATTTATTTTCTGGTTGATGAAATAATCATTCACTTTAATAGAAACAACTTATACATAATAAAGAACAGACTTTTAGCCTACATGACACTTGGGCTTCAGCAGTCCTTTTCCTACTCAAACATCTACAAATATGTATTCTCCCTCTTCCCTCCTTGTTACAACTAGATTACTGGTAAAATGTTTCAATCCTGATGGCTTTGTAACATAGATTGAGTTAAGTTTTTTCTAATAAGATAAAAGGAGATACAATATTTTAACAGTTATGTCTTAATAAATATAGTATAGATAATTTTACTACCAGCCCCAAAAAACTTTAATTTTTGAAAAGCGACTATTTGCTTGAATTACCTAATTAATTGCTTCAGCTATCAGTGTACCTAGATAAAGCCAGTCTTTAGAATCGATTTATAACTCTCCTCAAAATTTATTTTCACTTTTGACTCACATAAAATTTGAATCTAGGATTCTTGCAAGCAACCTAAAATCCAATTGGGTGATATATCTAGAGCTGAAAAAGTCCTGAAGCCTACTAGTTCATCCCCTTCATTTAACAAATTAAGAAATTAAAGCCCCAAAGTTTAAAAGCCTTCCCCAAAGTCACACATGAAGCATGAGATTGAGGATTTGACTTCAGAAATAATGTTCTTCCCACCATGCCATTCTTCTTTCTCATCTCTATTTAGAGAGATTTGTTCTTTTTCTTAGTTGAGAAGTAGAAGAATTATTGATTATTGATCAGTCAACAATTATTTGTGTCTTTTGTATACTGGGTACTGTATAAGTTCTTAGGATACTCATAAAAATGAAAGACATTCTATCAGGGTATTCACTCTTCCATAAATCTTACCACTAAATAAGAAATTTGCAATTTCTTTTTCTAAAACACCAAAAGGAAAGGAAAAAATATAGGAATTTTTAGCAGGAAGAAAAGAGATAGAGAAGAGAGGAGGAGATAAGAAGAAGAAAGCAGAGAGAGATGGACACAAAATGGAAATGACTTGGCACATAAATGGTGACTGATCATGATTTTTAGTGCTTTTGCCTTGGTTAACTCTGAACTTGTCATATCCAATACAAGTTAATTAAACTAACCTACTGTGATTCTGTTGGACCAAAGTCACATTAGTGTCGATGGATCCTAAAGTTCAGACTGTTCAATTTCACCAATGGATATCAGTATCTTCTGTTTTACATTTGCTTGTATATATTTGCTTAAAAGGTCCAAACTGAATATATATATGTAAATAATATGAACCTGTTGTTCATTCATGAACATTGGTCAAATATAATATTTAGGGACTGATATATACATTATGCAACTGCAGTTTACCTATGGTACTGGGAAGGAAAATTGCTATGAGAGTTCTATTTCTGAGTTTTCCTAGTTACCTTTGCACCTAATGGGGCCAGAAGCAGTACCAGTCCAGAAGAGAGCCCTCTAATCCATGTCATCAGGTGTTGTGAAAAAAAAAAGCAGCACTCTATCAACCAATCAGAACAATGAGCCCAAATTGATCGATCAACCAATAAAATTCAGGAAGCACTTATTAAACATCTGCTGTATGCAAAGCACTGTACTAGGTGCTGAGCATACAAAGCCAAATGAAAAACAATACTACTTTCAGAGAACTTCTATCCATTCTACTGTATAACTTGTATAGGCAGAAGGTTCTGTTGACATCTCAGTGTTGTTATTTGAGTCCCACCATTACAAGAGTTTTCAGCCATATGATTCATTGGTATAGGGAACTTCCAAAGAGGAAATCTGCTCTAACAAAGCAACTAAGCAGTTTGTCCATAACTTGTCATCTTAGAAAATTAATTGAGACAGTTAAAAGTGGTGATTTATCTAAGATCAGCCAGCCAATATATGTCAGAAGCAAGATTTGAACCAACCCTGGGATTGGATTCTTACTAAATTAAGGGAAATTCTACTGTGCTTCTCCAGTGATTAAAGCTTGCCATATATGCCAGAGGCAGGATCTGAAGCCTTGAATTTTCTGACTTCAAAATGAAAACTATCAAATGCACTATGCATTTGCACCATGCAAATCCCTACCAGTTGTGACAACATGAAAATGTTCACCAACAAATAGAGCTCTTGGAAAAATAATTTCCATTGAAACACACCTTGTCTTAACACTAACATATTTCTTCTCCTTGGGTTAACTAACATCTTTGTTGATCAGTCTCTCACTAATCGTTGATAAGAACTTCTAAGAGGATGATTTGAATATCAAAGAATTTAGAAAAGACCTTGAAAAAATTTATAAAAGCCTGAATATTTTCACAACACTAACTTTCTTTGATTGGTGTTGTGAAAAGCAAATTTAAAGTAAAGGATATTATATCCTATCATTCAATTTTCTTGATAAAAATATGCCAATAAAACTAAGACTTGATTCAATTTTCGTTCAGTCTAAGAATTAGCACCACATAGTTTCACTTAAAAATAAATTTTATTAAATATACAATAATTTTAATTTCTCTTTTAGTTTCTCTTTCAAGTTGAAGTCCAATTTAACTCCCCTCCACTGTTTCCCATGAAATGTACATCCAGGTTTTATGTAATTTGACTTAAAATGGCCCTTTCCCCCCACTACCATTTATTTTCTAATAAAAATATACTTAACTTTTTACATGATTGTTTGAACAGAGAAGACAGTACCATCAACTAGGGAAAATTAATAAAACATCACCTGAGCCAAGTTTTGAAGACAGTTAGATATTCTGAAAGGTAGAGATGAGGAATGATGCATTTCAGGTTTGCAGGAAGATATGCAAAAACATGAGCATAACAGTTTTATTATTGTTTAGTCATTTCAATTTGTGTTCTCCTTTTCCTGACCCTTTTTTGTGGGGTTGTTTTGAACATAAGAGGTAGAATAAAAAATTTAAAGAATAGCAAATAAGTCAATTCAACTGAAACATGGAATGTGTGAGATGAATTCAGCTTAAATAAGTCTAGAAAGGCAAACTGAAATCAGATTGTTAAGGGCTTTGAACTCCAAACTAAGAAGTTTCTAATATATTCTAAAGATTGTTAGGAAGTCACCAAAAGGATTTTGTCAGGATAGTACCTCAGTCACTCTTTTCTTTTAGCCAGACTAACCAACATTTTCTAGAAGCAAAAAAGGAAAGGATTGCTATATTAGGCTAGCATGTAATTAAGTCAACGTTAGTGTGGTACTAAATAATTCTCTGAGTAGGAGTTGTACCAAACCAATGTTGAAGTAAAAAGCAATAAGTTAGTATGAGGGATGAAAATGGGAACAAAGGATAAAATTAACAAAGTTCAAATAGGTAGACCCCAGGCTTTAGCTCAATTCCTGGCCCAATTCTCCTATTGATAAATAAAGCAATTAGTTGAGACAACCATGAATAGTTCAGAATATTTGAAGGGAAACTCCACCCTGCCTCTCCTTCCTCCTAGTATTTGTCAGAATGATAAGAAATCACCATCTCTTTGCTACTTCTTAAATTAAACATAGTAGGGAGATCTTAGAGACTGACCATCCTTAGTTAGAAGAGACTAAGAATCTTGGTCATTGTACACTCAATGAATATTTTACTGAACCATGAAAGGAATCAAATAGTTATTATTTAAACCCTTTATCTGTAAAACTCCTTCTGTAGAGTTTCTGATTTCCTGTGCCTCTGAGGAAGCCCCAGGTGACAGCAAAGGAAATCCTGTGAAATCACATAGTACTGATTTACATTATAACACATACACACATTTTTTAGTGACCCTTTCATATTTCCCTTATATCTGGATTAATGTACAAACAATTTTTTAAAGTTTTTTTTTTTCTTAAGGCATTTAAATAATGAATAATGGTGACATTTAAGGGATGGGATGTCCAGACCCATGCTTTCATCTAAATAGAGAACTCCCATTGAGAAAATTTCCTTCAAGTAGCTTCTGAGGACCTACAACTCAATGGCTTAGGGGGTTGCCTGGGGGTAGTTAGAAATTAAAGGAGTTACTTGGGAGTCATTGCGCTAGCATTGTCTGAGGCAGCAAGTGAACCCAGGTTTTCTTGCCCTTTGGCCTTGCTTTCTCTTTATTATACCACTCTGTTTTTTTATTATAATCATATTATAGAACTTGAAACAGGATGGTATGCTCTAGATGCAACCATGAATTAGAAAGGCCTGAGATATATATGTGTGTATGTGTGTGTGTATCTATATGTGTGTGTGTATGTATGTATGTATGTATGTATCTGCATGATTAAAGAAAATCTGTGTTCTATCTAATTGGCTGATAAACTGCAAAGATTGAATCTTTTGTGAAATTACATTTCCAAAATCTCATTAAGATGATGCTGAATTTCACTTTGGAGTTTGCTGCCATTTATCATGTTTTAGATGTTTTTCAGGGAAATACATAGTCTTAATTTTGGTTAACTGAAACTTATTTCATTGGCTGCATTTCATTTACTCTTTTCTCAAGTTGGGACTGTGTTTGCCTGAAAAATGTGCTGAATTATGTGTGATTTTTTTTTTTTTTTTTTGGGAATAGGTGTGGGAAGACTGTTACTGTTGTGAACATTAGAAGTGGGAAGCTTAAAAATGAAAGAATTAAGTTTGTAGAACCTATTTTACAAACCAAAAACAGGATTGCTTTCTTTGGACTAGGAAAAGCATATTCTTCATTCTCTAGTGACAGAGAATAGTGGGTACTATCCCAGGGTGATACTGAAATATATATATTGGAGAAAGAACAGTACCAAGGATTCTCATCCTGGAGTCCATGAACTTTTTAAAAATTGATAATTATATTTCAGTACAATTTATTTCCTTGCTAATACAAAATGTTTTATTTTATGCATTTAAATACATGAGCCCGAGAAGTCTTCTATGGATTTCACTGTCTGACAAATGGATTCATGATGTAGAAAAGGTCAAGAAGCCCTAATAATATTCCTGTAGTCTTTTTTTTTTAGGTCTTCTTCTTTCCTTCCTTCCACCTGAGTGTCCTCTTTTTAGGAACCTAGTATCTTTTATGTTTAGTGCCCTTAGTGCCCTGCCTAAGCTTCCTTTCCTTGGAAGTACCCCATGTTCTTTTCATACCCATTTCCCCAATATATATCAGCTATCTGGGAGTAATGTGATCCAATGGAAAGAGCTCTGAATTTATAAACAAAATATCTTGGTTCTAGTTTTGCTTCTGCTACTTTTTACCAGTGCAACATTGGGCAAATCACATTACTTTTCTAAATCTCAATTTCTTTATTTGTGAAATAAGAAATTTGGATTAGATGAACTCCAAGGGCACTTACAGATCTAAATCTATTACTCTGCTGTAATCCCTTTAGGACCCTTTCAGATGATCTGGAAAAAAAATATTTTAAATCAGTATGAGCTAAAATACTAATGGGTGATTGTGACTACTATGTTACTTCTCCTAGATAACATTTTAAGCTTAAAAAAGATCTTAACTAAAAGTAACTTCCAACACTTTATCAACATCAATGAGAGAAATTTGGGATAAGGAAGGCTTTTGTATGACTCAGAAATCACTATGAAGACAATTCTCTCCCAGCTTGCAAGGGCTTTCCTGACAATCTAGAGATTTCTCTGATTAGTATTCAGAATATCCGGTAGAATACTAGATACCTAGAAGAGTCCACTTAATATGAATTGAGGCCAGGAGTCAGGAGGGGGAAGCACCTTTGCTTGAGTTACCCAGATTGATTTATCTATTTGGACAGTTCCAAATTCAGCAGGTAATTGTGCAACTCTTCCTCCCACCCACCCAGTTCTGTTTTACTTCTAGCTATATCAACATAGCAGCCATTGCTCAAACACTTTAGCAAAACAGAGCTTTCTCTTACCCCAATATTTGCACATATTGGTCACTCCTTAGGAAAAGCACTTCATCATCTGCCACAGAAAAATTTCTATTTTTTTAACCAAGATTTTTAATAATATGAGTAGTAGTTTTGTTGTTTATCTTGAAATGGACATAGATATTAATCTTTAACTAAAGATTTTCCATTTTTATAAAATTTTAAGCCAAGTCAGTCAATGTAAAGTTTCCTTGAAAAATCTGAGCTGGGTTTATAATCACATCTCCCTGCATCTTCATTAAAAAACAAAACAAAACAAAACAAAACAAAAAAACCAAAACTTTATTCTTCATGATATTTGTATTATAGAGGTGAACATTAACCACTTCCCTATACAAGTGCTTTTTTTGTTCTGTTTTCCTGAAATAGATTTGTAATAAAATTGTCTTGGCCTGGACCACATAGTTACATTGCCCAATACTGCATTTATTGAAGAAACTTATTCTTTTTTACTCCCCAAAATGTCTTCTAATCATAATTGGGTGAAGTTTTTCATTCTATTCCACAGCCCTTTTTCCTATCTTGCCCCTCCAGTCAATCTAGTTCCACTTTATTTGGATGGAAATGATTGGATTTTTTAAAATAGTGACAAATTTTGATTTAACATGCCCCAATAAGTTGACAAAAGTTGTCAAATAACAACTGTATACCAAAAAGAAGGCATTCCTTCATTATTTCTCTAATACTTCTCCCTCAGAATTGGAATCAAATATTTGTCTGTCTGAGATCCAGAAAGCAGTATTTCAAAAGTTGTTGGTATGGTTCCAAATAGGTCACTCTCAGTAAACATTCCCTTCCAAGCTTTCCAGAAACCACACACCACAGTATAAAACTTTCCTTGCCCTCGCTTTACCTACCAGTCTCTAACCACATATCCAGAGTTGAAATTCAAATCTGGCAAAATTTAAGCCTTTCAACTCATATAGCACTCAGATTTTCTGTATTTCATGGGATTTAATAATAGAAATAAATAACCTGACTGATGTTGCTTCATTTTTTGGTTTTGGATAATCTTTCTTTCTTTTTTTCTCCTTTAACTGAGTTGTATTTATTGAGATGTCTAAAGTAAAAGAACAAGTTAGTCATTGTGCCCGATCTTTCTGTGGTTGAAGATTTAAATTTGGCAACCAGTGGAATCATCTTCATTGGAGTTTCCAACCCATTTATTACAGTGTTCCTAGAAATGAGAAGCAAAGAGCGCCCTCTAACTTCATGGAGAAATTTCTTTTTTTTATCTAAAAATTGCATATTCTGCAAGATTTGTTATTTGAAAAATTAATATCATCCAGAATAAATTATAATTAAAAGTTACTATCTTGCTGTATACATTCCTAAAATATTCTAAGTTCTTTACTTAAAAAGATGCTGTGAAAACTGAGAAAATTAAAATTAGGACATTTATATTGCTAATCCTAGTATCTTCCTGCTTTTTCTCCCTAGATAATGGATCCATTCTATATGTAGCATCCCTTTGGTTTCTAGGATAAATTACATACTCCTCTGCTTGGCATTTAAAACCTTCACAAATTGCCTACATTCTTTCTTGCCATCCTTAATGACATTAATGACCCTCACAATCTGTATTTCAACTAAACTGACCTATTTAGCCACATTGTTAACAAAATCCCAAAAAGTGTAAGAGGTCAACAGGTTTTTAAAATGTGCCTAAAATTCCTTATGAAAAATAATTAAGAACAATAGCATTAGCCAAAATGGATGCTATTTAAGTTCTGTAGGCAAGTTTCAGTCTCTCACCCCTCACCCATCCATCCCCTTGTTTATCTACTCTATGCTAAAGAAGTGTGGGAAAAAAGAGAACAAAAGTTACCTTGGCAGTCAGCAGCCACATTGACCAGAATTGGACAGTGTTGTTTTGCTTATGTCCTCCAAAAAGCCCAATAACCTAGCTATTCATAATGCATTCAACTAGGCATATTGTGAAGGAATAAAGGACAAGTCAGAAAATTGTATTTAATTAGTGGGAGATGATTCCTCATGAATGCACAGAAGATTACTTTTTCCATAAAAATTTCATAACAGTGGCCTGAACTGTTTGAATATTTGTTACAAATGGGAATTTGGGGATTTTATTTTTCCTTTAGCAAAAAAAAAAAAAAAGTATATTATTGTTTACAGTCATTTTACCCAAACTAAGTCTTTCCCTGACAGGTACACCTGCTTTATTTTGTTTTGTTTTGTTTATTTGTTTGTTTGTTTATTCTGGAAAGTGCTGATAAAGTTATTTGTCTTTATCCTTATAGGCTATTAGCTGTTACTCTACAGCTGTTGTAGCCAATTTGTAACACCTCTGTTGTAGCCAATTTGCAGGCTACCTCTGATCAGAATACATAATTGTTTAGTCTTAATTCCAGATACAATAAAAATGGAAGGAAGCCAGAAAAATCCCCATTTCTCTTCACAGGCTGCTAATTAGTTTTAAAATACCCCTATTCCCATTTTTGCCTTTAGATTCCACCTTTTATTCCATTTGCAATAAATCCCCAGGTGACCTAAAACCTCTCCTATCTAATCTCTATACTCCCTAACCTCTCCACCTTCTATCATTGCCAATTCAGGGGTCTCCAATTGGAGGTTTTGATTTATGCAAATGATGAATCTGGTCTTTTCTGTTCTTTAAAAATCCTTCTTGATTTTTTGTGTTTCTGGTAATGGAACTAGTTAGCCTTCTTCCTTTTATTAAGGTGTTCAGGGAACCCCCAGCCTCAAAGAAAGAGGATTGTATTCAGGTGCAGGAACAGTGATAGAAGTCATACCAGGAAAAAATGAGCTTTATAGATTATTCAGAAGGTTTGATTATCAGGTTGAAATAGAGTGCCTGACTTTATATACAGCAGAGCTTCTTAAACTATAAGTCATTTAACTGAATGGAGAACGGAAGCAGGAAGGCTATAACATAATGATTTATTATCAATAAATCTGAGGGAACAGTGTATCAGTTTTATATACCTATGTACTTGGGGTCATCTAAATATTTGTTGGGTGAAAAAAGGTTGCAAGTGGAAAAAGTTTAAGACCTGATATACAAGTAGGTATCAAAACTTTTGTGCTCAAAGGCTGTACCAAAAATTGACAATCTAAGATAGTTCTCAAATACAGCCCTGGTCACAGACTTTGTCTTCTGAGGGCCATATATTACAAGTATGACCATGGAGTAATTTTTTGGTTGTTCTAAACAATTGTCATTGAAAAGACCCACATTTAAAGTAAGCAGGAATTGGAGTGACTATGTATTTTATTTAGAGGAGGAAAAAATATATTAACTACCCAGCTAATAATAATAGGCAGTTGCTGAATTATCCAGTGAATTGCTTAAATTATTCACCCAGCTTTTACAGTAGTCAAAGATCTGATCAAACCAAGCACCTTTTCCCTTTGTTGACTAATTCTATCAAAGGCTCAGGGAAAGCCAGATATCTTTTTTCCCTCAAATCAAAGAAACCAGATTTTTTTTTTCTTTACTTCAAATTAGACAATTAATTAATTAAATCTCTAATTAATGCTCCTAAAGTAATTTAGGGATAAAGAGTGCTAGAAAAGTTTTTTTAAATGATAAATATGATTGAGTCTCAGTGTGCAAATTATTCCTGTGTTTATCTGTAGAATATAAAAGGAGACTACAACTGTGAGTAAAAACATTTCAAAGGCAATTTGCAAAATGTTTGAAGTAATTCCCTTTGGCTTCAGTTAAGATTCATTGCTGATTTACTATGTCTGTGATCAAGCTTAAATTGTCAGGGCAGAATCTTAGTTAAAGGAATTGTGTTTTGTCATTTCCATTAATAAAATAACTTTATCAGATATTTAGCTATGCATAAATCATGAAGTTTCCATATCTGGGCTTGGAATTTCACCTGAAAAGCCCTAGAATTTTAAAACCCCCATTGGATGAAAGGTCTAGTAAGAATTGAATAGGGAGAGGTACAGCAAGGCTAGAATAAAAGCATGCCTCCATCTACTTAATTTCCAGTGCCCAAATTCACATCCTCATATGAAGTAGCATTTATAATAAGAGGAAATTTTCTTTCCTTCTTTCCTCACACACACACACACACACACACACACACACACACACACACACACACACACACCATATTACAGAAGAAAGCCCTTGCTGACTGAGCAGGTAAACCCAGCATCCCAACTCCTGTGTAAGCAGGGCAGGTAGTTTAAGAAGCCTTTACTTGAAATTTTTGGACTAGTACTCAATCTTTGCACCCCCAAAAGTGGAGGGGTGCAGCAGAGGTACAGGATTTTAGTTACTATGCCATTATTTGATTAATCCTGTTTCTTTAGAAGGAGAATGTTTCACATCTGGGAATTAAAAAAAAAAATTTATACCAAAAAAATGCAGATGTTCACATCTGCAGTATATTTCCTAATGTGAACCTTCCCCCTACCCCCCATAGGCTTTTTGGCTCACTCTATCAAAGGGATCTGTCTAAACAGATTAATGGCAGATGTGAATTCTCTACAGGCCACTTATTTTTTATCTCTCACACATTTTGTTATTCTTGTTTTGAAACATTTATTGGTGCTGGTTTGAATGAATCCTGAAAGCATCTGTAATAAATTGGCTTTACTCATGTTAGTGAACAGAAGCCCATATTACGAAGCCATTTAGAAAACATTAACTAATGGCAGCAGCAAATGCATAAAATAAAAATTCCTGGAAAGCTTAAAATAAGAAGAGGGGCTTTGAGACAATCTCAAAAATGTGCCTCACTCTTTCATAATACACAATACATCTTTGTTAATATTACATAGGATCTTAGATTTAAGGATAGAAATAGGGGACAAAAATAAATATGCTTAGGATGGAATTAGGAACTATATCTGTATTTTCATTGATAAAGGGAATGTCCAGAAGAAAAAAAACCTTTATTAATCCAGGTCTCTACCTCCTTGGCAATTTAGAATCTTAAAAAGTTATCTAGAATACTAGAAGTGACTTAACCTCATCACATGAAAAGTATGTATCAGAGTCTACTCTGGAACCCATATCCTCCTTATTTATGAGACCAGTTCTCTATTCACTATACCACAATGCCATCATAACCATGTTTAAAATTTGCAAATTAGAAATATATTCTATCCATCATCAAAAAAAAATTAAGCCCAATTCCAATGTTTTATTTTAGTATAGAGGTGACCCTGCATTCTTAGAGCTATTGCTACTGCATTATAAACTCTAGTTGATTTTATCATGCTGGAAAAAACTAATTGTGCAATAGTTTGCATCTATTTTTCAAGGGCCAACCTAGATAAGATTCATCAAAATAAGCCTGGATATCGAGTAGTAAAAGTTTCTGGCCCTGGTAATCCATAAAAAGAAGATAATATATTGTTTATCTAAATGTATATAAAGAAGACAGAATAGTTTAGCCCTGCTATTTTAGAATAGAAGCTTTTTGAGGGCAGCATTCACTATAACTTTTCTATTTGTATATCTGACAGACATCTAATAGTACTTATCACAAGGTAGGTGCTTAATTTAAAAATAAATTTGTAAATGATTATTTTGTAAGTAATTAATTTGTCAATAAATGCCATTTGAGTTTTGATAAGGAGTTCAATGTCATTTCTCATATAAAAAAATAAGCTGAGATACCTCCCCCAAATACAAGATGCTGAGAATTTTAACTACAGTAATCTTATGCATATATCTACCATTTCAATGCTTTATGTGGTCAAGAAATCTCCAGTCAAGAAAGGTATGCTAAACCTTTGGCTGCTTTCTCTCTTTCTCTCCCCAGTGCCTAGCCCCTCTTGTAACGGCTTTGACAATACAGTGACAAGGGCTTACCGTTCACCACTAGGAAAGCAAATCTGCTTCATCGCAACTGTTCGTCTGGCTACACCTCAATTTCTAAAGGCAGGTACCCTTTGTGAGACATTAGTCATGGGAGATAGTCAGAAATACTGCATATTCTCAAACCTTCCACATCAAGGTTATGCACTGTCCTGTTATTCATTACTTTGGTTAAACTCTAGATATTCCAAACAATTTAGAGAGATGTCTGAGTAAGGATATCACTGTGGAACTCCCCAGCCAGTTCGGAGGATGTTGTGTACCTTATTGTTGCTACTGCTGAAAACAAAAATATGCCCTATCACCCTGGCAACTGTTTTTTTTTTTCCCTTGTTGTTAATTTTGTTTTGTTTCCCTTTCTTTGTATTCTCTAATATTTAGCACACTGCCTGGAATATATTTAGTGTTCAATGGAAACTTGTTTACTGATTGCCAACCTGATGAATTCCTATTTAAAAAAGATGTATTTCATTTTGCTTCTTCCATTTGATTTCCACTCTCCCAGGGAAGATGGTATAAGTTTGGGTGGGAGGAGAAGACAGGGAAGATAGAAGAAGGAATGATGGATAGGGAAAAATACTTAGGAAAAAGATAAGTCCATGATCCAATTTTATATCAAATTTTTGCTTTCACGTCTCCCTTTCACTTATCACTTAGGGTAGTCAAATATTCACCTTCATCTTCACCCATTCCATAGTTGAAATCACATTTTAATACAATATTTGACTGAAGGCCAAAATATACAAATGTACTTTTATCAGTCTTGTGGTTCATACTCCCCAACCATGCCAATATTAATGGCCAATAAAAGCATTTGTGCAATGTTTTAAGTTTTGCAAAGCTTTTTATAAATATTATTTCACATTCTACTCCCAATAACTCTGGGAACTATATGTTGTCATATTATCCTCATTTTACAGATGAAGAAACTGAGGTTGGCAGGGGTTTAAGTGAGTTACCCAAAATCACATAGCTAATAAGTGGCTGAGGCTGGAACTCATTTGCCTGATACCAAGTCTAATATTAATAGAATTGAAAATTAAGTGTGTTAGGTGGGGAAAACTCAAATCTTTGGCTGTAATGGTATTGTTTTGTCATATTAATATTAATATTGCATGAGGTTAGTATGGGAGGGTCCAGTCTAAAGACCATTTCCCCAAACTATACTATACTATACTATACAAATAGCATATGTGAAAGGAGTGGAATGACATTTTGACTCCTGAGTATTTTTCCTCATCCTGTGAAATAAACTTAGTGTCAAGGCATACTAAAATTAGGTGCAGATGATGTATTTCATTGCCACCCAACTTGGAGTTTTAGCAAGTTTCTACTTTCTTTATTCCTATCACCGGCTCCTTATCCTTCTGAAGCAGAAGCTGACAAAGCAGGATTGAGCATCTGGCACAGTTCAGTAATGAACATTTCTCCTCCTGCTACAGGAAATGTGCATAGTTGAAGAACCTTTAGAGGAATTCACTTCAAGACATAGCCTGGAATGGAAATTTTTATTTCTGGATCACAGGTTTGTGAAAAATCAAAATATGTTTTGATTAGTCCACTTTTCATTGCTGTTTGTATGAACCATTCTCTCCCTGGGAAAGGAAAGTAGGGTAGGATCTTTTGAAGGAGAATGAAATTCTGGCTGTAAGAACACATTCCCACCCAAGTATGATGATAAGTTTCACTTTGACTTCATTCTCCTGCCCTTGGATGCCTTTATTATCTTCAAGGTCAGGGAGACCCATGAGGAAATGAGGCATTTGCCTAGTGAAGCATCTTTGCAAAAGCAAAAGACTTTTAAATCAAGTGGTCCTTCCTTTTTTGAGTCTCCATAAAAGTTAAAGGGTGCAAGGAGACCTCTGATCACATTTCCTTCACATGTATTTTAAATCTTACCTTGATTTTTTTCTTATTAATTTACATTTCCTCAATTAATTTAATTGATTTGATGCAAAGTACTAGATTTTTTTTTCCTTCCACTTTGTTTTGTGATTGGGTTTAAATAAGTCCAGAATATACCCAAATATAAATAATCCAAGAATATACCAAAACAGTCCAAAATATACCCAAGAAAAGTTTTATTCATTTACAGAATATTTCCATGGATCTTTGGGAAATGTGGCCTTACTCTGTTACAGGCTTTTGTAAAATTGGAATTTTTTTTTCTTTTTCCCCTAAGGATCATAAGATTTCAGCATTTCTTCTGAAAATAAAATATCCTAATACCTTGAGTTAAATTAAGGGACCAACCACAATCAGCTTCCCAATTAGACCATATGTATTTGTTTTCTTATTGTCCTTCTGCAGAGCTCCACCAATCATAGGATATTTGCCTTTTGAAGTGCTGGGTACTTCTGGCTATGATTATTATCACATAGATGACCTAGAACTCCTAGCCCGGTGCCATGAACACTGTAAGTATGACACTGTTTAAACTTAAGGGCAGCCTTCTTTGACAGGTATGGGTTCCATATACTCCAGCAGAATTGGAATTCTGCATCTTTGCAAGTCAATTTACCTTCTGGTTTGATTTAAAGTATGGAGGGAGTAGTCCTTGGAAAGATGATTGTACTGCAGCATGAAAGCAACTCTCAACTATACAAATAAGTTATATAGGAATAATTTGAGTTGAATTTCTAACTTTGAAGTGAATTCTTCCTGGCCCCTACCATATTCAGTCCCTTTCCCATTGCCCATCTTGACTGTGACTAGAGAACACAAATTAATGCTAAATTAATCAAGAAGGTGACATTTAGAGAGGGGCGTGGGAGAGGTGGGGGGAGACAAACATCACACTGTTTCCATGCCATAGTGATTCACATTATTCACTACTTTTGAGTGTCAATATCATGGCCCTTTTTTGTTGCCAATAAATGTATTTTCATTATTTTACTTATTATTTGTGAGCTTTGAAAAAGCAACAGTCTAAAGATTAATGCTAAGTAAAGGAATATGACAATCGATTTATTTATCCAAATATAGTACTGGTTTATAGTAATAATCACTATAACCTCTCAAATCTAATGCTTGTTTATGGTAGAATACCCTTGGGTATTCATCAAGATTAACTATTAGAGTATTATGTTAACTAATCTTTAAAGCTTTAAACCATTTAGTTGCCTTTGACTTTGCTGACCTCACAATCCCTTGCTCCTAGAAGAATTCTTTCTGATTTCTAAAGGATTTTAGAGATCCTTTTGTTTTACTTGTTTGAGTTGCCTTTATTGTTATTTTTGGTGGGGTTGAGAAGTCTCTAGATAAGCATAGATTAGGCATTCTGGTTCTCAACCTACTTTTCCTTATTTTATGCTTCTGTCCTAAACAAATATCACATTCTCCAAAAGACAGTCTAGGATTTAAGTGGTTTTAAGTTTCTGGTTGTGATTTATCCTTATCTGCTCATGTAAGAAATGTTAAATCTTTGTTATCTGCCCCTAGGATCAAATATTCTTTCCTGCCCAATCCAGTAAATTGTCAGCTTCTCCATTCAGAGGTTATCCATAGGTATCTAGGAGAATTCTCATTAGCAAATGGGATGACACAATGGACTGATCAAAACTGTACTGCAGGGCTGGGAAGAGGGGAGAAGAATTCTACATCAAACTTTATGTAAGAGTAGCATTGACTAAGTATAAACTGCTGAGTGACAGTCACAAAATTAGTCCAAAGGTTGATAGCTGTCACTTCTATTTTTGGGTCCAGTTCTTCCAGAGCTGCATAGAATCTTTTACCAGGCCCCCAATGTTTTCAAAGACAACTCTATAGAGATTGTGAGATTATCTTCCAGAAAATCTAGAACTTTTAAAAATTAAAACGTGTTTTTTAAATTTAGTAATATTTGCCTAAGGTTAAGGGGTTGCTTAAGTTGTTAAGCTATAGAAAAATTTCCATTATAGAACTACTGCTTCTTAAGTCTGTGATTATACTCCTTTCTACCTAAAAATTTGAGGAATAAGCCATGTTTAATATTTTCATTAAAATCATTAATTATATTTTATAATAAATTTTAAAAGATCATTTTCACATTTTTTAAAATTTGTTATATGCAGTGTACATTTTCTACTAACAGTGATGCAGTTTGGCAAAGGAAAGTCTTGTTGTTATCGGTTTCTGACCAAAGGACAGCAGTGGATATGGCTCCAGACCCATTACTACATCACCTATCATCAGTGGAATTCCAAGCCAGAGTTCATTGTCTGTACACACACTGTAGTCAGGTACAGTAAATGCCTTTCTCCCTTTGATTACAGCTGATCAATCATTGTTTCTCTGTCACAATTAACTAATTAATCAGTCAGCTTTTATTAAATGTGTATGTGCCAGGCCCCATATTCTGTGGATACAAAAAAAAAAAAGCAAAAAGTATTCCTCCCCTTAAGGAATTTTCAGTCTAATCTGTCATGAAAACAAACATATACCAAACAAGCAATATTCAGGATAAATAGGAATAATTAGCAAAGGGAAGGCACTAGAATTAAGAGGGGTTAAAAGACTTTACAGAGAAAAATAGAGCTATGACAAATATAAAACTAATTCAATAAGCCTAAATGGCCCAAACCAGCTTTTCCATTCCATTTTAAAAGTTAGTTGCCCATACACCCTACCCCTCTAAAAATCAACTTCATAAATAGAAGATGGGTCTAGGGACAGAAATGACAACAGATTTTTAGGAATACGATGGGGGTGGGGACGAAGGGAGAAAGAAAAACATATAGGGGTTTTAGTAGACTTGATATGAGTCACTAATGTGACATAACAGCCCAAATAGAAATAGATAAAGTTGTTCTGAAATACATTAAGAGAGGCATGGTATTCAGAAGGAGGAATTACATTCTGCCTTAAGTTGGATCTTGAGTCATGTTGAATTACCATGTTTCAGGAAAAATGCACAAAGCTGAAACATTCCTTGAAAATAATCCAGTTGAAGAACTGACTGGAAAACACACCAGAAAGGATAGGATGAGAGACTGGAGTGAGGGGATAGTCTATTCTAAGAAGACTTAGAGAAGACATAAAAGGTGTCTAAAACTATCTAAGTGTTCTCATGTGAAAGAGAGACCAAAAATTCTTCTAGTTGACCCCAGAAGTACGAGCAATGCATGGCAGTTGCAGAGTGATAGGTACAAGAGTAAGATGACATTATGCTGACTGTTAAGACTTGAGACATTACATTCTTCTTTACATCCCCATCCCCAATTTGGAAATATATAATCATTCAAAGGTGTTTGGTCCACCCATCCACTGCAAGAAAGACCCAATAGATGAAGAATGTCTATAGAGTATCTCTTGCTTTCATGTTGGGAGTGGGGAGAAGAGGGAAGAATGGAGGGAAGGAGAGAGAAATTGAGAGCTCAATCCAGGATGAATGATAGAAATGGATAATTACGACTAATTCCAGATTTGAAAAAGAGAGGAGGTCTGGCTAGATTGCTTTCAGGAAATTTTAAAATTCTTTTGCTGATCCCAACGTTCCTACAACAGCAAAGATCCATCTTTTCAGTACAAATATTTTACCAGTATTGTTATATAGCAGCAAGACCTGAACACAAATATCCCTGAAGAACTAAAAGATGAGTACCATATCCAGGCCAGTGGGAAGGATAATAATGTGTGTGAACAGATTGCAACATATAACCAATTGAGAACTCTAAAGCACAGAAATAAAAAATGCTATCATAGAATTCTATAAGAGAAAGAAAAGATGGGCTGGTTGAGGGGTAAAAAATAGTTATGGTAGATAGATAGCTAGAGCACTATAGTAATAGCCTCACAATGTTAGGAGGAAGCAAGGAAAGTTTCCAGCTCATTTTGGGGAGATAATCTATAGCAAAATTCCCAGAGGACATGGATGAAAGTTACATAGGTATAGGTGGGTTGTGGTCAGAATCATTGAGAAAAACTCCAAAATCAGTGAGATCACAGATTTATTTGAAAAAAGAAAAATTTCCTTATATCTAATTCTATACAAAAATGGATTGAGCTGCCTCTGAAAGTAGTAGGTTCCTCTAGCACAATACCTAGAAAATAGTAGACAATTGGGCAGCTAGGTGGTGTAGTGAATAGAGCACTAGCCTTGAATTCAGGAGGACCTGAGTTCAAATCTGGTCTCAGACACTTAATACTTCCTGGCAAGTCATTTAACCCCCAATTACCTCAGCAAAAAAATAAAGAAAATAGTAGACAATTGATACTTTTGACATGACACTTCACTAGGAATCTTCCAGCAAAGGCTTAATTATAACTCATTGAGGATATTATAAAGGGCTTTTATTTTTTTAAATCAAATATGGGTTGGTTTATATGACTTCCATATAACTCTAGATTATATGTATACACATACATATATGTATGTGATGTAATATATGATGCATGTAATATAATTCCCAAAGTCATCCTCACTTTATACATTAAATCCTTTACTCCAATGAAATTTTCCCTGATTTTTCTTTTTAAAAACAAAATTATTATTTATCTTTAATACTTTTTCCTTCAAAGTTTGAGTTCTAAATTCTCCCCCTTTCCCTCTACCCCATACATTGAGAGAATAAAACATGTGATACCAATTATATATGTGAGATAATACAAAACATATTAGCCATGTTGAAAAAAAAGCAAAAAAAAAGTTTTAAAAATGCTTCTATCTGTACTCAGAGTTCATCAATTCTTTCTCTGAATGTGGATAGCACTTTATATCATATGTCTTTTGAATTGTCTTCCTTTTCTTTGATCTCTTTAGTTCATAGACTTAGGAGTGATATTGCTGAATCAAGAGATTATCACTAGTTTTATAGCCTTCTGAGCATACTTGCAAATTGCTCAGCAGAATAACTGGATCAGTTCACAATTCCACCAATAATGTATTAGCCTCCCAAATTTTTGGCATCCCCTCTTTATTTGCCATTTTCCTTTTCTGTCATGTTAAACAATGTGATTGATATGAGCTGGTACCTCAGAGTTGTTTTAATTTGCATTTCTTTAATCAATAGATTAGATAACTAATCAATAGCATTGTTTCATATGACTGAAGATAGCTTTGATTTCTTCTTCTGAAAACTGCCTTTATATACTTTGACCATTTAGCAACTGAAAATGACACAATCCTTTTGAATTTTACTCAGCTCCCTATATATTTAAGAAATGAGACCTTTATCCAAAAATAATTAAATAAATAATTTTAATAATTTTAAAAATCCCATTTCCTATTTTCTTTCTCTTCTCGGATGCATTGGTTTTGTTTGTGCAAAAGCTTTTTAATTTAATGTAAACAAAATTATCCATTTTACTTCCCATTATTTTCTCTATCTCTGATTTTTTAATAAAATTCTTTGAAAACTTTGTTTAGGCTTTTGGACCACCTCAGGGTATTATGTAGTAAATCATTGCTTCACAGATCTATTGTGTGCTTGTGTATATATTTCTCTTCTTGCTATATACTACTTTTATCCATCTACTGCCCACCCTAATCCACATTTAGAGAAGAAAACTGAACATTGTCTTCCATAAATAATGCACACACACACACCTACATTATGCTTTAAGACTCATGCTGACAACTGAGTGACACAGCCCTTGAAAGCTTCCACAGAAGAGGCTCCCATAGTAGTCCTTAGGCCTAGATTGTCAGAATGCATTCTTTTCTTCCTGGAGTTTAGAGGTAGTCTTATGCATTCAGAGCTATTTTAAACCATCATGCATTGGAACACAGTTATAATGGGTAAAGGTAAAGTACCATTCATTTTTTTTCCCCCACTCAATCTGCAGAAATTCTTTAAGAGCTTAAATCAGTTTTATTAAATCAGAAAAGACTGCGTGAGAAAAGAAAAGAAAAAAAAAATGAAGGATTAGGGAAAGCTTACAATTAACTTTGTCACTTATTATTGTGAGACTTTGGACAAGTTCCTATTCTTTAGTAAATAGGATAAGAATATATTTTTTTTAATGTCAAATTTTATAAAAGGCTGACAGTTCTTAGTCCTTGTCAGTGACTAGGTGCTTATATATCCTGTCCTTTCTCCTTCTGTCCTTTTCTCTTCCATAGTTTTAGAGTGAAAATTTTGTCAAGGAAAAATAGAATGGATTGTATAAATCAACATGGAAAAGGGTACCTTAGTGGCCTAACTTAGGCATACAAGGTAAAAAGCTTACAGCTTATTTAGTCTATTCATTTCAGCCCTCTGCTAAATCGTTATACATCATCACAGTTGAATTGATCCACAACAACCATTAAGAGAGTGAAAACAAATGAATTGCTCTTTCTGGTGATCCTGAAATAGTGGTTTATTTGGAGAATAGGTCAATAGATGAAGGAAAGAACTATACCTGTACCTTGATAAATCTAATACTATCTAGAGATAGACTTTTCTAAAGAATTTAATTACAAAACACATATACACATAGAATACATCTTGTGAAGCTACACTTCAGTAAGCAATACATTAGAAAACCGTCTCACTTGCATAATCCAGACTGAAAAAAGTATGTGAAGCTCAGAGATTTGACAACTACAAGACTTTATAAAAAAGACATTACCATCATTTTATTTTTTTAAGTTTAAGATGGAAGGAAGAAGGAAAAAAAGGAATTTATATGATAACTTTATTGTGTGTTCTAAGGAAACAGCAAGTTATATGTAATAGATTTACAATTCACATCCAAACATCTTTTTTATTATACTGTGTTATGGAATTGCTTGTTTTATTAAAAAGGTTAAAAATAAAGATACACTAGATGGCACACTAGACCACTGGCCCTGGAATCAGTAGGACCTGAGTTCAAGGTTCACACTAGATGTGTGACTTTGGACAAGTCCCTTAACTTCAATTGCCTTATCAAAATTTTTTAAAATAACTTTTTTTTATAAAAAGACAGGATGATGTACTAAAAATGATTGGTTTTAATTTTTTTTAAAGCATTTATAAGTCATTTTTCTTAAAAGAAAGTTAGTTTAGAGGCTTTTGTGATACGTTCTTTAATTCTGATGGTTTTATTAATAAATGGAAGGGGGAAAAAGTTATCCTAGGAAGAGACTATATTAAATTTATCATTGGAAAGCACTCTTAAAATATTTATAATAGAATTACGAAGGTAGGATAATAATGCAGTCCTTTAGACAAATAACATTTCTTGAATTCATTTTTATTGGTTGCTCTAGGGATAGTTATTATGTAGCAACCCTTTTATCTCTTTCTATAGGTTTTTTGCAAAAACATTTACTCAATTGCTGGTCCATTTTTTTCTTCTCCTGGTCCATTGGTATGTGGAAATGTTCCCTCTCCAGACATTTAGCTTGTAGTTTTAGAAAGTTACCTAAAACATCAACTTGACTCAGGAGGATCTGAGTTCAAATCAAGACCTCAGACATTTAACATTTAGTAGCTGTGTCACCCTGGGCAAGTCACTTAACCCTGAATGCCTCACACACCCATGTAAACACAAATAAACATATAAAGAAATATGATAATTAAATGACTTGTCCCTAATGACAAAGTTGGAATATGTTGTAGAAAGACTTGAACTCAGAGCTTCTTAGCTTCAAGACCAGATCTCTATCCATTACTTTGTACTCCTTTAATATTTTGTTCCCCCCTCCCCTTAACTCTCATTAGTTATGCAGATGTTCGAGTGGAAAGGAGGCAAGAACTAGCTCTGGAAGATTCAGCATCTGAAGCTGTTGACTCTTCAACACTAAAGGTACCATGTCTCTTGGTATGTTTTTCGTAAGCAAATATCTGTTGACTGATTGAATGTGGTTTATGTTTAATTAAATATATTTAAATAAGTTGTGTATGGAGGTGGAGATTAATGGACTCTATTATGTAGTTGAGCTATATCATGTTTATATAACATATATGGATATTGTACAAGAGGGACTCTAATTCTTTTGGTATTTTTCAACCATCTCCGTAGTGTCCATTCTTTATGACCCCATTTGGGGTTTTCTTGACAAAGATTTTAGAATGGTTTGCTATTTCCTTCTCCAGCTCATTTTACAAATTAGGAAACTGAGGCAAACAGGGTTAAGTGACTTGCCCAGGACCACATAGCTAGGAAGTATCTGCAGCTGGATTTGTACTCAGTAATTCTTCCTGCCTTCAGACCTGGTGCTCTATGTACTGCATCACCTAGCAACCACTCTGTTGCATAGCATGATATAAAGAAAATACATGGGATCCTCATTCTTCTATTTATTAAATATGTGACCTTGTAATCGTTACCATGTGACCGTGGCTGAGTTATCTCTAAAACTTATTTCCTCATCTACAAAATAAGGATGCTGGATTCAATATTTTCTAAAGACTCCACTTTAAAGGCCCTTTAAAGCACCATAGAGTCATTAATTACTCTATCCTCTCACTACATCAGTGAAAAATGAGTTCTTTTTTAAACTTTCATTGAAAAGATAGAAAAAAGCAAGGCACAGTAATTTTAATAATCATTTTCAGTATGTCACTGTCCTGCATTAAACACTGCCAAGCTAAATGGGGCAGACACTTTCCATGATAAGTTTGTTACTGGGATATCTATTTTATACTCATTCCACATGATGTGAGAGGGGCACAATATATGTTACTATCAATAAAGTGAAAATTATTTGAACATAGATTAGAAACTTCCAGTGGTTTGCCTTGCTGAGGAAATCCAATATAAACTCCTTAAGTTGACATTTAAGATCCTCCACAGTCTGCATTTTGCCACTTTTTGCAGTCTTATCTTAGAATAGTTGCCATCACTTATTCTTTTTACCAACAAAACAATTTTCCATTTTTCACTCCAGGTTAGCTAATGGGGGGAAATATAGAGGGTCTTATCAATGTGACATGGGGCCAGTTGGACTCAGGTCAAAATTTTATCAATTGTTATTATTGAGAAAAGGTGAGACCCCATTGATGTTCCCTGTTCTCTTGCTGCCTTCTCCTTCCTTTGTCTTTGCTAATGTCATTCCTCTTTTAAATTAGGACCATGCTACAATATACACTGTTGATGGAACTGTGAATTGATATGGTCATTCTGGAAAACAAATTGGAATGATGTAAATAAAGTGACTAAAGCACATATGCTCTTTGATCCAGAGATTCCTCTGCTAGTGTATCTCTAGTGAGGTCACTGACAAAAAAGAAAGACTATATACACCAACATTTTAAAAGTAGCTCTCTTTTGTGGTAGCAAAGAACTAGAAACAAAGTAGATGTCATCAATTGGAGAATGGCTAAACAAATTCTGGTTCATAAAAGTAATGGAATTCTACTGTTGTAAGAAACAACAGTCTTGATGTATACAAAGAAGTACATAAAGACTTACATGAAGTGATGCAAAGTGAAGTAAGCAGAGCCAGGGAAAACAATACATACAATGACTATAGCAATATAAATTAAGCAGAAAAAATCAATAATCAAATTATCCATTGAAATTAATTTTTTAATTTATAAAAAATAAACTATAACCCATAAAAAGAGCTATGAGTTAATGCTTCCCCCTTCCTACTCCTCAGAAGTTGGGGGTGCATGTGTGTGGAACATTACATATAACAAAGTGTATATGTATGTATGTATATTCAGCTTTGCTGAGTTTTGTTTTCTCTTTTTTTTCCCTTCTGGGAGGAAAATAGGGAAGTGGGGTAAGGGGGAATATAAGCAATATAAAGATCAAAGATATCAATAAAAATCTATTTTTAAAATTTATACAAAAAAATAAATCAACTCACTGTGACAATTAGAATGACTATTCTCTGAGTTCAAGAAATTTCATAATGAGAAAGAAAATTGATCAGTTTCTTTTATCCACTTCCATACCTTCATTTGTTAGAAAATACTTTTCCAAATAAATGATGTGCTCTAACCCAGGTATCCACATTTGAGAGGGAAAAGAGACACAATGCATAAGACATTGTATAAAACACACCTCCAGGCCAAATGCCTGGATAATACATGTCCAAAAGAAACTTATTGAAAGGCATTCTTTACAACAGTCTGAAGATAGAAGTGGGCTGCTGTGGGCTTCTAAATCTGCATCCAGATTCTGCTAAGACTGGAGAGTTCCTCACTCTGGAGTGATGTGATTAATCTTTTTGCTTGTCCATAATATGTGTTAAAAATATTCCCTCTATTTTGAGTTCTCCAAAATGGTGATTTCTGGGGAGCAAAGGCTTAATTTGTGATTTCTTTAGGATTGAAGATGATTAGCACAGATATTGATTGAAGAGATAAGAATATGGCAGCTATTTTCTTTGTTACCTTATTTAGCTAATGAGAGACACATAGTGGGTCTTATCTATGATGACAGATGATATGGAGTCATCTGGATTCAGGTGGACATTTATTGAGAGAGACCTTGTTGGTTTATTTTTGAGGTATAGGAAAGAAAAAAATGAACACTTTCAGGATATTTGTTATCTGGCAAGCTCCAGGAAAATGGCTTTGTGTTATTCTCTTCAGTGACATATCAAAGGCCTTATAAGGGTGCTTATGTTTTTCCCCCTCCTCATCACTAAATATATGAAATGCCAATTCAGATTCCACAGGAGAGGAAGGATAAGCTTTTAATACACAAAGATCCTAGTAAGATCTTACTTATTAACATAGTTATGTGTAAATATATATATATGCATGATTTTATTCTAGGGCAAGCACTAGCGGTTCATTTCCAGTCATCAGAATAAGAAATATAGCACTTGCAGTTACAAAATTTAAAGCAGTAATACCATATCCTTATCAATATAATAAGGAAAGAAAAGTATACCATAAAGACCAGACATTATGGAAAGCATTGCAGCAGTTAAATTTTCACTGGCCTTGACAATGACAGAATTTTTTCCTTCCTTTCAGGCCTAAGTGAGGTCCTACATACTCCATGAAACAGTCTTGATTTTTCCAGTAATCTTCTCCCCTTAAGATTCTATAAGGCATTCCCCTTTGAATTTGTTGTCTAATTTAACTACTCATGTTTATTTGTTTCAATATTCAAATACAAGTTCCTTGAACATAGGAACTATTTCTGATTTTAGCTTTCTATCTCCATTAATTACTCTGTATGATCTTGGAAAAGTCATTTAATTTCCCTAGGCCTAAATTTCCTTATCTATAAACTGAGAGAATTGTACTGGATAATCCCTCCTAGAGGTGATTTATATTCTTATGAATCTAAATGTTGTCTATTCACCCTTCAATTAAAAACTTTACTCCATAAAAATTATTATTGAAGAGATATCTCTTGTGTACCAGCCCTTTAAAAGGTCCTTGATTCCAGGCCAACTAAAATACAAACAGAAACTGTACCACTCTTTCTATATTAAATTTGAAAATGAACTCATATATATAGTCTTATTTCCTCATATCATACCAAAATAGTTAAAGCAAAGTGCCTTGCCTCAAATTTCTTAATTATTGGTCTCAGGACTAGGACTAAAATCCAATTCTCATTACTCTCTTTCTGTTTTCCCCCTGTAATGGTGTTTCTTGTCTATTGAGAAGCAGCTAGCAGGTACAGTGATTGAGCTTGGGTGAGAAAAAAATAAAGTTCAAATCTAGCCTCAAGCAAGTAAATGTGTCATCCTGGACAAGTCACTAAATGTTTGTCTGCCTCAGTTTCCTCATCTGTAAAATAGAGAAAATAATAGCACTTACCACCCAGAATTATTGTGAAGATTAAATGAGATAGCACATGTACAGTGCTTTGTAAAACTTGAAGTGATATGTAAATGCTATTATAGTCCTCTGCTAGAAAAATAATATCTGAACCTATCATTGACTGAGATGGATAAAAGAAAATAAAAATCATCTTTAAAAATGAAAGAGTAGTTCAGTCTCCTTTCAGAGTATCCTCTGCTGACATGATTTATGCTAATGCACAATACAGTTATTAATCTTCAGCATAGTGATATGGTACATCTTGTCTTTGTTTATTGAAGTGTTTAATATCCAAGCTTGCCACATAATACATCATGAATCATGTCAGAGTATAATATTAAGCTGTTAATAGGCAGGTGTTGGAGGCAATACATCATGGCTGAAAGATAGCATAATGTTTAGGACGTGAATTTTCAATAGGTATCTTTTCTTGAGCAAAGACTTTCTGCCAGCTTCAAGTTTCAGAAGAAGAAAAAAAATTTAAAACATTACCTTTGAGAATAGCAACTATTAGCTCAAATCAAAAACTGGTTCTGAAATGGCCTTCCTAATAAAAGCTGTAGATGATGGCTTTTGTAATCAAGCTTCTATTATATGCCAGTTAGTGCAGTGGATAGACTATCAGCTCTAGGCTAGAGAGGACCTGAGTTCAAATCTAATCTCAGCTCCTAGTTGTGTATTTAAGTCACTTAATCCTGTTTGCCTCAGTTGTCACACCTGCAAAATGAGCTGGAGAAGGAAGTGTCAAACCATTCTAATATCTTTGCCAAGAAAACCCCAAATGAGGTTATGAAGAGTTAGACATAACTGAACAACAACAACAAAATATGCCAGATACTGCTCCGGGCATTAGAGTTACAAGTCTAAAGAACAGGTTGTGATAGACCCAGCTCCAGCTGGTCTCAGGAGTATTTGTTATACCCAGGAAATTGGCAAATGCCAAAAGTCAGGACTTGATTGTTTTGTTGATTGTCTAGGCTTAACAAGGTGTGATGTAGAAAATGTTAATTATGTAGATTAAATTTGAAAGTGTGTCCTGTACACAATTTTTTCTTGGAAAACTGGTTATTTAACATTTCCCAACATACTCCTGCCTACACTTAGTGTGTACCATTCTGATGGGGAGAGAGAAAGCACATACTAAAGCAGAAAGAGTGCAAGACAATTTGAGCAGGAGAGTACTAGCATTGGGAGGCTCAGGAAAGACTTAAGGTAGAGGTGATACATCTTGGAGAAAGAGAAGATTTCTGTTAGAAAGACAGAGAAAGTAATTTCCAAGTTCAGGGTAAAATGAAGGATAGAAAAAGGGAATAAGGCATGTGACCTACTCAAAAGAGGGACAGAAAGTCAATTTACCTGTATCATAAAATGCAAGGGGGATTAATGTTCATTGTAACTAGAAAGTTTAGTTGGGCCCAATAGAGGCTTTAAAAGATAAAATATATTAATTTATTATAAAATTATACTTTATCCTGAAAGCAAAAACAGCAGAATAAAGAAACCAAATAATTACATCTTCACAATGATTTATTTGGCAATGCATGTGTTTACAAACAAACTGGGCCCAATATTCTTGGTAGCCAAGGACTCAGAAACTCAACTTTTCATAGTTAATATACAATTTGAATGGAGTTAGAAAATGGGAAACATGGGATTACAGAGTTTGAGACATCTAGTTTCTCATTGGGTGTGGAGAGTGGTGGTAGTGGGATACACTGAGGTGAGAGGAAAAAGAATCTTGTGAAATTCTTTAAGTCAGCTGATTGTGAGAGGAGTACTCTTGTGAAACTTCATAAATCAGGTAACTTACATAGAGTTGAAACAACTCCATAAAATGATGGATAAAAGCAAAAAGGAACCATTAATGCTAATTTATTTTAATGTAACAGAAGCAATAGAAAGCGATTGGAGTTCTTAGAATAGGTAAGTTTCATGGTCACCTCTGCACTTGAGAAAAATCACTTTGATTGCAATGTGTAGAATTGGGAAGAAATTTGAAGAAGGGAGACCAATTAGAAAGTTGCAGATACAGATAATCCTTAGGTATATCAATTCCTAATAGAAAAAATAGCAAAATGTGCAACACACACACACACACACCCCTTTCATTGTGCCAAATTACATAATTATAATCCCATGGCTCAGTAAAGTAACTTCTGTAGAGTTATTTATAACATATACATAATAGTTTTTTTTTCCTCTCTTTAGCTTGAAAAAATATTATAGCTTAAACTTGATCCTTATGTACAAAATTAAGCCATAGGAAATGTGAAGTTAGCTTATATAAGTAAGAAATACATAATATTTGTTCATCATACCACCATGCAATCCTTTAGATTCAGGTAACCTGGACAATGAATAGATAGGGATCAGAAGAAAATAGGCTGATATTGTTTCCATGTTTCTTCTATTCAGAGACTTACTTGGGTTTTAGTAATCATGTCAAAGAAGTTATAAATGGGTTGGAATGAAATGAAAATCTGAGGATTCAATATATTGACTTTGTTTTTTCAATCCCTGAGTTCATTTTACTGTGGTAGAAATTGATGATGTGGTGGAAATTGCATGGACCAAGAGACATAGGTTGTGACCAAATCATTATAAAGCTTTGGACAAATCCTCTCAAGTTTCCTAATCTGTGAAGGGGTTAAAGTAGATTGACTGCCAAGGTCTTCTCTCTCTCTAACATCCTATGATTCTTTGGCTCTGTTCTTAATTCTTCTGAAGCCTAGACTGTGCAAACTGGATGAGCAGCTTTCCACAGATGAAATAGTTTCTCCTTAGGAATGGATTTCCAGTTCAAAAGAGATATGACAAATGACAAAAATACAATATGTGACACAAAAATCCAATATCCAAAAATCCAATTTCATTGATAGCATCAATATGTCTGGAACAATAATCTCAAAATTACTGTTATTATCAAAACTACAACTTTCAGGTTATAAGACAATTGAATTAATTTACATTATTTTCACAGTGAAAATTAAACTGTCTTTATTCATTTGTATTTCAAGGACAAGGGGGCAAGCTTGGATCCTCAACAACACTTTGGTGCTCTTGAAGTGGGTGCCTCTGTCCTTAACACTAGCCAATCACCATCAGCATCTTCAAGAAGTTCTCACAAATCTTCCCATACACCCATGTCTGAGACTGCCTGTGAGTATGATACCTAAAGACTATTGTTAACTAGTGACCAGATTCTTTTGCAGTCTACAATTCAATAGATTGTGGCAGGAGAAAGTTGTTATTCATCTGAATAGGGAGATATATCCATTGTATTCCTCAAATTGAGTACAAGTCAATCCTTGTTACAAAGAAGATGGGTACACAGGACTTATATTGTTATGCCATAGTGGTTCCTTTATCACGTATTCATATTTCTACCAAAGGATGATAACAAGTTACTCAATTAGCTTTGCCTAACACAAAAACTCTACTAAGCACTGAGAATACAAATAAAATTGAAAGACAGTCCCTGCTTTCAGAGAACTCATAATCTTTTAATAGAGGAGATCACAAGCAAACAACTATGTACAAACAAGGTATATGTAGGATAAATTGTAAGATAATCAATAGAAAAAAGTGACCAGCAGTAGGGGGATCCAAAATAGAAATATTAAAAGAGATGAAACATAAGTTGATGTTTTTGGCTACTTCCCAGCAATTCTATTTGATTTAATTCAATAAACATTTATTATCTACTTCTTATATACAAGTTACTGTGCCAAGCTCTTGAAAATACAAAGATAAAACCCTAAAGTGTCTCCCTCAAGGAACTTAGGTGCTACTGAGAGGACATTTGCTAATAGGTAAAATGAAGCTTGAGGATATGTTTTATCCTACTGCTATATCCAATATGCTATTCCTGTTCCTATTAACATGAAAAAAATAGAAAGTTGAATAGGTGTTTAATCAATCATATTCACCCAGGCTGAGATGACCTTCCTTCCACAGTGATTCCTATTAGCTCTTCTGGGAATTCTTGATTCCTGTTATTCTTGACTTATTTTATTTATTCTTTTATTTTAAATTTAAATGTTTATATATATTTTAAAGAGCCTGCTTCAAAAGGATATATCATTAAAAATATGTGTTGCTTTCTTAACAGCCACTCCAACCAAACTGATCACAGAATCCAGTACCCCTTCCTTGTCAAGGACCTCCAGCCTACCACAGGAGTTACCCATGCAAGGGCTCAGCCAGTCTGCTACAATACCTGTGAGTGTTGTTATTGTTCAATTGAGTCCAACTTTTCATGACCTCAGGGATTATTGCATGTCAATACTAGCCATGGGTTGTTTTTTTATTTTGTTTTGTTTTGTTTGGCAAAGATACTTGGAGGGATTTGCCATTTTCTTCTCCAGTTCATTTTACAGATGAGGAAACTGAAGCAAACAGTAGGTGACTTGCCCAAGATTCCTAAGTGTCTGGGGTCACATTTGAATTCAGGTATTCCAGACTCTGGAGCTAGTGCTCTATCCACTGAGCCACTTAGCTGCCTATGATGCTTATGAGTACACACATAAAATAAGATGAACTTATTACCATGGACAGAGTACTGGAATTTATTTCTGGTTTCTTCTAAAATGTCTGGAAAAGTCTTTTTTAGAAATTACATTTGACTGTATTATGAAGCATTAATGTTTTGATAATTTCCAGGAATCAATCAACTAATATACTAAATAATGCATACACACACACATACACACTCCACAACTTGAAATTTTGGAGACTATAAAAGAATGCACTATTCCTTGCATTAATAATATAGAGTATAGATCCAGCAAACCATTATTTTCAAATATAATGAAAATTGTTTATCAGTTCTGATGATTCATTTTCCAACACATTGTCCTCTAGTTATTCCTTATATTTTTGGAAATTAGGGTTTTTTTACCTTTTAAAAAAGTCCAAATCTTAATTTAATGAAAATTTCACCTAAAATTTTACTTGAATTAGAATCTCATTTTAAATTTAAATTTAATTAGAATTTCACCTGAAATTTAATTTAATTTTGATTTTTAAAAAATTAAAATTTTAATTGAATTGAATTTTGATTTAAAAATTTTCAAATTACACATTAAGTTTTGAGTTCCCTGTTCTACAGTTTGCCTCGAATTGCTGAATGGAGTCAGGGACAAAAGATCAATATTAATCTTTCAGAAAACTTCCTCCAAAGATTCCAAAGCAGAATTTCACAGAATTCCTATTTCATCTCACTAAAGTTGAAGATAAACAATAGGAAATTACAAGCTGATTGCCCAGCACTAGGGTACTAATAGCATCTAGCACAGTTGTGTGTCCACTAGTTGATGGTGAGCATTTGTATTGAAGCCACATACATTAAAGATTAAGACTTGCAAATGTGAAGTAGAACTAATCTGCCAAGGCCAGACAAGCAGCAGCTATTTCTGATGAGTTGGCAAGATGAAATAATATTCCTTTGAATAATTCTTACAACTTGGTGTAATAGGGAAAAAAATCATTGAACTTAGATTAAAAAGACCTGAGTTCAAATTTCATTTTACTTGCTATGTGACTAGAAGCAATTCCCTTAATTTAAGCCTCAGTTTACCTCAGCCTATAAAATAGGAATAGTGATATCTATAGCATGGATTTGATCTGCCCCATTCTTGGGGCAGATATTGTGCATACTTCTGTATAGTCTATCCAGATTATTCTTGGGGATGAGGGAAGGTGTCATAAGCTATACAACTGTGAAGTTTTAGAATTCCCTGGAAATTGTATCTGTTAACAAATTGAGATTCTTTTTTCTCTCTCTCCCCCCTCCTTCCCCACCCTCAGGCTTCTCTGCCTTCTCAGTCATCCTGTGATCTGCTTACACAGCATTTGCTGCCTCAGGCTGTTTTGCAAAGCCCACCTACACCCATGACACAGGTGAGTCTAGTTCTTGGGGAGTAGGGAAGGGGACAAGAATTCTTCAAAGAATGGAGACTTTTCCCTCCCTGACTTTTCATCTCATCTCCTGAGTGTGTACATACTTGACCTGCATATTAAGACACAAAATCAAAATTCCAATCAGGGGATACTTCCCCCTAATGACACAGTGGATATAGAGCAGACCCTGAAGCCAATAAGATCTGGATTCAAGTCCATCCTCTGTGACATTTATTGATGATTGAACCCCTGGGCAAATAAGCCTCTTAACCTCCATACTCTATTAAAGAGTGCTTTAATATGGTAAGGTGCTTCACTCAGGAATTCCTTAGAGCTATGAAATAATATATCAGTCAGTGCACATTTATAAAGTATATTCCAGGCACTGTGTTAAACTCTGTTGTTATTTATCCTTCATTCTTGAAGAGGACCATGGCATCAGGGATTTGATAGAGGGAGGAAGGGCTGTGCAAGATCACCTGCTTGACTTATTTCCCCAGAACCATCTGGGTCCAGTGGCCAAATATAGATCAAGATGACTAGAAATGGCCCTGGATGCAGTGGGAGACCAGTCTTGGTTTGACTGGAGTAATGTCCAATTAATGATTAGGGCTAGATAAGAAATGAGGCTGAGGGATACAAAGAAAGGCAAAAGACAGTCGCTATCCTTGAAGGGTTCACAATCTAAAGCTAATCTAGTCTAAGTCCAATCTCTCTCCCTGTTTCTCCTATGGTCATTTTAAGCCATTTTCCATGTTACAGGGAAGGTACTATTCACATTCTTCTAAATAATATCATCTTTTTCAGATCTGCCAAAACAAATTATATGATCGAGTCCTTCTTCCCAGTCTTGTTTTCTAATTCTTTCGTAATCTTTTTTTTTTTAATCCTTAAATAGCTGAATTGTTCAGTTTCTGGATAGTTAAATCCTTGAATGCACTATTTGCACACAGCAGCTCATTGGGTTAGTGCACCATGCTAATGGAGCCTTTGGGTTTTATCCCCTTGTGGACCAGTCAGTTAGCTTTGCTCAACCCATGACCACAAACTTCACCCCATAACCACAGCAAGTCATCTCTCACAGATGTGTTTGACAAGAGGAACTCAACCAGAATGTATACATATGGGTGGGTTAATGCAAATCTACCCTACTACTGGAAAATGATTTAAAACCATTCCTCTATTGGCATAAGTATCCAGAATTATCTTTGAAACAGGATAGCATAGCAGACAAAACACATTTGACAAGCTATGCTGACAACCCTTCCTGTTAACAGTAAAACCTCATTCATTTAGAGTCTACTTATGCAGAACCAGTGGTAACTGAGATATGTTATATGTGATCTTTATTGGGGAAATCAAACAGAATAGTTTCCTTCACTGCAGATTTTTAGTGTTTTATCCATACTAGAACCAGTCCCCATGTAAAATCCATACCTTTTCCCAACAAAATGCTCAGGAAATTAGAAGGTTCTTTAGCTTCCAGATCCAGAAATCAATTTTTGCAGGATAAAGGATTTTTGTGTTTATAATATGCAATTGTATGAGGTAGGCCTTTTAAATTTGTATTTAATTTTATCTATTAGTATCCACTTATAGTCTAATTTATAATATGTATCATCTTTAGAAAGAATGGAACTGTATTCCTTTTAAAATGTTCTAGCATGAAGACTTTTCATTCTTTTCTTCCTCCACTGGATTGATGACATTTTACTACTAATGCTAAATCAGATATCAAATTAAAATAGTAACAAGTACCTATTTCTCTTTTTCAATAGGAATTTGTCAAGAATAATGCTTCTTTATGAAGTTTATACATTACTTTATAAATGATGCTGAGTATCTGAAAGTACTTATACTAAATACTTTAAAATCTTCAAATATTAAATCAACTTTGCAGTCAAATAAGTCTATATTTTCTTGCTATGCTTCCTTCTGATTTCATCCTGTGTCATTAGATTAACAGAATATACCATGATGTTCTGAATATAGGCCATACTTTCCTTTTAGATCTGGCCTACATAAAGCCTAAGTATGTCCTATAATCAGTATTATTTTTAGTATAACTACATAGGTTTTTTTTTTTTTTCTATTTCAAAGATTTTTTTTCTTTTAAGGGCCAATTTGGAGCTGGTTTGCAAAGGATAGGCACTAATGGGTTCACATTACCTTGGAGGGAAGTGTTTAGTGAAATGATTCAAGAATCTATTCTTGGGTTGTCTGCCTTTTAAGAATTTTATCAATGATTTGGATGAAGATATAGATAAAAAGTTTGTCCAGTTTGAAAATAACATCAAGCTGGGAACTAGTAATAAGTGATAGAATTGAGATCTAAAAAATCTCAGGATATATTCAGAATGGTGGACTGACTATATTAAGGTGAAATTTAAAGGTGATTAACTGAAAACTTGCCTTTGGAATAAAAAAATAACTGTGTTAAGTTCAGAGTAGGAAAAATATATAGCCTGACAATATGTGGAAAAGATAAGGGGATATCTATAAATGACCACTTGATTTAGAATGTATTGGGAAATGAGGGACTTGGTAGTTTTTTCCATGGTCTGCTTCAATGATACTATTCTTGGAGTATTGTGTTCACTGTTGGATGCCATATTTTAGGAAGAACATTGATAGACCAGAACATAGTAAAGGAATAAATACTGGATAGTGAGGTTGTTATAGATCATTTCATATGAGGTTTAGTTGAAGATTTTGATTGGGAATCTTTAGACAGGGGAAAAGAAAACTTAAGAAAGACATGACTTGAAAACTTCATTGTGTCTTGTGACAAAGATTTCTGGATGGCCCCAATGGGTAGAACCAGGAACAATAGGTGGCTTTAACAGAGAAGTCCTACTAAGTTTCATGGAAGAAAAATTTTAATACCAATTGCTGTCCAAAAAGTAGACTGAGATTTCCTCACAGAAATTGTATAATCATCTGTAGGGTAGGCTTTTATTCAAACAGGCATTGGATTACTTGATCGCTGAGGTCCCTTCCAATTCTCAAAATCCTACAGTTCCTCAGGGGTAACATAACATATATAACACTGCATATAATTACTTACATCTATAGCATATTGGATATAATGTGTATAGAAGCCTTGACCAAATGTTGACCAAAGCCTTGATTAAAATGTTATTAGGAAATGTTTACCAAATTAAATCAAAATGCAATACAACAAAAATGATTTAATTTATGGTTTTCTAAGTCATTATGCAGCCTCCAGGGACCCATTTCAATTTGAAATTGACATTACTGATATAAAGGAAGTTGGATTTTATTTTTAACAAAATATGTTATGTGCTTGTTTTCTTTTGCTCACTCACTCCTAAAATTTGCTTTATCTCTCAACATTCCAATTAATCCAGAGTTTTTCATCATTTGGATTGCGTTTAATTGAAGTTTTAGTACATATCATCCAACATTGGTCAGTTATTCCAATAAGGAATTATTTTTAATAATTTTTTATTTTGATTTTCTCTCCCCAAGCTCCTCACTATCACCAAAAAAAAAAAAAAAAAAAAAAAAATCATCATTTCCTACACAGGAGAAAAATAAACTAAATGAAAAGAAAAGACTAGAAGACACATTTGTAAAAGAGAAAAACATGAATGCTGCAGTTTTCGAACAGGGATAAAGGGAATGTTGATGTAATAACCTTAAAGAAAATTTAGCTATAGTCCACAGCTCTCACTCATGTCAGCTATCATGTATATTTTTCCCTCAAGAAATTATTTAGCACTTTGCTATCTCAAAGCACTTTAGCAGAACCCATTAACTCACATACACCATTCTTCTAAAGGAAGCAAATAGTACACATCATTATCTCTATTTTATGAAGAAGGAAGCAAGCAAGAGAAAACACAATGATAATGCATATCTGGGTAGCAAAATTATCATTATCAGAGACCATTAGCATAGTCTCTTAAACTTGAACAGAGGTCAACAACAGTTGCATGCCTGTCATCTGCCTCTAACCTCTGTGTCTTCACCGAAACCTCCAGGGCTGCTTATATAGTGTCCATCTGATGCTATCTGATGCTTACTTCACTGCTTCCTCATTAAATGAGCAGATAACATTTTGGAGTCCCCTTGAGGGTTTTCCACAGGGCCACCTTAAGGTATATAGCATGAATGGCTGAGAAATCCAAACATGCTTATATAGCCTTTTCTATAGGCCTAAAGCAAACCTTTAGTTTGTTCCCAGGAGAACTTAAAAGTTAAAATCCTGTCACTGGAAAAAAACCAAAAACATAAGAATGTTATTTATTAACGTATTTGACTTTTCTGGGGTAATTTTGCTTGTTTGTTTGCTACCACTGACCCAGATTCTCTTGAGAAGGGAAACATAAAGAATCTAGGGAATGATGAGGAAAGATGTCAAGAGCTACCCCCCCCCCAAATCTTTGCCAGACAGCTAAAGGCCCTCAAGGCCAGTTTAGAGAGCATGCTTCAGTGTAATGTACCATCAAATTAAAGCTCATTCGTGATCCATTACATAACAGGCCGGTGCTGTCCAGGATCACATTCAGGATAATTATAGAACCTAAAAATGTCTGTGAATCTGTCACATGCAAGCTGCCATGCCCTCACTGGGAATAAATGGAGGTGGGGAGAGAGTTCTTTTGGTGTCCTGCTTTTGACATTCTTTTCAAAATCTCTTTCTCTCTCTCTCTCTCTCTCTCTCTCTCTCTCTCTCTCTCTCTCTCTTTGTTTGTCTCTCTCTCCCCACAACTGAATTTAGAAAATGAATATGCAATCAGCACTTACAAAATCAAGCAATAACTCGGTATTACCAGACTGTAGTGAGATAAATTTACCATAACAAATTTAGAATGAGCTCCACTGACCTAGAAAAAAATAATATCAGAGGATTATAGATTAAGAGCTGGAAAGAACCTTAGTGATCATCTAGTCCAAAACCCCATTTTACAGATGAGGGAACTGAGGTCCAAAGAGATTAAGTGGTCACACATTGGCTGCTTTTGGCACTTAGTAACAAAATGATTTAAGTCCCACTTTACCCTTTAAAACTTTTAGTTATCTCATCCATAAAGTATATGTAATAATCTCTTTAGTACCTACCTCACAGAGTTGCTGTGAAATAAAAGTGCAAACATATATATAAAGCACTTTGAAAACTTTAAGATACTATTACACATTTTTAACATGTAAAATGCTTTGCAAGCCTTAGAGGACTTTATAAATGATAGCTACTATAAGCAACAGAGTTAGAACTTTATTTCAGCTACTTCTTTGACTTCAAGTCCAATGCTTATTCCACTGTACTATATGGCACCTAAAAGAAAACAGGCTATAGGCAAATAATAATTGTCATTAGATTCAAACATATATATTTAAGACCTTCATGGACATTGCTGTTTCTCCCTTTTAGGCTGAATTGGGGTTACTGGACTGACACTGGTGAGAAGGGGCAAGGGCATGCAAAAGATAAATATGGAGGACTCATCATTGAAATCTATCTAAATGATGAAAATCAACATTAAATGTGAGTGTAATTTTTTTTTCTCTTTGCTTTCTAGTTCTCAGCACAATTCAGCATGTTTCAAACCATCAAAGACCAGCTAGAGCAGAGGACTCGGATCCTGCAGGCCAACATTCGGTGGCAACAAGAAGAACTACATAAAATCCAGGAGCAGCTGTGCATGGTCCAGGACTCCAACCTCCAGGTAAGGCCCCAAAATTTAGGATTGCTAGAAAAATTATCGCTGTCCATGGTTACCAACTCCCTCCTCAATCCAGAGGAGATATAGATCTGCTTTATGGAAAATCCCAGAAAAGTTTTGATAGGAAAACTTTCCCAACAACATCCTCACTTCAACTCCATGCAATCTTTTTTAGTCCTATTCATCAGGTATTCAAAGCATACTGGGTAAAGTACAACTCAATTCTTCCTGATCTTCATTCTGGCTTAACATGGAATTTCCATTGCTAATACACTGATACATTGTTAGACTTCAACATATACATGATACTACATGATTTATTTCCTTTATTTATGCTCCTGTTCAGAGTTCATTCCACCCTGCTTTGTCCTGTATTTCTGTCTGTCTATATTAGTATCCTCACTCTCTGACTATAAATTCCCAGTGTCTATCTGAATTTCTTCAGTATGATTCTTAGCATGGTGCCATTCATGAATCTTGTGACTGTGAGGAAAATACACTCTTGATTGATTTTTACTTTTGGAAAAAAACACACATATGGATCAAGAGCTAGTAATCCCTCTTTTCTTCTCAAAATGGCATGGATTGGTAGGGCAAAGGCTAATTATGGGGGGAAATGATATATATATGGGGCAGGAGTTCTTCACCTTTCTGCTATCATGGACTCCTTTGGGTATATATGCAACATACATACATACACACACATAAATACACTTGACAAACTTTTTTGTAGATATAGTATACATAATTATTATACAATCATCAGGCATTTTTTGTATATATAGTATATATTTGTATATATCAATACTTGTCTATCCACACATATATACACTCAAACTTTTTTGTATATATGTATATATAATTTTTATTAGCACACAATCAACAAGTATATTACATATATATATACATATATATGTAATATGTTTCTATCTGGGTACACATATATGAGTATGTATGTACTCACATATATTTATTTTATTATATTAATACTTTCTTCTCTCATTTCATGCACTAGAAGAATTTTCTCCCTTCTGTCCAAGAGGACACAAAGTACCCTCAAAGCATTATAGAAAGTGGGTCTAGTATATGGAAAAACTTAATTTCTTTGATACGTACATGCAATATCCAAGAAGATTATAAAAAATTGGAGGGATACTTAGATCTCAAAAAAAAAAGAAGGTTTTATTTTTTAAACTCCATTCCTCTGACTTCCACTATACCCAGGAAATTAAAAAAGGGATAGGCAGAGAACTAGTGATGCACCACTGAAGTTGCAGATTTTTAATTTAAAAGGAAACAAGTAAAAATTAAAATGCCAGTGTCCAGTTTTTAGTCCTTTATTTTTTCTATATGATGGCATACTAAACTATACCATATCCTCATCCATCCAGTACCTGATTAATGGCTCATATCACTCTTCCCAGAATCTACTTAACTCAAATTACTTCAGTAGGATTTTCACACACAGGAAGAAGAAAATTGGGCCAGAAGTTGTTAAAAGCAAGGCAGAGACATTAGCATGTTTCTGAAAACCCTGACTTCTGAATTTTCTGGCTTTAAAAATACATTTCAATAATAAAGCAGGATTTAAAAATATCAAATGGCCATAAGCTTGTCCCTTTCACCCCTCATTACTATTACTCATTACTTTATCTCTTTATAGCCAAGGTTGATTATAGTTGATTCACCTCATGAAACCCAGACATTTAACTTCTGTAGGATTGATTACTACTAGTGCCAAAAGGAGAAAGTATTAAAACTGTATTGTCTCATGTTTTCTTTCGATTAACTTTATGCTGGAATTTCCCAAAGAATAGACCCAAAGTGAGAAAAAAATTTTATATGTTATGCTGCTTTATTTTTCAGATTGCAAGTTTTAAAAGTTTTAATATATATTACAAAAATGTTTGACCAGGAAAAAAAAGGGAATTAATTTTTCACATTACTTTATATGACTCTAAAATTTAAAAAGTAGATAAAATGTAATAGGTATGCTTTGGTGAAGTTGCTTTAAACATTTTTTCCCATCCCCTTGGAAAAATCAGAAGTATATATATATATATATACTGATTTGTTTTTTTAATAGATCATTCTGGTAGATTTTGTTTCCCTTTAGATGGTATATAAAAAAGTACTTGGTACTTACAAAATATTTTTCAAATAAGACACAATGTGTTTTTATGAATGCTATCTTAAATTTCATTGGGGGTGGTTGCAGAGGGGGTTGGTGCTGGTGCACAGAGAAAGTAAATCATGGTTTAAAAGATAGTCTAGAAATGCATAAGAGCAAAAAGAAAAAGAAATAAAACTTTAAAAAATCAAAAGCTTCCTAATCTCAGACCTAGTGAACTAGTCCTGGTTCTTATTCTCCACTAATTTGCTGTCATTTTTTTTTTTTTTTTTTTTTGGTTATCAATGAATCAATTTGTTAAAAACTCATTTGTTTTTATTTTCAGATTTTGTTGTTGTTGTCGTTAGAGACAGGGTTGCATATATCCTTACCAAGTGGCAGCTGTAGGGTTTGGAGTTTAAAATATTAGATGCTAGACAGAAGAGAGTCATTCTGTTCAAAAATTCTCATCACCAACCTGCAGACCCAAATTATAATCTTTTTTATTGGGGTATTTCTGACTGCAAACCTCTGCTCCCCCTGCTGGCTATGTATAGTAAATTTCCCTGGTTTAAAGACAAGAACAAGAGTCAATTAAAAAGCATTTATGCAGTTATTATGTATCAGGCACTGTGCTCCTTACAAATACAAAAATGAAACAATAATTGTCCCTAAGGAGCCTACATTATACTTAAAGGATACAAAGTGATTAAAACAAAAATGTAGGTTCCCTACAAAGCAATAGTGACCAAAGGGTGTAGGAAGGTTAATAACTCTGGACACAATTCCAGATTGAACTCCAAAATGGTTGGATCTGTTCACAATTCCACCAATAATGAATTAGTGTTCTAGTTTTTTCACATCCCCTCCAACATTTTTTCTTTCCCTTTCAATGATTTCATAAATTACAAATAAAATAAATTAAAAACCAAAACAAAGTAAAAGTGATCTGTGGGGCACCATACTAATAATTAGGGGCATTACAAAAGGCCACCTCATTGGCACAATGGATAGAATGCCAGACCTGGAGTCAGGAAGACTTGAGTTCAAATCTGACCTCAGATACTTCTTAGCTATGTAACTCTAGACAAGTCACTTAACCCTATTTGCCTCAGTTTCCTTATCTGTAAAATTAGCAGGAAGAGGAATTGGGCAATCACTTAAGGATCTGTCGAGGAAACCCCAAATAGGGTCATAGGTCATGAAGGAGGTTGGACACAAATTAAAAAAACAAAACAAAATAAATTAAAACAAATTAAATTAAACAAATAAAAAAACAAAACAAAACAATAAAATTACAAAAGGCCTTCTGAAGGAAGTGGTGCCTGAGGTGAGCTTTGAGACCTAAGAATTCTAAGGGAGTGTTCATTCAATGATTCAACATTTACTACACACTGACTTTTCCCTTAAACCTACTCTTCATTCTACTTTCTTTATTTCCGTTTGTTGTACTTTCACTGTCCTTCATGTCTGTAGGTCTTGTGTTAATTTTCACAGATGCTTTAAGCTCATATTTAATAATTTTTCAACCCCTATTCTTTTTTGTCTACACAGCATTGATCATTTTCTCATCTCTCTATTTCCATTATCTTCCTTGCCACCTATAAGTAATCTTGCCCCTTTACATGGTCTTCTTTCTCCACTCCATTGACTTGTTTCAATGTATATTTCATAATGTTGCCTGAATTAATGTATCTTGGACATAAATTTGGGCATATTATCCAGTCTTCCAAATTCTTTGGAGAATTGATTAATAAATTTTAGATTTCTTGAAATATAGCTCTGGAAAGTCAGGCTTTTAAAAAACTTAGTGAATATTTTCACTGTTATTTTGATTCTTAGAATAACCCAGTAAACTAAATGGTTTTATCATCCTCCTTTGATAGATGATGAAACTGAAGCTAAGACACATTAAATGTTAATTATCATGTAGTTACCAAGCAGAATTCAAACCCAGATCTTCCTCACTCGTAATATGACACTAGATACCCCATACCACTTTTTGGTTTCAAAATACAGACTGATCCTGGAATGGTTTTGATGAAGTGGGACATTGGTAGCTTAACACGGATAAGAATAGTAAAGCAGAGAGGATTCAATTTTCCTCTATTTTAAATTTTATTTTAATAATATATTGTTTTTCTAATTAGATGTAAAGATGTTTTTTTGTAAGCTTTTGAGTGCAAATTTTTTTTCTTTCTCCCTCCATTACCTCCTCTCTCCCCAAGGCATCAAACAATTTGATATAGGCTATACATTGCAATCATTTTTAATATATTTCCATGAGTCATGTAGTTAAAAAAATCAGAACAAAAGGGTAAACCACAAGAAAGATAACAAAACAAAACAAAAGATGAAAGTATATACTTTGATCTTCATTCAGTCTCCATCCAAAGCCTAGTGGAATTGTCACTGTATTATTGAGAAGAGTTAAAGCTATCATAGTTGATCGTCACACAATCTTACATTACTTTATATAATGTTCTCCTGGTTGTTCTCACTTCACTCAACATCAATTCATATAAGTCTTTTCTAGACTTTTCTGAAATCAGCCTGTTCATTTCTTATAGAACAATTATATTTCATGACATTCATATACTATAACTTATTGTCACTGAAGGACATCCACTCAATTTCCAATTCCTTACCACCACAAAAAGAGCTGCTATAAACATTTTTGCACATGTGGCTGAAGATTCAATTTTCAATTCAAGTTTTAAAATCTTTTATGTGCTAGGTATTGGGGGAGATTCAAAGATTAAGGTATAGTCCCAGTCTGGTTAAGATATGTTTTTGTTTTCTTGATGGTTTTCTTTCCAGATGTTTTTACAGCAGTCAGCAGTATCTCTAAGTTTTAGCAGCATACAACGGCCAGAGCCTCAGCAGCAACAGCAGCTACAGCAGAGATCAGGAGTCGTTTCCCAGCCACAGCTTGTTCCTAGTCCTCAACTCCCAGGCCAAATTGCAACTTCCCAAATAGCAAACCAGCAGCTGCTACGGGAATCTAGTGTGATAGCAAGCCAGGTAACTATGTTTTTCTTCCAGATTCCATTATCCCAACAGTTGTAGGTAGACACCAAGGAGGAAAGACATGAATTGTTATTGATAAGGAAAGGAGGAAAACTGGAGAGTGGAAGATAATTTGAAACTGAGTCAAAAGAAATGATTATTTTTTTCAGAAGATTTTCTTTCTTTCTTTCTTTTTTTTTTAAGTAAGTCTCAAGGTTCATTTGGCTCCATATCTTAATAACATATTCTCTCCTCCTCCTTTTATTTGTTTTCTGATTTGCTTCAAAAGGTATCTTAGAACTAGCCTTTTCAGCCTTGTTCCTAACTTGAGATGGCTAAAAAGGAGAGAGAAGAGCATCCTTCTAAATTTGCAGAGTCAAATCTAGGTTTGACATAAAGAAAAAAAATTCTAACAATTAGGATATCTAAAAATAGAAATGGAATTTAAGACCTCAGATGATATGAATTCCTTCTCATTGGAGACCTTCAAACAAAGACTGGGTGTCCACTTGTTGCATATATTTTAAAGAAGGATTCTTATTCAGGTACAGGTTGGACTAGATAGACTCTGATCTCCCCTGAGATTCTAGGTACTAGATATTCAGGTCACTTTATGTAAGCATCTGAATATAAGTGCTATCCATACTCCTGATTTTACAGACACAGATTGGTGCAGGTTAGCCTTCCTTGTTGCCCTTTTCCTGATGCTGCCTGTGCTCTCAGAATTATCTGCCAATTATATGCCTGTCCAACTTACAACATCAGCCAAACCACAAGGTTTCTCTTCTAAAGAGGGTCTATTCTTGTCTTATTCCTGAATGATGACAAAATAGGTAGACGAGATCTGGCAGAAACTGGCAGGATGAAAAGTACCTTTCAGACTTCTTTTATTAAGACATATCTTCCTCCTTAAAATCATGCTCCAGGGTCAAAAACCAATGAGAAGTACACAAGTCATGCAAGGAAATGGCCACTCCGTGAGCAGCTTAACCTCACAGTTCAGCAGCACAGCCTTACTCCCACAAGCGCTAAGCCTGACCACACCTGGTTCTGTCACCCAGGATACTGGACAGTGTCATCCCAGTCCAGACTTCAGCCATGATAGACAACTCAGGTATAAACAATATCTTTTTTGTTTGTTTGTTTTTATTTTTTGCTTATTTTTAAAAACTAAATTATTTTTCAATTAAGAATGTTTATTTTCTCTTCCTCCCATCTCCCCACATTAGGTTGGAGATGGGAAGACAAAAATAAAGCCCTTCTAATAATACATGTATATCTCTACATTGACCATATCTAAAAATGTGTATTTCTTTCTACATATTCTCCATCACCTTTCTGACAGGAAGTGAGTAGTGTGCTTCATTTTAACTATGTAAAATTAATGCATTTCTTTAAAAAGTAACTGATAGAAGTTTTTACAAGGGTCAATGTTGAAAAATTATCCATGCATATGTTTTGTATATAAAAAGCTATAATAAAAAAATATAAAAAAAAAAAAGTAACTGATAATCTATCTTAAAGTGGTCCCTTAGATTTCCTTTCCATTGTTGAAGATGAAGGTAAAGGAAATTCAGATATTCTTATGAAGCAAAAAGCTGCGTAGCACAGAAAGTACAAAAGCCCAGTGGACAGACCAAATCAGCTAGGTACCTCCTAAGTAAATTTAAGTTGAAATAGAAGGTATTTGAATTAAAGGTAAACATACCAAGGATTGATAGACCCTATAGAGTGGATCAGGCATTACAAAAAGGGTAAAGAAAATTATTTTCTCTCTCTTCCCAAAGACTGCTGCTTAGCCAACCAATCCAGCCAATGATGCCTGGGTCATGTGATGCAAGGAGGTCCTCAGACCCTGGTGGCACTGGTCGACAAGTAAAGTACGTGGTTGAGGGAAGGGGTTGGGGGGAAGGAGAATGGAAAATTGAATTGTCATCATAATATGATTTTCCTCCTACTAGAATCAGAAGTAATTGTTTTGATTATGTATTTAGATATTGAGTCCTTTTAAAAAAGGCCCCTGTTCTGCACTCTCCTTCCATAACAGTAACATTCCCTTTACCCCTAATTACTTAAATTAATAAATTGTGGTACTGACTCCACCTCATGTACCTTACTACTTAAGTCTGAAGAGCCTCCACTCTCAGACCATAAACTTCAGTGGGCCCGGGTTAGCTACACTAAACCCACAGTACCTTTTTTATGATTTCTTTCTTTCTTTTTTTTTTTTTTTTTTTTTTTTTTTGGAGGCTGGGGTTAAGTGACTTGCCCAGGGTCACACAGCTAGGAAATGTTAAGTGTTAAGTGTCTGAGACCAGATTTGAACTCGGGTCCTCCTGAATTCAAGGCTGGTGCTCTATCTACTGCGCCACCCAGCTGCCCCCCTTTTTTATGATTTCTAAACAATGATATTGAGAAGTAGTTGGAAAGTAGTCTCTTGAATCCACCTTCTCACATATACTAGAGACTGACCTATCAATGCCTTGAGAAAATCCTTTAAGATTTAAAGAAGAATTGCTGTTCTGATAAGTTTTAGTTTGTTTTTGTTTTGTTTTTTTGTTTTTTTACTGGGAGCTCCTTATAAAACAACAATGAAATCACAGATCTTGTTTCTACCACCCCTCTCTAGCCCCACTGTCCTACCCAACCCCCTTCCTACTCCCCCCACCACAAAAACAATCCAACACACAAAAAGCCCCACTAATAGTAACTTTGATTCTGCCAGCCTGTAGCAATGGTGATGTATCAGTAGGATATTAAGAAATTTGTAAAATTTATTTCCACCTCCATCCACAAAAATATTCTTCCCCTTCCCCCTTTGCTTATATCATTAGGCCTGAGGATCAGAATAGAAATGTGTTCAACAGCACTATTGACTATTCTCTTATTAGTAGGGTCAGTATCACTAGAAACATGAAATTGAATATTTGAAAAGCTATTGGAAAAATAAAATGTTTCCATGCCTTGAATGTGAGAATGAAATAGAAATATCTGTCAGATAATGCCCTTTCAATAAGATTCTGGCTTAATTTTTGTAAGAAAGCTATCATTCAACAAAGAACCATACAGAGATTCTGGAAGAGACATCTACCTGCTTTTGAGAGGTGTCCTTCCTAGGCTTCCATTTTCTCCAACTCTAAGCTTATCTTGGACCACTTTCATTGGCACATTCCTTTCACCCCACAATTCTACAGAAAAATCATCCTTGGTTCCTTTCCAAGGTATATAAAGAATGACTCATTTCACAATAGTCTTGAATAACCTCAAACCCTTGTTGTCCAATTAAGTCTCCTCTTAGACACACAGTAGCATTCTTTTTAAACTCCCTAAACCCAAAGATTCAGCTAATGTTTCTAATTGAGTTTTTAACCTGTCTTACCCGTGTGATCCAAGTAATTGGAGGCAAACTTTCTATGGTTATAATAGTAACATAACTCCTATTAATATAGCTCTTTAAGCAAAGCACATGTTATCTCATTTGACCTTCACAACAAACCTGTGAGGTAGATGCTAATTTCATCCCCACTTTGCAGATTAGGAAACTGAGGCTGAGATTTGCCCAGGATCAGAGTTAAATAACTATCTAAACCAGTATTTGAATTTAGGTGAACTTAGGTGTTCCAAGTCCTTTACTCTATCTACCAGTTCACTTATCTACTAGTTATGTTTGTTTTTAGTGATGCTTTAAGTTAAGTCAGTGGATATCGAAATTCTTTATTTTGTGAATTCTAACTTTTTAAAAGTCTAACTAGGTGACACATTGGAATTAGTGTTGAGGCAGGAAAACCTGAGTTCAAATTAGGCCTCAGACATTTACTGGCTGTGCAAATTTGAGCATGTAACCTTTTTCTGCTTCAGTTTCCTCATCTGTAAAATGGGACTAATAATAGACTGATAAGCTCCCAGGATTGTTGAGAGGACCAAATGAAATAATAATTTTAAGTATTTAGCCCAGTGCTAGCCACACAGTAAACATTATGTAAATGTTAACGATTTAAAAAAAAAAAACTGGCATTTCTATAGCAACTTACCTCTTTTGCTCCTCACAAATTCATGAGCTAGATATAACAGGTACTATTCTCCTCATTTTACAGATAAGGAAATTGAGTGATTAAGTGTCTTGCTCATGATCACATGGCTAATAAGTGTCAGAAATGGAACTGAACCTGGATCTGGCCTGACTTCAAATTCTATCCATTATGCTCTTTTCCAACTTGGATTTTTTAGGTTAAGTTATTTGTAGCCAATAGAATTCCGATGCTTTTGATTCCATTTTTCTTATCTCTCCTGATTTTCTACAGAACAATAAGTTGACTTCTTAATGTCAATTGACTTTGAATATCTCATTCTTAAAACTATCTTTTTCTTCCCTCATGAAATCTAATAGATATCCTCAGAGTCCATCTGGATTTCCAAGTCTGGAAGTGCAAACCTCTAGCAGCAGCACCTCCACCCCTATTCTGCTGATGGGACAAGCTGTGTTGCATCCTGGCTTCTCTACCACTCAGCCATCCCCCTTGCAGCCTCTACAGCCCCAGCAGCCACCACACTATTTGCAGGTAGGAGATGGGCAGATAATTTAGGAACAGGAGACTTCTGTGATGGACTATATCAAGAAGAGATAAGAGTTGGCAAAGCCTGTTTCAACTCTTGATTTAGACCAAAAGTTTTTAAGCTGCAATCGTGAACTTGGCATTTTTAAAAAATATTTTGATAACTACAATTCAGTGATCTTTTGTAACATACTTTGTTGTTGCATTTAAAAACATTATTCTGAGAAGGGATCCCTAGACTTCACTAGGATGACAAAGGAGTCCACGATCTATACAAAAAATGGTTAAGAACTATTTGTTTAATGATCACTCAAGGGTCTTAAAGAAATGTCCATGCCAAAGATGGTCCCTGAACAGGTTCAATATTTGGTAAGATTTCTTGATTGCTTTATTGGAATACACAATAATACAGGAAATTACTTTATTAAAAAAAAACCTATGGAAAAATAACAATGAACAAACACAATTCGATTCAACTCAATTATTAAGTAGCTATTTTGTGCAATTCACTATGATAGGCACTGTAGATACAAAAATGAAATAAGCCACAGACTCTGTCTACAAGTAGCTCACAATCTAATAAGAAAAATAATATATACCCTGTTTTGATGCCCTTTATTCTTCTCTTGTGGCACAATTTTCTCTCACCTAGAATTCCTTCCATTCATTGAATCAGGAGGGAAGCAGTAAGAAGTAGCATTGTTGAAAAAGAGGCAACATCTTATGCCATGTATCCACAGATACTTTCAGAGTATATCCCCCTGGCTTCCACTCATGATTAATGAAATAGTGTGGATTAACCATTTGGGGATGTTATCTGCATCCCTTCCCTCTGAAGGTAGCTCTGAATCTAGTTGAGCAAAGGACAATTATTGTAAATTAAGTTTGTTTGTTTGTTTGTTTGTTAGGTACAGACACCAACCTCTTTGCACAATGAACAGCAAGACTCTCTGCTTCTACCAGCCTATTCACAACAAGGGACCATGGGATATCATCCCACACCCCCACAGCCACCACCACCACCACCACCACAGCCGCCACCACCACCTCCACATTCGTCCCGAAGGCCTAGCAGTTTATCAGAGTCCTCAAGCCTCCAGCAGCCTCCACGATAGAATGCCAACAGAATGTCAATACACAATCAGCTTTAACCAATGGACAAAGAGGGACGGGGCAGGGGAGAAAAGGATTTTGGATCTAAACTTTTGGCTTTTGCACACTGCAGAATACATTTCAGAACTCCTAGATCTCAGAGTGCAGGTTGCAATAGATAGAAAATTATCAAGATCTGGTTGTCCTTGGTTCCCCTGGCTCAGTGGATCTCGATGTACTCTACAGCCATACATGACCACTCAGACTGGAAATGAACAGTATTCTGTGTGAATCCCATCCTTATTGGGTAAACACTTGGAGAAAGCACTTTTTGCTACATCCTTGTGAGCACATCCATTTTACTCCAGCTGACTGTGGAACTGTCTATATGAAATATTTGGCCTTTATTCTTTCAATCTTCTTTCCTTTGCATTTGAGAAGCACTGGGTCAAAGATCTGTTGAAGAGAGAAAGAACAAGAGATTATTTTTATTATTGTTAATATTTTTTTTGCACAACTGCACAGAAGAAATAACTTAGGCACTTTCTGTATAAAATTAAAAAAATAAAATAAAAGTCTATTTACTTCATGTCGTGACCACAACTACAAAAACAGGCAGAGCTGGTCATACTCTCCAACCTAAAGCTACAGAACAGACCTTTTAACCCTTCCTGTTCTGGTAGTTATTTTGGGTTTGGTTTCTTTCTTAAGAAAATAACACTGGACTATACCTGTTTACTTTATTAATTACAACTACAAAGGAGGACTCAAACGGTAAGCACAATCATGCAGCTGATATTCTGGAATTCTGTTGAGACACTTAAGAACACAAAGAGGATATATTTCTGCCTCCCAAACAGTTGATCACCTCTGTTTGGGGCTACAGGTCACTGAGGAAAATGCACTGTGTTTTGGCCCATTGAATGGGGATGCTGCATCTTATTACATATCTTTCATGATAAATACCTAGGATTGAATTTTCCTTTAAAAATGCACTTTTTGCTTTTTTTGTATGTTTTGTTATGTTGAGATGTTTCTAAAGAAAAGATTTTATGTAATTATAAAACATAGTGTATTGTACAGCTGTTGTAATAATGACCTATTTCTATAAAAAATAAAATTGTATGGAATTATGTGTAAATTATTTTGTATCTGAAACACCAGTTCATTTCACAAGTATAAAAGTTTTCTTGTGCTTTTCTGTGAGTGGACATTTTGTAATAAATTAACAAATTTGTACAATTTCCTATGGAGGCAATTCCTGTCTCTTGCTATGTTTAGATATACATAAACGTATATATATATATATACATATATATATATATATATATATACATATATATACGTATATGTATTTATGAGTAAACATGTAATTGTCTTTATTTCTGAATGCATTCATATTCAATAAAATAAAAGTGAGAGGTGGGTGTGACATAATGGATAGAGAACTGGTCTCAAAGGTGGGAAGACCAAGGCTCATGTCCTTGCATATTAGCTGAGGGACCTTGGGTAAGTGATTTATCTCTCAGGATTATCAATTATTGTAAATAAGTTTTAGAAAAGGTTCCCTTCTATATCTTATGAGTGAAATCACAAGTCTAATCCATATTAATCTATATAACTAAGAAAGAAAAGAAGCATCCTCTCTAAAGAGAGCTTAGGAGAACTTAAAAACCAGCAGCTGTCTCATTAACTTCCTGTAGGACCTTAAATAAATTACCTCATCACTCTGGGCCTCAGTTTCCCTATTAGTGATTTAAAGATGTTGGGCTAAATGGCATCTAAGGTATGTTCCAGTTCTGACATTGAGATGAAGTGTAGTATGGTGAGTAGGCCACTGGACTTGGAATCAGAAAAGACAGGTCTAAGGATTGCACTTGTGATTTCATTGGTATAGAGAACTCCCAGCTGAGAAAATTTCTGCCAGTGCAGGTTGGTACCTTTTCTGAAACTCAACATTTTCTAGAGCACAAGGAGAGGTTGAAGGATTTACCCAATGTCATACAGCAAATATATCCTAGAAGACCCAGAAGTGGTTTTCCTGACCAGCCCTTTCTTCATTGCACTATGGAAGTCCTGAGTCCAAATGCCAGCTCAAACACTCCCTGTGTTGCCCAGAACCACTTGCTTTGCTTACACTCCAGTGTCCTCATTTGCAAAATATAAATGTTAGATTTGATGGCCCCTTCTAGCTTTGAACATATTGCTCTGATTCTGTGGCATTAAGTGATGACATACACTACCCAGATTCAAGTATTTGCCTTTAAATCGACCACAAAATTGAGAGTATCTATGGCTGTCGGTAAGCTTGAACCAGACACAATGGAAAGTTTGTTCCACCTGACCTGAAAGAAACCTGAGGCTGGGTTAACAGTAAATGTCTTCATGTTTTAACTCTGGAGCAAATGCTAGTTTGAATGAGATGTTAAGAACGTGTTAGCCTGCCCTAATTAGATTTCTTATCTGAGATGCCATTCTAATTCAAATTAAAACGAAATCAGGTGAAGATAATTCAGCTTAAAGATAGCAACAAAATCCAAGAATCTTACTCTAGGAAAAAAAACACTAGTTTATCACATATAAATGCCCCACAAAACACCCAGCTATTCAGAATTCTCCTCAAAACATAAATGAATTAAATCTATCTGATTTAGCAACCTGGAAATAAGAAAATCAAATAATGATCTACAATATTCTTTCTTGAGGTCCTTCAGCATAATGTGTAGCTAAGTGACACAATGGATAGAGGGCTGGGCCTTTTGATCAGGAAAGCCCGTATTCAAATCCAGCCTCAGACATGATATGATCCTGTGTAATTCATTACCACCTGTATGCCTCAGTTTCCTCATCTGCAAAATGGAGCTTATTCCCTTTCAGGATTGTCAGAAGAATCAAATGAGATTAAGATTTGTAAAGCACAGTGTCTCACTATACACTAAGTGCTTAACTAAATGCTTGTTTCCTTTCTTCCAACAGGAGAACATAGTTCCAGCTCTGGTTCTTTCACTAAGTAACCATGTAACTGTTGAGAAGCCATATAACCTCTCTCCACCTTAGCTTCAGCATTGTCAAAAGGTTGTCCTTACAGAGTTATGAGTCTACAGTGAAATATGTGAGAACATTAGGAGGAAAAAAAGCAAAATATTGTATAAAATGCAGGTGTTCTGAAAAGTGTCTTTTTTGTCAATCAAAACATTTAAAATACATTAGGTACGTTAGAATATTCATCATTAAAAAAACAAACAAACCTTAAAGAGAGTTCTATTTTAAAATAAAGAATGGAGTAATCACTGCCTAAAACATGATTCTTCAGTAAGTTCAAAATGTCATCTATTAGGGTCTCTTTAAGAAATCTTGCTTTATTTAATCAGCCAATTTTCAGAATTTCCTCTTCTTAGAAGAAAAAGCTAATTAATAGATACATAACCGAGTTCTTCTGATTCTTTATACCTAGAAGACATAAATGTGTCAGGGAAGGGCATATCATGACATCGATTTATCTTTTCTCAGAATGCTGCCTTTCAAATATTCAGAATTTGGAGAAATTTGGAAAAAAGTATTAGTAATTCCTTTGTTCATTCTTTAAACCCATACACTTAGCAAGAGCTTTTTTTTTTTAGCTCTACAGCTTATGATTAATTGATATTTTGTTTGTTAAAATACTGTTTCACTGCATTATCTTTTTTTTTCAGGGAAAAACTATGATTTGTCCATTTGTTTTGGCTCACCAGGCATGAATAGGGTATATAAACTTTGGAACACACTAGATTTCTGAGGGTTTAGAAACAAAATCTACTTTCCTCTATCACTAATGGCAACTGCAGTTCATTAAGTGAAAGATAATTTAAAGGCCTGTTTAAACATGTAAAATGAAGGACTACTGCAGTCATCTGGACAATATCAATTTTTTAAACCCTTTTGTCATGATTATCTGGCAAAAGAGAAGTTGGTCTAAATTATTAAAAAAAAAAAAAAAAAAAAAAAAACTGCCTCCATAGTCTTTTTGCTTTGTTTTGTCTGCATAGGGCTTAGCCTGAAGGCTTTAGATTCAAACAATAGTACAATAAAGAAAGAGAGCTAAAGAAATAGACCAGATCTTGGGTGTAGACAGAGCAGGTGACTATTTTTTGGACAGACGTGCATGATGTTTATTCTTTCCTCTACATATGGGCATGATGATGAAAGTAGGCTTTCCTCAGCCTAACATGGTTCATTAAACATGGAGCTGAAATATATAGCCTTCTGGTTCATGCAAAACAGATTTTTTTTTTTCCCCTGAATAAACCTCAAGAAAAGTTTATTATCTCCCTTTAGTATTTGTGCCTAGCTGGTTGATATTCACAGTTATATTCCCACTTTGAAAATGCTTTAAAAAAATGTTTCAGAATATACTACATGTCTTATTATGATACGTTTTAGCAGATTACTTCAAACTCATTATATTCTAATCCAAATTCATCATCTCCCCTCATCCAGTTCCCCTTCCCCAAATCAGTTCTCTTGCCCAATTTTCCTTTCAGTATAATTTTCAATTATACATGCTGGAAATTTTAGACATTTACTATTCTCTCTTATTCCCACATGTTCAGGCCTTTGTCAAGTTTAGCTCTTCATTCCTTCAAATATATCTACCCTTCTGCTCCATACTTAGTCCAGACTAGCCTTACAACTTCTCCTAGGAGGAGTATTTCCATAATAGTCTTCCTGATTACTCCAGTCTACTCTGCCCATGACAGCACACAACAAACATAAGAGGCAGGTTGGCATGGTGGCTGGGAAAAAGCTGGCTTCACAGAAGCAGTAAGTCTTGGTTCAATTCCTGATTTCTGACATATAGGTATAAAAGTATCCTTGGGTACTTAGTGGTACTCAATTCAGTACCCTACTTCAGTGCCCCAATTCAGACATTACATTGTAGAAGGTGCCCAACTATGGTAGAAAAAATTCCTCACTAAAAATTTCCAGTATCAGTTAAATATGAGATCTGGTTTCCCCCCTCTAACTTCATCTCTCTCCCTCTCCCAATTTATTAAAAATTTATTGAGTCCTGTGGTAGGCTTTGAGAGAGAAGTTAAGGTAAGATACAATTTCTGCTGTCATAATAACAGTTGGCATTTATTGTGTTTTGAAGTTTGTTGAATGTTTTATAATACATAATATCTTTGGATAATATCATGGATTTTATAGGCTAGAATTTATATAGGCATCTAGGTGGTGCAGTGGAGTTAGGAGTGTTATAGTACCTGGAATTAGGAAGATCTGAGTTCAAATCCAGCCTCAGACACTTACTAGCTGTGTGACTCTGGACAAGTCATTTAACTTTTATTTACCTCAGCTCCTCATTTGTAAAATGGGGATATTCTGGAGAAGCCAATGGCAAATAACTGCAGTATCTTTGCCAAGAAATCCATAATCAGTTGTCCATTGGGATCTCATAGAGTCAGAAATGACTGAACCACAAGCATTTATATAGTGCCTACTATGTATATAGCATTCTGCTAAGAGCTTTACAAATACTATCTCATTTGATCCTCACAATGACTATAAGGAAGGTGCCATTATTATCCTCATTTTCCAGTTATTGAAATTGAGGCAAACTGAGTATCTGAGGCCAGAACTCTGTTGCATGTTTCCAAGGAGAGGGCTCTGGGTTTAATTGGAAAGGTATTTAAAACAAAAAAACAATGGAATCAGGGTTTCAGAAGCTAAAGTGCAAGGTGAGGAAAAGATGACATAGGGACATCAGAAAGGAGTAGTCTGTTGGAATGGGTATGAGAGTGGTGGTCTGGGAAGGGAACTTAATCCCTGGAGCAGTAGATTATCCCACTCTTGCTTCATAATATCAAAGGTAATGTTGATTTGATGATTAAACCTGATAAAGGTGTGCTAGTATAGGTGGTAGTGTGGATAGAGTTCCAGGCTTGAAACAGAAGGAAAGGAAGGAAAGGAAGATGGGACAAATCATTTAATCATATTTCTCTTAGTTTCCTCATCTGTAAAATGAAAAGTTGGACATGATCAACAATAATGAAAGATCAAGTCGGGGGTGATTATGGAGTCTTGGTGGTTTGCCATTTCCCTCTTCAGTTCATTTTGACGGGGAACTGAAGCAAACAGGGTCTCTGAGGCCAGATTTGAATTCAGGAAGATGAGCCTTCAGGAATCTAGGCCCAGTGATCTATCCACTGCACAACCTAGCTGCCATAAGAGACATTGGGTAACGGGCAAAGATGGAGACATTAGACATTCTAAATATAGAGAACTATGAGCAAAGGTAGGGAGCACAATGTGTTATGGGGTAGCTAAGTGGTTTATGTTTAAGGCATAGTCCTTGAGAAAGAAATCTAGCCAATAAACCCTAAGATATCTAGGAAGGGTTCAGCAATTTAAAAAAAAGTTTTGGAGGGCAGCTAGGTGGTGCAGTGTGCACAACAGCCTTGAAGTCAGCCTGAGTTCAAATCAGGTCTCAGAACACTTAATACTTCCTAACTGCATGACTCTGGGCAAGTCACATAATCCCAATTGCCTCAGGGAAAAAAAATGTTTTAAAGACCATTCACAGGTTAGGGTATAATATTCTATGTGGACAAAGGGAAGGGGAAGAGGAAAAGGAGGAAGGAAAGAAGGAATAAAAGGCAGAAAGAAGGAAGAGAAGGAGGGAGGGAAGAAGAAAGGAAGAAGAGGGAAGGAAGAAAGGAAGTTCCATTTGGATCATCAGTGGGGCAACTCTACTGACAGAGATTGTTTACCTTTTGTTCTAGAAGAGGACCCTAGCATCAGGGAGTTGATGCCATGACATACAAATGAATTGGATTTAAGTGAGGGAGGGCTATGCAAAGTCCCCTGCATAGCACTGTACTCCACAGCCATCTGGGTCCAGTAGCCATATATATATCAGGGAGATTGGAGATGGCTTTGTATTTGTTGTTGTTTTTGATTAGATGAAAGAGGCCATTCTTTGCCTCTATTGCAATCTAGTCTTAATCACTAAAAGAGTGTGGTCTCAGACAATCTGAGACCTATTATACACCTTAGTTAAAAAGATCAGTATCTCCCACTGCATTCAAGGCCATCTCCAGTCATCCTAAATGGTTTTATCACTTTGTTTTCCCTTTGTCTCAAGGTGATGCAATTGATTCTCAGAAGTAACAGAAACAAATGCTTAAGGATTTAACTGAAGATAAAACTGAAAAAGAATTGTCTCAAAAGAGTCAGGTAATGGATTTATTATTAAAATATAAATACTAAGATTCTACATTCCTGCAGTGGGTAGATAGAGCACAGGCTAAATTCAAATCTAACCTCAGACATTTAACACTTCCTGTGTGACCCTGGGCAAGTCACTTAATCCCAACTGCCTTTCTGCCAAAAAAGAAAAGAAAAGGGGGCAGGGGATTTTGCACAGCCCTCCCTCACTTAAATCCAATTCATTTGTATGTCATGGTATTACCTTCAGTCAGGAAGATTCATTTTCTTGAGTTCAAATCTGGCTTTGGACACTTACTAGTTATGTGACCGTGGGTGAGTCACTTCACCCTGTTTGCCTTAGTTTGCTCACGTTTCAAATGAATTGGAGAAGGAATGACAAAATGATCCTCTGTCTCTTCTAAGAAAATTCCAAATGGGGTCACAAAGAGTCAGATACAACTGAACAATAGTGTATTTGGAGGAGGGAAGAAAGGGATTCAGAGGATTGTTCAATTTGATTTGAGTCCAGAATGTGAATAAGGGAACATATTTCTTCCTCATCCAGGCTGTCTGAATCCTTATCTTTTATTTTCTGGTACCACTTTCCAAGGCAAATCTTCCTGGAACTCCACCTGGTGGAGAAAGATGTGTGGAATGAGCAGGACGTAGCCACTGATTGTGTTGAGTTTGGGAAGGGGATCCCAAAAGTTTGGGATCACAATCTGGTATTGTGAGGTGTCTCAAAAGAATCTGCAGGCTGAACCCATTTCCTTATCAAGGGGCAAAGTTTATTGTGATTGTAATGCCAATTACAAGCGGACTAAATTCCAAGAGAATTCAGCAAAGAAACAAGCAAAGACATACATTTATCCAGCTTTCTGTCATTGACATGCTAATTCTATGGCTCTTAGGTAGGATGGAGGAGTGATCTCTGGAATTTGGTTCTCCTTGACCAGATTATCACTGACCAGATTATCACTCAGCAATGAATTGAGGAGTGGTCTCCAGAATTTGGTTATCACTGACTAACATTATCTGACAGTCAGCAATGAATGAGGAGTGGTCTATTCACTATTGTCTTAGGAGTTTGATCTGTAACTTAGTGGATATGAGAGTGCTATAGAAATGCAAATAATTAGAATCATATTCAGTTCAGCATGTGAGTGCCTAATTTCCTCTATTAGACTACAAAATCTTTAAAGTTTTAAATGTCCAAGGTTGGATTTGAATTCAAGGCTATCTATCCACTGCAGGAATGTAGAATCTTATTATTTCTATTTGAATAATAAATCCACTATCTGGCTCTTTTGAGACAATTCTTTTTCAGTTTTATCTTTAACTAAATTCACTTTAAAACTGTTTAATTGAAAACAAAAGGAACACTTTCCACCTAACTCTGTGAAGGTATTGCAAATATTATCATTGACCATTTTAGAGAAAAGGGGTATGAAGCACCACAATAACCCTGTGGAAAAGATAGTGAAAGCATTATTATTAGTTAGAGGGAGAGGTGCAGGGAGGGAGTTCCTTGTATTGTTCCTGTGTAAATACTAGAGTTTTTCATTTATTCAATAAACATAATTTAAGATCTCAAACCATATTGCTTGGCATTGGGAACCTTACAAATTATAGATAAGACACAGTACATGAGTCCATGACTTCAAGGTCTAGTAGAAGGCTGAGACGGAGATTAGTCATTTAGTCAGTAAACTTATTAAGTACCTACAAGGAATGACGACCTTTGCCAAAGTGGTGACAGGGTCAGAGAAGACAAAGATAAAAGGGGTAGATTTTGACAAGAGTTGAGGATGACACCTCGGATTTCAGTCTGAGGGACTGGGAATATGCTGGTCCCCTCAACAGTAATAAGGAAGACAGGAAGAGGTCAGATTTTGGTGGAAAGACAATGTAAGATAAAAAGTTGTGTTTAAAAGGGGTTCTCAAACTAGGGCCCCGGGGCCAGCTGAGGAGGTTTATGTGGCCGGCTGGGTTAGGGCAAATGGGCTGAGGGGCGGAGACAGAGTGTGAGTTTTTGTTTTTACTGTAGTCTGGCCTCCAACAGTCTGAGGGACAGTGAACTGGCCCCCTATTTAAAAAGTTTGAGGACTGCTGGTTTAAGATCTACTGGAACATCCAGTTCATGATGTGCAATAGGCAGTTAAGATGCTGGAGAAGTAAATTTGATACCCATCATCACAGGTGATAATTGAATCCATGACAGCTGAGTGAATAGTAGAGGTAGAAGATATACATTGCACAAGTTCATTTAGTCCTAAACTCAACGAGCAACGAAGAGGTCGCTACTAAAGGAAGGAATTTAGCTTTATAGAGGAATTGCCATTTAGTAGTGACGTGTTTGGAGAACAGCGCCAAATGCTGAGATTAAGGAAATCAGTTCTTGGGGTTCAGTTATGGGATGAATTCACAACGGAGGGAAGAAAGGGATTCAGGTTCAGTTGAATGTGAATAAGGGAACATATTTCTTTGGCAATATTCTCTATGGCATAAGGTAGATTGATTTATGTTTACAAAGTGACGGATACCGGGAATGATAAGTAAGAACTACATTTGGGAGAGCTCGTAGTTAGACACTATGTAGCATGGTTGGGAAATGAAATATACCAACATAGAACTGTGGCGGCCTAACCCTAAAGGGACTCAGCAATGATGATAGCTCGGGCCTGGACACACTTGTAGGGGGAATTTAACATGGGGGGAGGAGGAGAGGTTGATCTGATTTGGATTTTGATTGGACACAGCAGGGCGGGGCTGGCTACCCTAGAGCTCCTCCGAGGGTGCCCTTCTGGGCCGGCCTCTGGGAATGTTATAATCTTATCAGTACTTCAGGTTCTCTCAGCCTACCGCACCTAGTGACCCAGGACCTCCGCTGTAGGCGCTTTAAAGAGACCTTGAGGGTAAAAAAAAAAAAGGTTAAAGCCATCTGAGTCCAAACATTTCCATTCAGAATTCTCTCTCAAGCAAGTGCATATTTGGCTATTTGATAGCTCAAATGAAAAATCGGGGAACGGCTTCCTACAGCTATTAGATAGGCATTCTAGGAGGTGGAAGGACAGAGAGAAAGCATTTTCATCGTCAGGATCTGTGCAAAGGCCAGAGGGGAAAGAACGGCGAGTAGGGCGGAAACCACAGGGAACCAGCTCGTTTCTCCGTCCGGGAAGGCTGCCTTCTCTCCAGTAAAATGTTTAAGGAGAGGAAATTAAAATAACTACTAAAGGGACCGGAGTTTGACTTTTTTCTGCCCCGCCCAGCGTGTGACGCTTATAATTCTGAATTCTCCCACTCCGCCTCTTTCCCCTTCCACTCCTCGAATCCTTCCTCCCCCTTTTTAGCGTTTTCACGTCACCGTCTCTCTGTTCTGCGCACGCGCGACCCGGAAGTAGTACTGGGGCCTAGGTATTAGGTTTTCCCACAATCCCCTCCGTTCTTCCTTTCCGAACTGGTCCCGGGCAGGGTAAGTGTGTTCTCAGAGTCTAACCCCTTGGAATCCAGCTCCATCCTTGCTGGGCTTCGCTCCAACTTGGGCAGCAGGCTCCCTTCCTGTCTAGTCCGAGGCTCCTCTTTCCCCCCGGAGTGGGAATCCGCGGCACAGTGTCCGCTATGAGGCTCAGGGCAGCTTCAGCCTCTCTCGAGGCCTGGACCTGGAGAGCAGGCAGAACGCGGACTGCCGGAGCTCAAGCAGAAAGGGCTCCGGCTCCTTAAGCCGCAGGGGGTTGTGGGAGAAACTGAGGTATATGGACCCGCACTTGCGGAGCTCCTCGGACACTCACGGCAGCAAGTTTTTCATGCTGGGGGAGGAAGGTCTGGAAACGGCGGCTGGGGGCTGGGGTGGCCGGGTTGGATTCCTCCCGGAAGTGGGGAGTATGCTGAATGGAGGAAGGGGGAGAATGAGCGGAGGAAAGGGAGTGTGATTTGTCATTAACCGCCTTTAAAGTTTACCTATGCTGTCTGTGTAGATGGCTCCCGCAAAGAAAGGTGGAGAGAAGAAGAAGGGGCGTTCTGCCATCAACGAGGTGGTGACCAGAGAGTACACGATCAACATTCACAAGAGGATCCATGGAGTGTAAGTGAGGAACGTTTCTCCACGAGTCCGGGGGGGGAGGGGGCCACCGTCTGCAGGATTTTGGTCCGTCGATACAAAGAGTAGAAAATCACAAATTTTCAACAACCTAGAAGCTGTCCACATAAAAAATTGTAAAGTGTTGAATTCTCTTAAAAATGTAAGTTGGAAGAAATGGATTTGAAGTTGAAGCCACGGTTTTTGTGTAAGTGCATGTTAAATTTCAAAGGCAAAAAAAATGCTTTTTGAACTGCATTTAGGGAATTTCTGGAAGCTTAAATTGAGTGATTTGCGGGTTTGAAGAAAGCTTAATTCTGAATTGCACGTTTTTACAGGGAAGCAGTTGAACCATAGCCTGTTGCCTGGAATGTTGAATTTTTCTTACCTTAGCATGGAAAAGGCTAGGGTGTTTTGAGTTTGTGACGTGAAACCAAGACTTAGGTTGTTAAGAGTGACATGAAAAGCAACTGGAGATGTTTCAAATTAAAATTATGGCGCAGCTTAAATCTTTATTGCTCAGTGTTCATTGAATTTAGTGTTTGAAACCATAAGGAGTCAGGGGAGTCAGAAGGTAAAGCTGCGTTCTTTAAGGTTTTCCATTTTAGTATGTTTATTTACTAAAATTGAGCAGTATGTGGAGGAGCATTTCAAATTTAATTTCATTTATTCATTCTGGGAGGTATTCTACTTCCAAATAGTTTTCTTTTGCTTTGCAAAGGTCTAGCAGGAGTCCTAAATGGCTGGTCTGGCAACATTTACAATTAGTCTATCTTCATTTCTTATTGTTTATGTTGTATGTTTTTGTTTATATAATATTTGGACAGATAGTTGTGGGCCTAAAAAAGTTTTAGGTAAAAATGATTTCTTTAGCTCCACCTTACAAAGTGCTTATTATATGAAGTCATTAAGTATTTTCTAGTTTGTATTTTTGGTTTTACTGGGTGTGAATTCATCTCTGGTTTTTGGCTTTTGGGGGGAGGAGGAGGCTTTTTTAAGCCTGAACTGAAAAGACAAGTTACTATAAGTGAACAAGTTCATCTCAAGGGAAGACTATTTAGAAGATCTGGAATTCAAGCCCCTCCACACCACAACCTTATATAATGTTGAAAATATATTAATTTTACAAATATCTGAATTTTTACAAGTTACACAAAAGGGTCGTGTAGCCTGCCTAAGATTATGTAAGTATTGAGTGGTTGAGCTAAACTTGGAATCCTGATTAGGAGACTGGTACACTTGGAACACAGTCTTTGAAAAGTCAGACCTTTTGAGTTCAAATCCTGTTTCTGCTTCCACTGTGACTTTGGGCCTCTGACCTCCCTGAACCTTAGTTCGACCATGTGGAATAAGATTTAAGATCTCATGAGCTTCATCTATAGAATAGTAATAGTGATAGGATTCCAACCCTAAAATGCAGTGAGAAGCACCAGGTAAATTTGGACTCTGTTTTTTCTGCAAGGAGATGGAAGTTTCCTAAGGGCAGGGACCAAACCTTGTTAACTTTATCTTCTACTACATGTACAATTTGGTGATAACCAAGATACTACTCATGTTCCTTCTAAAAATTAATTTGCACTAGATATTTTAGTTAATATTATTGTGCTGCATATAGTTACAATCTTTTGACAGTTTTGAATACAACTGTACCTACTTTAAAAAGGAGCTAAAAGTGGTAAGCTAAAATAGATCATTTATGAAATTTGCCTTCAGTTTTTAAAATACATCTATGCCTGAATAGATTTATGCTGTACCTTTACAGCAGTATAAGGTTGTGACTATAAGAATCTTTTTTCCCGAGGCATTTGAACTCAAGTCTTTATTTACTGCACCACTTAGCTGCCCCTGACCACAAGAATCTTGGTGGGAAAATCTTGGTTAGGACAGAAGCCCTGAGTTTGTCCTGGTTCCACAACTTGCTAAGTGTCACCCGAGTCTCAGTGACTATAGATTCTCTGAGTGCAGTCCTCTTTTATAAAGTGGGGGAAAACAGTGGCTGGATCAAATCCTTCATCACTTAATTGTTTACTGATCACTTAGGAGGCTTTGGAATCAGGAAGACCTAGATTGATCTTGTCTCTGGCACATTGTAGTATGAGCAGGTGCTAGACATTTACTGAAATGCTAGGTCTGGGAGGAAAGAGAAGTGCTAGACATTAGTTACTTGGCTGGGAAAATCTCTGCCATCCTCATCATATCTTTGTGAATATTCTATATCACCCAATCACAGTATAGCCATGTCTAGTTTTTATTTAGTCAGCATGCTTTATATGCTACTTGGCTACAGACTGAAAACATGAAGAAAACTAAAAACATGCCTCTCCTGAAGTGTACATTTTAATGGAGAAAAGTTGGGGGGGGGATAAAAACTTATATGGCATGTACAGAATAGATGGGAGGGTACTATAGAAGGTGGGCTTTTAGTTTTTGATTTGCTTTGCTGTTGAAATAGGGACAGTTATAGTTCAACTTTTTTTTTTTTTTTTAAAGTAAGTTTGTATCAAATTTTTTTTCCTTTGAATTTTAGAGGCTTCAAAAAACGAGCTCCTCGGGCTCTGAAGGAAATCCGCAAATTTGCCATGAAAGAAATGGGAACCCCAGATGTACGCATTGATACAAGACTTAACAAAGCTGTTTGGGCCAAAGGAATAAGGTACTTATTTGTCTACAATTTACATAGTTTCCCATGGAGTTCTAAAATTATTAACTGTGAATGACATTTTCAAAAGTATAAGGTGTTTTTATGCTAATATTAGCTCTTTCCCTTCTTCAAATTTAGGTCATTATTAGTAAACCTATGCAGAACTATTAATTCCAACCCCAAAGAAACAGTTTTATTGACTTCTAATTAAATCAACTTTTCCCCCCACCTTGTCAAAAAAAAAAAAACCCAATCTATATTTCCATAATTGTTATAAACTGTTAGTCTAAACATGAGTGAGGGTAACCACTTAATAAGTGAAGATATAGGAAAGCACTTGTGTCAGAAGCAAGGGGTTAGCTTAGGTTTTACTTTTATTACATTTTAAGTGGTTGTCTGCATCCCTGAAGCCTTCAGTTTTCATGTGAAAGATGCATTTATTTTGGCAAAACCTTCATAAAACCTATCTTCTCTCAGGAATGTCCCATACCGTATCCGAGTGCGTTTGTCCAGAAAACGCAATGAGGATGAAGATTCACCAAATAAGCTGTATACGTTGGTTACTTACGTGCCTGTCACCACTTTCAAAAGTAAGTTTAACAACTTGTGTGAGATCTCTGAAGACTTAATTTTTTGAAGACAAAACATTTATTAGCGTATGCCTGATTATGATTATATATGTCAAAATATTCACTTGGTGTTTTCTGTTTGCTTTTCAGGCTTACAGACAGTCAATGTGGATGAAAACTAAATTGAACTTTGTTTAAATAAAGTTATAAAATGTCAGCTACTAGCCTGTTTTGACTGTAAGTTACTTGTTTGTGACTGGGTTTTGCTTAGGCAAAAATTTGCTTTTTAAGTAGGCTCTGGGTACCTACTTTTAAATTCTTAATGGATGATGGAATAAGATTTTAGTCAGTAGGAGGATCATGGTAGAACCAGTAATTTGAAGTCTATAGACTAAACTCCCAACTTGAAGGAAGCCAAGAGGGCTTCATGTTTACCCATGTTGCACCAAGGAACACAAATAGGTTTCTGCTGCCATTATGTAGGGGGAAGGAGACCAATTATTCAGAATTAAGGGGGGGGTGTAGGAAACTTGTTAATGATTTGAGCATTTGGTTGCAGTGAATATCTGTCAGCATTTCATTTATGACAAACTCCTTTTTGTAAGATCCAAAACTAGTGTTGATGATTCCTCATCTTGTAATGGGGATGGCTGTTGTTGAAAAGCTTGGGGTCTTTGTTATTTTAGGGGTTGATACCTCTATAGCAGATGATTAAAAATGATAAATATCCACTGTATTAAAAGGTTATTTGTCTTCTAGTGGAAATGAAATATACATAAGTAGAGTATATTCTAAAGGAGGTGTTTTCCAAGTGATTTGCTTATACACTGAGAAGGCTGGACCAAGTTTTAGCCAAGGTCTTTTAGTTCCCAAATTCTAGGTATGTATGTGTGCTTAAAAAGTTTATGGAAAAGGGATATGGCTATGAGGAATGTCCAAGTAACTTAAAGAAAACCAGCAAGTTAATACAAAAGAATATTATTAAAAATTGCTTTTGGGGACCAACAACATCAAAAGCATGGTTTGTACACTTTTTTTTTTTTTTTTTTGCAAGACATACAAATTGAATACAACCAAAAATATTAAAACAGTTTCAATTACCAGCATTGAAACAGATTTTCAGGATTAGTGCAAAAAAAGAAAAAACAAGCCAATTGCAAACAGTAGCTCTTAAACCTGGATGTGAATTAGTTCCTCCCCTCAAAAAAAAAACCTAAATCTCACTGAGCAACATCTTTTACATTCATTGATTGGGGGAGGGGGATGTTAGGAAAAAATAGAGGTATGCCTCTATACAAGAGGTAAGCAGCAGCAAACTGAAATGAAATTGTAGCTTAAACATTAGGAGACATCAGGAATAGCCAGGAGCATAGCCTGCTCTGCTCTTGTCTGCTCCAGGGTCTTTAGCTAGAATTGGTTAGAGATTTGATAAAGAAAGGAATGAATGACTTCTGTCCAAGTTCTAGAAGTATTTTTCCCCAATTTCATTAGGTTGCTGTCTTAACCAAGATACCATTTAAACTTAAGCTGATAGTTGGACAGAACTCACTATTTAGAATAATAACGCTAAGAAACTGAAAAGCAGCCTTGTTTGCAACATGTGCTTTGGTATAGCATCCTCCAGTGTACTCCGCAGAAGGTGGTGTCGTGCTACGTTGTGCTGTCCTTTACTCAGACTGGTGGCTCAGCTCATTGGTTTTGAGACTATACTGATTGATCTTGGCATTTTCAAGTTTAGATTTTATGTCTAGTGGCTTTTCAAAGAAGTTTACTAGCGACTGTTCAGTCAAAAGTGATGCTAAAATATGCTCAAGGGAAACAGTCCAATCCCCTTCTGTCATAGATAACGATTGGGAATGTCTCTGAGGTATCTTCCCCATGTCAGTGAAAACTGAGTCCTGGTCAGAAGTGGAAGCACACGCTTCTGTCTGTACATCGTCCATATACTCGTCAGAACAGCTTCCTGAGCTGCTGCTTCTCTGCCCTACTTCTCCAATCTGCAGTAACAAAGTTGTTACTGTGGCAATAGCTTGATAGAGATCATTTTCTTCTGGATCTTCATGAAACATGCTATATAAAGTTTTGCAGAACTGGATAAATTCTCTCTGAAAAGGAAAAAAAAAACAAAACAAATAATTAGTATACTTTCCAGTAAAGATTTACAAGTGGTTACTTCTAAAAGTAAGGGATATCACCAGTGAAATTGTAGTGGCAAATTCAGATAAAAAGTTAGGTAAAACTTTATGTCATCATGTTACACCTACGATACACAACGGCAGTGTTTCATTTGAAGATCACAAGCAGTCTCTTTAAAGAGTTGAAATTTTAGAATTGTCCAGCATGGAGCACACATGATCTGAATTTTAGAATACCAAATTGAGTTTTTGTAGTTCCAAAAAAATCTATTTGGATTTAGCTTAATTAATTTAACAGACTTGACAATGTCACCATGCAGTTAATTTTTAACATTTTTACTATACTGTGAACTGTTCATAAAGTTACATGCATTCTAATCTGAATTTGTACTTAAATGCCAAAACCCATTTCTGCACTAATCAATTCCTTTTGAAAACTGAAGTCCTCAAGAATACTACCCAAGTATTTCTCCTAAAGGCAATTTTGTTCATACTCCTTTGGAACCACATTTGATAGCTGTAATTTGTAGTCCTTGAATCCCTTGAAAGTGAGCCTGGACTTTTTTGAAGATTAGGCCAGCAGAAGCATAGTCTGGAGCATGTCCTACTTGCCTAGAAAGATTTCTGGCACTACATTGGCCTTGGCTATCATCTGACAACTATCTGAGCTAAGGAAAAGTATCATATATGTCAAACTAAATTCTAAACATATAGCTGAATGTAGAATCATGGTATTCATATTTGAAATAACATCCATTACCTGGCTCATTTTGGGCAATTCTTTTTCAGTTTTATCTTTTTCTTTAGCTAAATCCTTAAGCATTTGTTTCAGCTGCTTCTGATAATCAATTGCATCACCTTGAGTCAGAGAAAACAAAGTGATAAAACCATTCAGTAAAAGCAAGAAGGAGCATAAAAATGATCTAAGAACAGAGGGGAACCATAAAGATAACTTTTTCAGTTTTATTTCAAGTATAACTTGGAAATGCCAACAATATTAGTAAGGTTGTTGGGATTTACAAATATGAGCTTAAAGACAGGTCCTAGCAAACCCAAAGGACAAAGGTTTTCCAGTTCAGGGTTAAAGATTTCAATATAATATGGAATTAAGGATTTTAATTACATACTTTCTATGTCAAAGATACTATAATAGCTTTTAATTTTCCCCCACATAGTTACAGACATGAAGGACTTGGATTTAATAAGGAAAAATCTTTTATAGGGCGATGATATAATTAAGAGGAGCCAGATATGAATGCATTCTGATTTGGGGAATCTTTATTTCCAAGGGATTTGAGAAAATGGGGATAGTGGGTGGGGTATAAAGGTCATTTCAGCAATTAAGAGTATTATATCTAAAGGAAATATTTAAAAAGATTAAAGCCAATACATACCATTTGACTTTCCAAAGACCAGGGGTCTTGAAGTTGACAACAGTGGATTCTTTAACGGTGATTGACTATCCTTGTCATTTTCAGTGAGAGCTTTAAAAAAAAAGAAAAAAAAAGTAGCATTTAAATTCTCATCTAACTTTCTTTAAACTAGTTCTTAATTACAATTTAATGATATAAGTATACCTGGTTTAGTTCCAGTTTTGGATAATAAGACCTTGGATAAGTAACATCTTTGTCTTTAAATCTAGGTACCATTATCTTAGTTGGTAAAATCAGAATATTAAATCCTGTTTGGTAATTTACTTCAGTCTGAAATAATTGGTGAAACCTCCACAAGATGGCACTGAAGTCTAAATTAGTAACATGTTTTTTAATAGGATTTCTATAGATAGATTTTTCAGGTGAATGCAGAGAGCACAAGATAATTTGTTTAAAGATAGTAAGAGTTTGGTTTTGAACCCCAATCCTATAATTCTAGGTTCATCACTCTTCCCTCTAAATGTTCCAAGTGATCTTAACTAATACAAAGTAAGGTTTTTGAATTACCAAAATGAAAGGTGAACTATAGGACTTCTGGCTCTAAAACAGGAGTTTGGTTTTTTTTTAATTATATTTTTCAACATTGACTCTTGCAAAACCTCTCCCCATTCTCCCCTCCTTCCCCCCATTCTCTCCCCTGGCTGGCAGGTAGTCCAGTACATGTAAAATAGGAGTTATTAACCTCGTGTTAACTTCTTAAAATAGTACTTTTAAATATGTAAAAATGCATAGTATTACAAAGAAACATATCACATTGAAATGATTATCAATATTTTGATATTCATGGACTCCAAGAAATTTACCCCTGCCCTGAGGGTGTTAAAAAACTATCTGAAATTTGTTTTTTGTGTTTGAGAGAAAATGAAACCAGAGCTATAGCTGATCTAGCTTGTTATATGACCTAGGGCCAGTCACAACCTACCTGCCTTGGCTTTAAATTTCTTGTAAAATGAGGTTAATGCGTCACATCTCACAAGATTGTTGTGATTTCAAATGAGATAATGTCATTACAGTCCTGTGTAAACCCTAAAGTTGCCTTTTTAAGCTGTTATATGTGAAAATGTCAGCCACTTGATTGAAATGGTCACATTTGTTTCACTTGGGTTCAGCTTGTAATCAGTAACATGATTGGGAACAGACTAGTCCTACATTTCAGCACCATGATCCTAAACCATGAAGCCAAGTCAAGCTAACTGACTGAAAAAGATGGCTTTTCATGTACATCTTCCCTAAGTTCAATTTGGAGTTGACTACCCAGTGTTCCTTGGTTCCTCACTAACAAGTACCTCTTTTTGAGTAAAAGTTTGTTTGTCCTTTAGTTTTGTTTTCATTTACTTAAGTTTGGTCAAACTATTGTCCTTCCCTCCAGCTGCCACGCAGACCAAAATACCAATTAGCTTGAAGAAGAAAAGCAAGATAGCAGGTTGGCCCCCAAATCTCATTTGATATAAGTAAGCTTTGTAAAAATAAGATACCTTTAAAAAATTTGTTTTTCATATATTTTCTATATTCAGTAGAGTTCTGAATGTCTTTATAGGATGGTACCTCTTAAATTTGAAACATCATCTACAGTATTTAGTAATGCATTACATGTGTCTATGGGTAGGCTAAAGAAGGTGTTTCTTTTTTATGTCTTACCTGGAGGGAGGTGGAGCCTATATAGAAGTTTTATTTTTTCATTCATTTCTCCATTATACATAATATCTGCAAATGAGAAGTGGAAAATGTGTTATACTATATTCAACTAAAAGTAGAAATAGTTCACTTTGCATATGTGGCTTTTGATAATTCCACATTTTAAAAAAATTATCGATATAGGTTTTAGCAAATTTGAGTTTTGAACAAAACTCTGCAAAATAGCTCTTAGCTTTCTTTTTGACCTTTTTTAGGCAAAAGGGCTAGAATAAAATATTTTGTCGAATGAAAACATAGCACTTAACAGAAATTCAGTGTAATCAGTATTAGTGAACTTAAATCTAGGTGCTTTCCAAATTTGCATCCTCATTACTGCCCATAGTCTTCGTTAATGAAATTTATACTTTAAAAGTTACCTTCAGAGTAGCAAAGATAGTTGGAAAGTTTGATGTTCAACTTAGTTTTCGATTTAGTCATCACAAACATTTTCTGGAAAGAACATACACTAGTATAATGTTACCCATATAGTTTTACCTAGGCAGACAGCAAACCCTTTGAATGCAATAAGATTATCCATGTTTTCATCCAGGAGGCGAAAAGTCCTTTCAGCCAGGATCTCAGTGTGGGCACCACATGTCCATGGAGAGACAAGTTTGTATAAGTTGGTGAACTGTTGAGCATCAATCAGATACTGTTCAGCATACGGTCTGTTGGGATTATGGTGTTGAAATGCAGGACTTGTCTGTTCCCAATAACAGCTTATCATATGTTCTCTCTTAAAAAAAAAAAAAAAAAAAAAGTTAAATATGAACATGAGCCACTAGAATGGAGGTTTCTAGGAACCATGGGAGAGATGAATCATTCACAACTTGTCTAATTTTATTTTTATGGTAATGTTAGGGGACAGTGCAGAAGAAGGTGGCATTATGGAAATAACAGCACTTGGGGACCAGTTCCAGTGTGCCATTTTTAATGGCTTTGTGCCCATTTGCAAGTCATAGAATTGAGAACCAGAAAGAACTTGATTCTTCACCAACTTCATTTTATGAAAAAGGAAAAAACAAAGGATTTTGCTTAAATGGTCACACTGGTATAAAGAAGCAAAAAGGATTTGAAACTAGGTTAGGTTATTTTACTCCAAATTCAGTACCCTTTAAAACTAATCTGTTAATTTCTCAGTCTATTTCTATTAGAAATTGAGTGCTAGTCTGTTCGCCTTTACTCCCCAAGTTCTCTCTTCTAACTAGGGGACTTCCATTTCAACAAATCCATATCGATTTATCCTTGTCTCCCATGAAGAGGTGGCCTTTCTTACTAAGCAAACTTCTCCACAAGCTCAGGTGATCCCATTCCATCCTATCTTCTGCAGATTGTCCCTTCTGTTATCCCAACTCTTTTCTACTATGGTTTTCCTGCTACCTACATATATGCCCAAGTTTCCCCCATCCTTAAAAATAACCTCACTTGATCATCCCAGTAGTTTGCACAGAATTTACTATCTACAAGTGAACTCCAATTCTTAATGGCTGTATGATCAGGAACAGGGCTTTAGTTTTTGTAAACCCTAAAAGTGTTATAAAAAAGGAGTTTTGGCTTATTATTCAGGTTTTAGTTTTCTTTGTAAACCTTAAAGTGTTATAAAAAGGTGTTTTGGCTTATTCCCTAAGACATGATCACCTGCCACTCAAATACAAAATCCAGTGTGGCACAAATTAGGTGTAGCACCTCATTTATCCAAGCATTGGTGTGAAATGGTACTCCAGAGTGACTCTTCCAATTAATGTTTAGATAAAAGCAAAGTTTTAGGAACAAACAAACCCCACAACTTTTTGAAAGAAATCTTCCTAAAATGCACCATACTTCCTTGACTTCCAATGCATAGTATTTTAAACATAGTCAAACCTTTCAAAGTCACAATCATTTGTGACTTTTATTATGGCCCCCAAACTTGTTAATGGCAGGATATTTGCACCCACACAAAAAGATGTTAGATGCTGTGGTTCTTAAAATTCCTGTGTCTTTTTCATGGTTTCTCCTTCAACAGTCATTTCTTGCCATCAGAGATCATTTCTTGTCATCTTTCCCATACCACCCTCATTACTTTTCTACTTTTCACCTGCATGCTAACAATCAATTGAACACAATTTGTTCAAATTGTGCTTAAAATTAGAACTGCCAAAATGTGAATGGAGCATGTATAAGATAAATTTTATAACACTTATTTTATCTATTTAGAGACCTTTCACTACTGAGTTTGCAGCTCTCTTCTAGAATCTTGGGGTTCCCAGAGGATTTATCATTAAACTTAGAACAGTTCACTTAGAATCCTACCTTTACTGATGCTTCCCAAGTTCTGAATACTGGATAATTTGGTTTTCTGCCTAGATAACAAGGAGATGCTAGGTGGCGCTGTAGTGCATAAAATGTCAAACCTGAAGTAAAGAAAATCCAGATACTCAGCTCCCCTCCCCAGGGCCAACAGAACCCTGTTTGCCTTAATTTCCTCATTTGCAAAATAAGCTGGAGAAGGAAATGACCAACCAAGAAAACCCCAACTGAGGTCACGAGACTGAACAACAACAAATAAAAAAGTTTTTCTTAGCATTATTACAGATTTTTTCAAAGACAGCTCTGAATGATATATCAATCACAAAAAAGCTTTAAGTTTTCCTTTAACTTCTTGACATTCATACCTTGAATAAGTCATAGAGTTCTTCTAAATCTTCAGGGAGAATTGATACTTCTGGGATAACAACCCGGAGCTTTAAGAAAAGGAAAAACCTGGAGTGAAAACCTGCTTCCATGTATGGGGAAGAGTAAAACAGGTCACATGGGGAAGTCCAGAAAATTAGGCTCAGTCATGCATAAAAATTCGAAATGTAAACTTCCCTTTCTCTAAAGTCACTCATACATGTCTGGTGACTTAGTGCTGTAATACTTCTAGAAAGTAAATGTGGAATGTAAAAAAAAAAAAATCGGGATTCCCACCATATGCTGGGCACAGCAGCCATTCTGAGCTTCACTTACGACATTCTGTTTTGTTGTGTCTTCGTGACCTTGGAGAACTCGGATCCGATGTCTGCAACGCATATGCTCAATCATTTCCACTGACTGGTCTCCAAATTTCTGCAATAAAATATACGCTTGAAAAATAACTTCATAGGGGCAACTAGGTGGTGCAGTGGATAGAGCATCAGCCTTGAAGTCAGGAGGACCTGAGTTCAAATGTGGCCTCAGATATTTAACACTTCCTAGCTGTGTGACCCTGGGCACGTCACTTAACCCCAATTTTAGCAAAAAACAAAACAAACAAAAAAACCTTCATATATAGAAACAGCAAATGCAAACTGTATAATTTCACTATTCCTTTAAAAAAAAGTTTCCAGGTAGACCTTCTTACCTCATAGGAGTCCCGAATTAGATCTGCTATATCTGTCACAGGGTAGGGTTCCTGATCATCAGAGAAAAAGGCATGATGATTTCCAATTGGTGGTCCAGGACTTTCTTCATTTTTAACATGATCCAGAAACCTAAATAGAACCACCAACCCATTCAAAGACATGCTGTCACCCTTACAGCACAATATCACCCCCATTTGTAACATCCAGTTTTAATTATAAAGATGCAATGTTGAAATCCTTTTTAAAAATAAAAGTACAGGGGCAGCTAGATGGTGCTGAAGTCAGGAGGACCTGAGTTCAAATGTGACCTTAGACACTTAATACTTCCTAGCTGTGTGACCCTAGGTAAGTCACTTAATCCCAATTGCCTCACCAAAAACAAATAAATAAATTTTAAAAAATAAATAAAGTACATCATTATTACATTTTAAAAAAAGATAGTTTTCAGAGATATATCTTGCAGTTTTTAAAACTGGAAAAGACCAAAAATATTTTGTGATTCTAATTCAATGAGTACTAGTAACCCCTTAATGAATTTTCTCAAGCTGAATGTCTCTCAAGACATGGCATGTGTAAAAGATTTGTCTGTTACACAGAATTAATATTATTTATGTGATAATAGTAATAAAATTTTTTACCAGTTTCTTTTATGTCACCATTTAAAAAAAATATCCCTTACCTCAATGAGCTCATCTTTTAAAGAAAAAAATAAACAAGTTAAATGCTATCTATTTTTCCAAAGTGCTTTTACACAGATCCCATTTGATCTTCATAAAACTCTGTGAGGTAGATAGCGCTAGGTACTTTTAACCCTCATTTTACAAAAAAAAAGAAACATACAGAGTGGTTAAATGTTCTGTCCAAGTGAAATGGTCAGGATTAGAAAACATTCTCTTCAAATTATGAAGTTTAGCAATCAATATTGCTTCCTACACATAAAGCAATACGTTTAGGATTTGTATTCAAATGTTAGTAGGCCTTCCCCCCCCCCCCCCTATTATTTTACATGGTTCTAAAATGTTCTTGATCAGGCCTGAGGATTCTATACTTCAATGAAGAACTACACAATTGAACTTTGTTTTAAAAGTGCATAAATCCTTTGACTTTCTAAGACCCTTCTTCATGATGTAAGGGGTAAGTTCAAGGAAGGGGGAGTTCCCATATCTAGACTTGTTGAAGTAAAAGGTAAGTAGTGTTCCATACCACAGAGATATAAACCATCAATCATAAGAAGCATGGCAATGACTGAATCCAAATGATAAAAATTATGCAGTGGCAGGATAAAATCAGGAAGCTATCCTTGCTGTAAGGGTCCCACCAGCACGTTTGTAGTATTTCCTTAAGTAACTTTCCAATACGATAGCTTCAATGTAACTCTACCCCTCTTCCTACCCCCTCCCTGATAATTTTAGGACAAGGTAAAAACATGATGGGAAGGTTACCAACCTGCTAAGGATCATCAAGGCTTGGCCATCATCTTTGCTGCCACACAATTCCACTGCGTTTGCTTCTAGCACAGCTAGCCCCAGTTGGAAGATGGCTTTGATCCCATCATAGAAAAAACAGTCTACAACATTCACAGCACTTTCTAAAGGCATGATGCTCAGGAACAAAGTCAGGAACCATGAAAGGGAAATGGAAGCCAGAGTGGATAGATCCTTCATGTGTTCAGCCAGTTCTGGAAGTCTATCTCTTATAAGTTCCTCAAAGACTGACTGGTCTACTTGGGCTCCTGGAACAAACACTGGGAGTTAGAATTAAGAAGGAAGGGAATAAGCATTTATATAGGGCCTATTACAAGCCAGACATTGTGCTAAGTGTTTTACAAAAACCTTATTTATAATGTCTCATCAAGTTAGGTGCTGTTGTTAACTACAGTTGAGGAAAGAGAGGCAAACAGGTTAAGTCACAGCTAGGAAGTGTCCGAGACCAAATTTCAACTCAGAGCTTCCTATCTGCAGGCTCAGTACTCAATTCACTGTAACACCCTATTTCCTCTCATAAGAAAAGAAAAGCAGTCAGGGTCATTTTTCTTCATCTAGTTCTACTGCCCACAAAATTAGGTAGTAACACAAGGCTGGTAAGTCCCTGGTGAAGATATTTGGGATTCCCCTTTTGGCTAGCCCACATCTTCAATCACAAACGAATCCCTAGTTTCCGTTATATAGCCAAACTCATTCCTGAGTCTTCCACATCCTTCTCTGCTTAAGCCATTCATTTAAAAAGAACCCCGAACTCACATCTCCCGACTGTCCTGAAATCCCCTAAACAAACAAAAAATAATAATTATTATTATTCCCTTCATGATGTGGGGATAATTACCACATATCAGTAATTAACAGCCAGCAACTGACAAATTAAGCATTTTTAAAAATTGAATTTTTGACTATGGGTTTGGTGAATCATTCATTTTACCCCTGCTTATTTATGTGCCTGCTCTGCACTTTGTCTTGCATTGCTGCCAGGATGTCAAGAGACTAATTGCTTTGCCCAGGGCCATAAAGCTTTCAGGACTTGAATTCAGGTTTTCTGACTTTAAGGCTAACTCCAGCCAGTACATCTTAAATTCATCTGAAAAACCCAAAGTACAAATTTCTACCATATTCTTAAATTTTAGAAGTTTCATTTCTCAACATAAGTCTTACCATAGAATCTTTCCTTGTAACTAAGAATAAGAAAGAAACAAAATTGATGAAGCCATTACATGTGGTATCATATACTTCATTTCTACCAAGGAAAGAAGTAAGTTTCATTATTTACCCTTAAAGGACAAAGAAAGGCATTGCATTGATCTGAATGTGCCTTTCAGGATTTTTGTACACAGAATGCGGAGCTTGGAGTCCTCCAAATTCACATGAGTTCAAATCCATCCTTAAATACTAACTATGTGCTTCTGAGCAAGTCACTTAATCCTATTTGCTTCAGGTTCCCAATCTGTAAAACAAAACTAGAGAAGGAAATGGCAAAAACCACTCCCAAAATTTTTGGCAAGAAAACCTCAAATGGGGTCATGAAGAGTCACAAAGACTGAACAACTTAACAAGTTATATATATATATATATATATATATATATATATATATATATTGTCCTGCTTGTCTTCTTGATATCTATAACTGCAATCTCAGTTCTATGAAAGGTAAAATGAAGAACAGAACAAGATGTTATTATGATCAACAAAGAATGCCAAAAGAGATAATTAAGACAAATAAAAGTTTACCCTGTAGTATGAATTATCTAATTTGTCTATAGTCACTGATGATATTCAATCAAGTTTTGGATCTAAGTCTCCTTTAAATTAAGTTGTTTATAAAACCTATATAGAGCATTTATGCAACAACTTTGTTTAAAAAAAAAACAATTTTGATTACAGAATTTTATTCAATGCCAATTCTACATTGCATTGTAGACAGGGGATGAGCCTAGAATGCAGACTGATGCTTTTTTTTTTTTTTTTTTTTTTTTGAGGAGGCAGGGTTTTGCTAAATGCAGAAATTTGTTTACTTGACAGTGTATAATCATTACATGGGTTTTGTTTTTCACAGTGGGGGGAGCAGATAGGATGAAGAGAAGGTGAATTTTCCTTAATTTAAAAAAAAAAAAAAAAAAAACTTTTATGTACATGGAAATTATTACTGTAAACAGAAGGCAAGAAATATGTTTTCTAATTTTTGGGCAGTCCCTAATACTATTGCTGTTATTTAATCATATATCAACTCTGTGACCCCATTTGGGAATTTTTCTGGATAAAGGTAATGGAGAAGTTTGTAATTTCCATTTCCAGCTCATTTTACAAATAAGGAAATTGAGGCAAACAGAGTTAAATAACTCAGAGATATATAAACATTAAGTGCCTAAGGCCAGATTTGAACTATATTAGAATTAGGGTAAGACTCTAGGTCCAGCACTCTATCTACTTAGCAGCCCTAGTCCTAATACAATAAAAGATGTTTAATTAATTGTGTAAATCAGGGGCATCAAACTCAAAACAGAAATGAATCCCTGCAGGCTTCATACTGACTTAGAAAACCACAAATTAACATTATATAATACCTCATTTTAAATTATTTTGTTAAACCTTTCCCAATTACATTTTTTCTTCTAGCCCTAAGGCGAGTTTTGCACACTCTGCCTAGTTTATATATTATGATTTTGCTGACAGAAGAAGTACAAACTTACCTATTACTCGATGATTGAAGTAATCTGGCAACATCCGTTCACACACAGCAACCAGAAGCCAAAATGCTTCTTCCTCTTTGGCATATAGGAGTAACACAGATGTCAGAATGTTCATTGACTGCACAGAATTCAAGGGAAGAAAGAGATTATTGTTTATTTTCAGTTCATTCATTCAAAAAAATGTATTGTTTATCTGCTGTAGACAGGGCATTGCATGAGAAATATTTAAATAAGATAGCACATGCCCTCACAGAATTAATATGAAGGATAGCAGTACAAAACATGAACATGTAACTAACATACAATACTATCTTTTAAGTTCATTAGTTGAAAAACAAAGTGCTATATAAAAAGGAAAGGTTGTTACTAATGGGGTTTCATGGAAAAGGCAACAGCTGGGCTTGATTTTAAAGGATGGGTAAGAATTCAGATGAATACGAAAAGATATTCTAGGCAGGGGGAATGGTATCAGCAAAAATATGGTGATTGTGGGAAAATGTAATGGGGACGTGCATTTATAAAGCTCCTAGTATTGATCAACTTTTATTAAATATCTACTACGTGTCTGGCATTGTACAAAGCCTTTACATAAATTATCTCACTTGATCTTTACAATAACCCGAGGAAGGTACTATTATTACTTGTACTTTATAGATAAGAAAACAGAGTGACTTGCTCAGAACAGACCCTATTTGAATTCAGGTCTGTCTATCCTGGAGCAGCTGATGGCAGAGTGGATAAAAAATGCTGGCTCTGAAGTCAGAAAGACTCATCTTTTTAAATCCAAATCTGGCCCCGGATATTTACTAGCTATGTGATTCCAGGTAAGTCACTTTACCCTGTTGCTTCCAATTCTTCAATTATAACATTAGCTGGAGAGGGAAATGGAAACCACTACAGTATCTTTGTTCAGAAAAACCCAAATCTTCATGTTGGACATGATTGAAAAAGAAACTGAACAACTATCTAGCCTGACTCAAGCTCAATTCTTTGTCTAATGTGCCACCTAGTGTCTTCCAACAGGAAATAAAAGACTTCATTTGGGGCAGAAAGTCTATTTTGGTTAAATATAATATGCACAATAGGGAGTGACATGAAATAATAAAATGAAGGCTTTAAATGGTTCCACACAACAACGGCCCTGAATGCCAAGAAAAGGAATTTAAAACTTTATTACTGGGAGCCAATGAAGATTGATATGATCAGATCAAAGCAAAATAGAAAAGATGCTTTGTATGTGGAAACAAAAGTGAATCACATTAACACAAAGGGGGAGAGAAAACAATATTAGCAGGGTCAATTTCATTTTGTTCCTGTATCCCAGTGCTTACCACAAAGTACTGGGCACATGGGGATGATGCTGAATGAATCCTTGATAATGGTGTCATTGGTTAGTTTTCTGATGTTAGGTGACAGAGTTAGAAACTACCAAAGGAAACCCTTGTCACAATAATGCATGTGAAACAGACACAGTGTAATGAAGCAAGTATGTTATATCAAGTCAGGGTAGGTCACCCTACAAGTCTGGATGCAGTAATCCATACTAATTGTACAGACAAGCAAAAGTCCAAAGACAATTTCAATCTGCTCCAAACTATTCAGTGTTCAAGCACAGACACGTAGAGTTTATAGTTTCTACGAATCCTGTATATTCCCTGAAAATTCAAGTTTAAACTGTTTGGACATGTATACATATATTGTATTTAATTTATACTTTAACATATTTAACATGTATTGGTCAATTTGCATCTGGGGGGGGAGGAAGGGAAAAATTAGAACAAAAGGTTTGGCAATTGTCAATGTTGTAAAATTACCCATGCATATATCTGGTAAATAAAAACTATTAAAATAATAATAAAAAACAAGAAAATTCAAGTTTAACATCTTAAACATTCATATGCCACAAACTTCTACAATCTAAATTGGAGCTGTTTTCCTGCTCAGTTTTCATCTTACTTTTGTTATTTAGTTAATTTTCAGTCATGCCCAATTCTTTGTGACCCCATTTGGGGTTTCCTTAGTAGAGATACTGGAATGGTTTGACATTTCCTCCTCCAGTTCATTTTACAAATGAGGAAACTGAGGCAAACAGGGTTAAGTGACTTGCCTTAGGTCATACAGCTAGTAAAATGTCTGAGTCCAGATTTGACCTCAGAAAGATGAATATTCCTGACTCCAGACATGGAATTCTATCCACCTTGCCACCTAATTGCCTTTACTCTTAGCAGCATGCATATCATTTATGAAATCACAAAAATCTAGAGCAGTACAATTAGGAGTTTCTCTATCTTTTTTTCTTCTTCTTAAAAGAATTATCTATCCTTTGAGTCTACTCAAGGATTATTATATTTCAATACATTTCAATACTATTATATTTCAATACATTTTCAACTATTACACATACTGTTAAACATATGATGCTGTGTGAGGAAATTCAACCCCATTTTATAGACAGTAAAATTGAGGCAGAGGAGGAGGACATTAACTTCTTTGGAGCCAGACAATAAGTTACCTAATTCATGATGCTCCTCATACTAATTATTATTCATTTAAAATATTTATTTTATATTTAATTTTCTCCACAATTACATATAAAAAATTTAACATTTATTCTTTTAACATTTTTAGTTCCAAATTCTCTCCCTTTCTCCTTCTCTTATTGAGAGAAGGCAAGCAATTTTATATTTAAAATTTCAAATGTTGGGGTAAAGCAAATATGGTTTCCTATGGAGACCTAAGGTAAATAAACACATTATCCTGTCTTCACCTGGCAGTATCCAATCTTGGGATTTCGGTGAGCATAGGCCGTCAGCACTCTCCTCAAGGCAGCAATGCCTGTTTCATTTTGGAAGGCAGGATGCTCTGGTAGGGAGCGGTGCAAATCTCGCTCTATTTCCTCTGTTACTAGGCAACACTTGCCCATCGACTCCTCTACCAGATTCCCATAGTAACCAGGATGAGAGGCAAGATCAGTTACAGCATCTGAGGATTTTTTAAACAATACATGTGCAAAAGGAATTAATAATTATTTTCAGGACAATGTCACCATGGGAGTTATATTTGTCAAAGAATATCCATGTTTTTTGGTATGATGGAAAATATAAAAGTACTTTAAAACTATACACAACTGAGTTACTTTTCTTGCAAAGCCTTGATGCAGAAGAATTATTAACATTCTTTTATAAAATGCATGTTGGATTAGGAAAAAAATAATATAGTTCATATTGAAAATAAATACCACTTATGAACTTTTTAAAAATTACTTTTAACAGTATACATTTCCCCATGACAGGATTATGCATGGGTATACATATAGTTTTCTTTAATTTGGCAGTTAAAGGAATTAAACTATATTAATTAAAACATTTCATTATTATGGTGAAAACAGATTTGGTCTCACAGATCTAAAAGATCTGGGAGAGTCAAAACAATTTTCACAATAATATTAAGATTTTTTTATTCCTAATATAGTAAATATCAAAAGCTACAACCCAAAAGAAAATCTCTTTGGTGAGGTCCTCAATAATTTTGTAAAATATAAAGAGATACTGAAACAAAAAAAAATTTTTTTAAGAACCAATGCTTTAATTCATATGATATTTATTGAGCACCTACGATGTATAAGCATTTTGCTAATTGCTGATTTGCTATTGTAAAAATAACAGTAATACTACAACCTACTTCTAAAGGGAACCACAAATAAAATCTTTTGTAAACCTTAAAATAATATTATACAAGTGACCAGGCTGGAATGTAAGCTTCATGAGGGCAGATACCTGTCTTTTTTAAACTTGGTATCTCTCCTAGCAAATTGTTCTGCACACAATGGTGCTTAATAAATGTTTGAACTATATTTATTCACTCAGTCATCATAAAAGAGCCTAAAAATGGCTTATATGAAACATCTGAGATTGCTTTAATGATTTACTCTTCATAGAATAGATGGAAAACATAGCTAGAAAACACATTAGGTCAGTGATTCTTCTTTGTGTGTCATGGACTATTTGGGAGTCTGCTGAAGTCTATGGACCCCTTTTCAGAGTAATACTTTTAAAGACAAAAATGTAGTCCACAAAGGAAAAAAATAGGTTTTTAAGGGGAAAAGAATACATTTTTTTTTTCAAATTCAATTTAAGGACCACTGTCTATAGACCCCATATTAAAACATCTGCCTTAGAGCTCATCCAGTTTGAGATCTTCATTTCATAAATAAGGAAAGCAAGACCCAGAATGATTAAATGACAAGTTCTTACATCTAGCCAGAATCATTGCCAGGGCTAGATCCCAGGTCTGTCAGTCCAGTGGTATTTCTATTTGTAACACATAGCTTCCAGTTTGAAATCAAGAGGAGACATCATTGATTATCAGAGAGAGAAACTTTATCTTGCTACATCTGATGCCTCACATATAAATGTGAGTTTATGGGCACACAACAAATATAATGTGATCATGATAACATCTACACTTGTCAGAAGCAGCTATGAGTTTTCTGCAAAGCAACACAAGGTACTTAGGAAAGCAGTGCTGAAGCACTGAAGGAAATAAATGGGTAAAAGATCTAGGGCCACATCCTTTTCCACTTATTCCCAGGCCCAGCCCAATCTCAAAATTAAATAGATGTATTTGTTTTAAACAATATTAAATAAATGGTATTTCCTTCATAAATTCCATCTATCTCAACTCATCATTATGGAGTTTAAGAGGAATAATCCCAATATTTGTATCCAATCTGATGCTAAGAAATCTTCTTCACCTCACATGCATGATTAAAAATGAGCAAATAAGGCAACATTTTAATGTGAATGCATTTACTCAGGGTGAAGTGATTTGGTCAATCAAGTGTGAAGAGTTCCTAATTTTTATCTTTTGTTAAAAGAAGCAAAATCAAACAAGAGTGCTATAGTCATCACATACAATAGAAGGAATCACTCCTAAGCCAGGAAGAATACCGAAAAAGAAAGGTGTGGGCAGAAGGCAAGTTTCAAAACCTTTATAATTTTATCTAGGGTGCGCTCTTGATACCCACATCACATGGAGTTATTTTTGTCACACAGTTGCAAACAGCAGCATCTTTGTTCGGCATACCTTTCACGAGGATATCTTTTGTTATTTGTTCATTTTAACAGGACTCCCCCTTCATTGGGGCCAAACAACATTAGCACAGAGTCATGAGACCTAGTATCTACACAACTCAGCCACTAGCTTGCTATATGACTTGGGACAAATAGTAACCTTTCTGAGCATTGGTTTCTTCATCTGTATAATTAAGTGGTTGGACTAAAAAATCTCAAAAGTTACTTAGAGAGTTTTAATGGAAACCATGCCATTCCTAGGGGATTTGCTAATAAAGACATTGCTAAAATATACAGAAAATCTAATTACAAATCTGGGTCTTAGATGATCTTATAGATGAGAAAACAGACCCTGACTGGTTTACTTGACTTGTCCAAAGTCAGAAACTAAAACATCCAAACTTAAGTCCTTAATGTTTGAGATTTCAGTGAAAAAACAAATATGGCTGACTCAAATGGAACCTCCCAAAAAATCCCTTTGACCTTGCCTCCTATTCATAAGTAATGTCCCAAATTAATATTTGATTAAAGATACAAGAGAAAAAAAGTTAAGATTTTACCTGAAAACAGGAGCCAGAGTTTACCCCGTAAAGATTCAGGGATTCCCATGGCAACAAGCTTGCGGATCTTTTCCGTACGAAACATACACACTGTTCTGCCATATTCCACAAAATGGTCATTCCACAGACTTGCTTTTATCTGTTCTCTTGACTAGAAACCATAATATGCATATTTCAGGGATGGCACACATCATCTATATACTCCTACCATGTTTTCTTAGACCACAAGATGTAATAGACTAGGAAGTTCATTGAGAAATCAATAATTATAGGCAATTAAACTTCAGTAGCAAAGCTTAAAAAGAGGAACAAGATTTCCTACAAAAGTGCCTCATGACCATGATTGCTAGCTGAGAACTACTGAATGCTGCAACAGCTGCTAAAAGAGACTATGGTAATCTCCTCTGAAAATATCAGAGTACAGTATTCTCTCTTTTATCTGCTGTGGTTAATGGGTAGGCAGGAAAGAGAGAGAGCTCTTCTCCCACTCCCTTTTTTGTTGTAGGATTTGGAGGGGAGGCAGGAAGAAAGAAAATAAAATTAACTCAAGAAATCTTCTACTTCCATTATCTGAAACAAGATTCAACAGAGATCAGAGAAACCAATCTCCTTATTCAGGGGATGATTATTTTACACTTCCTTTCACGACCTCTTCCCATCTGTTAACCTTCAGGACATTTCACACTGTCTACTGCACATCACCAAGAATAGTTTATGGAGTGGGTTGGTGAGGGGAGAAAGAAGGAAGAAAGAAAACTAAATCTGAGTACTTCTAGCAATCCTAAATAAAGTTTTGTTGGGGGCAGAGTTGAAACCAGTTACCAAAATGAGATTTGAGGAAAATTTGTGCAATTGAGGGTTGGCCATAGCTATTTGAAAATTTCAAGACCACGGAGTTCACATATGGCATAGTATTCACATTTGGCATTAACAAATCTATTGCTGGAAAGATCTCAATTTTGGCCATTCACAGAATCTTAAAATTCACAGGCCATAAAATCCAACTGCTTCATTTTACATGAGGAAATTCAGATCCAGAGAGGGTGAACTGCCCAAGTAATACAGCTAATAAGCATCAATAGAGGGACATTTATATTTACTCTTTCTCTCAGTTGCCCATTTGTACTAAATTAGAATACTACATATTTAACGATAGTAAATTAAAAAATAGTAAAACAAAGAAATAGAAAATAATAATTCTTAACACAAGCTCAGGTGAAAAGGAATTATTAGCATAATTAGAAAGCTTAGGTGATGTTTTCTTCTTCAAGACCCTTTGGAAGGTATATTGGTAATAATCAAACAAAAGCTAATATCTAGAAATGATTTTTACTGAAGATTATGAAAGGCCAGTTGAAATTTCAGACTTTCAATGGAGACAGTTTATTCCATTCAGAGAAAGTTTTCCAATCTTTTTAGTCCAATCTGTAATTGTAAAAGATTGAATCCCATTTTGGCTGAGAAGACAATATGGAAATGGTAAGTGATAAGGCCCACATCACCCTTCCCTCTCTTGAAATGATGAGGAGCTAAGGTGGAAAAATACTTATTCTACAAACCAAGCAGAAGCCTAGCAAGCAACTATATTGTTGAAAGGTCTTCAATGGCTACCCTAGTCCACTTTAAGGTGGGGATGCTGAGGCTTAAAGAGATTGAATAATTTACTGAAGGTCATGTGGTCTGTAAAGGCAAAGAATGCAAAGGCTTTTTTTTTGTTTGTTTTTATTTTTGTTTTTGTTTTTTTTCCTGAGGCAATTGGGGTTAAATGACTAGTGCAGAGTCCTTAGGAAGTGTTAAGTAACTGAGATCAGATTTAAACTCAGATCCTCCGGGTTTCAGGGCTGGTACTCTATCCACTGCACATATACTTGCCCCCACAAAGGTTTTTTTTAGGAAAAGTGGATAGCAATATCATCTTTGAGAAGATAAATTAATATCAGCATTTTATCTTGTCACAGTTTAAGAGTTTTATCAGGGCAGCTTCAATGTTAAACACAGAGTAAACAAGATTAAATAGTTGTGAGTCTGGCTCCACAGGAACAGAACTGTGGGCTTTCTATGCCTGGCACACAGAGGTACAAAGCAGATATCAGGTCATAATAACTTATTGTAGAACCATAGGACACTTTCTGGGTCCACTGCTCTCTAAGTCAAATGCTACAGTTAGTTCAGCTGAGTCTGTGTTTAAAAAAGGTCAATGGGATTGGAGAAGTGGGACTGAGAGTGTGAGAGACTAGAGAAAAAAGGTGAATTCTACTTACCATTCTGGAATCAGGGCTCTGGGTTCCTGACTGGTGGAAGATGGCTATTAGTGCCTCAGAATTTGGCAGAGGGCTAGTTTCTTTGTCAACCGTGTTACCATTCTGAGACAGTTTGAGATTCCCAAACTTTTGATCACTGCACACACTAGTTGACTGAAATAGAGAGGACGTCTGAAAAAGTTAAAAAAAAAATGGAGATATTTGTTTTTGTTTTTACTTGCATAGGGTTGTAGAATTTATTTGGGGTTTCCATATTAACCACTAAGGACAACTGCAATTTTAAAACCTACCTACCTAGTTGTGATTTTAGAGAAGAGACAATACAAGAAGACATTAAATCTCAAAAAGCTCTGTCTTTACAATGGAATTGTCTACATAGAAGTTTTACTCTGCCCTTTAACATGAGACATACAAAGCAAAGGTCCCAGAATAGTAAGCTTGACAAGTTTTTAACTTTCCTTTTTGAGACAGGAGAAAGCAGGTAACTCTGCACATACAGAAATATGCACAACACTATTCATAAAAGGAAAATTTCACAACCCTATTTTTTCTATTACTTTGGATCCTAAAAATTTGGAAATGTGCTCCTTTGGAAAAACAAATCTCAAAGACAAGGTTAGAAAATGTGTTTGGTTTTTTTTTTTAATTAAGCCTGTCTATTTATTGCTAGTCCTATAAACATAAGTAAAATAAATATCATATCATTTCAGGTGTATGGCACTAGCAGCTGGGAACATGAGAAAAAGATCTATAGGAGATAGTGTTTGAACTGAGCTTTAAAGAAGACTAGGAAAAATGAAGGTCAGGAGGGAGGGAGTTCTAAATCTGGGGACAGCCTGTGCAAAAACAAAAACAAGAACAAAAAAACCAAAATATAGGAGATATAATATTGTGTGCATCAATAGCAATATCAGTCTGGCTGGACCACACAAAGTGTATGTGAAGCCTGGAAAAGAGCCAAGTTATAGATGATTTTAAATGCCTAACCATGGAGTTTGTATTTGAGCCTAGAGGTTATAGGAAATTGCCTCACATAACTCTAACATAAGTAGTACATAATGTAAGCCCTTTTCCAAAAACCTTTGTGAAAACCTAATTTGAAATTTTGGAAAGCAATTGGGGGCGGGGGAGGGCGGAGAAGGAAAAATTAGACAGATATCCAATGCTTATATAGTCCATCACCAGCTGATCAAAAACCTGAAACGGATACCCTAAAGATGGTACTCTACAATGTATTGAGTTTTACAAATTCAATCATTTTAATCTAACTTTTAGCTTAAAATTCTTCAAACAACCCTATAAGAATTATAGATCAACTTGTTTGCTAACTTATAGCTTAGCTGCTAGTAGATCTTGGGTGGGCTGAAATAGTAGAAGAGAGTGGAGAGTAAAAGAAAATAAATTATTAGGAGTCTAAATTTATATAGAGAGAAGATGACCAGAGAAAGAGTAATAAATCCACCTCCCACCAATTACTATGCTAGTTATTTTCCATAACATCTACTTCTTTTCCCTGTGATTCTGTTCTGGGAAATGCATTGTATTTCTAATTACTCTCAGATGAGAATTCAACCTTTTCAAGGCTTCTCTCCTATTCCTGGCAATAAATATATCAGGAGTGCTATTCAACAGTGGCACTATAATTTCTCTGCATTCTTGATACATCAACAGGTCTCAGTAATTATCAGGCATTAATATCCTTGGCTTTGGAGTCAAATGACAATAATTTCTGTATCTACACAAAGAAATTTCTTGACAGCCTCTGTGGGTTACTGGGAGAAAACAAAGCCAATAGCTTATTAGCCACATCGTACTATATAATCCAATAAATATCCTCAGCTGTATCCTCAATCCCAAAGGGTAAAATGCCTTTTTTATGTTCTCCACATTATTCAGAATTTCAAGAGGATGTTATTTTTATAGGCCTGGAATCAACCTTCAAACAAAAAACACTTGGGAGAGGTTTAATAACTGAATTTCTGAGTGCATGTAATATACATAATATGTGCATATATGTGTATATATACATACTTATGTATATATACACATATGTGTAAAGGGCAGGAATTCTGTATGAGTGATTTAAATCCTGCAACAAGGTGTTAACTCAGTGGGATTGATAAGACAATGGTTATCTAGTTTAACATGTGAGTTTTCTAGTTCAGTATGATTGATTGAATCTTACAACAAATAATGGTTCCCCAGTGATATAATGATCGGTTTATTCTCAGTAACTGTAATGATGTAACTGAAATAGAGTATATAAACTGGGACAAACTCAGCCACAGACAGACTTCAAGATAGAGATCTTCATGGTGGCTCTCCTGCCTCCTGCATTCCTCCACTAAGAAGACCAAGTTCCAACTGAAGGTCCCCTAGAAAGCTAACCCGGGCCCAGACGAAGGAGACAGACTGTGAAGGAGATCATAAAGATTTTGGATTTTATCCTTGACTATTCTCATGGTGATTATTCTGCTGAAATGAAGGCTGGTCCCAAGACCTCCAGAAAGCTAACCAGAACATTATACATATGTATAAAGTATATATGCATATATATTTGAGCTTAAATAATTTGAGCCTGATAAATATGCATCTATATGACATATAGATATATATTTATATAAATTTGAAACATCATACCTCAGCTTCATTTTTCAAGGTGTCATAATGCACTGGGCTGTTAGCATGAACCTGTTTCAATCTCCTGAGCAAGTTTTCCACCAAGCTCTCCCTATCCTTGAGTTCAATGAACTGAAAAGCCATCTTGCTCCTTATACTGATGATGATGGGATTAGGAAGGAGACTGGTATCTTCCATTTTCTCTATGCTCACTACCTGTTAAAAAAATTGTTATATGTCAAAATATGAGGGGAAAGAAAGTAGTTTCATTGAACATTCAGAAAAACTTGAACAAAAAGGTAACTGCAAGCAGTGTCTGAATATAAAGAATTTTCCTGTCTTCCTGTCTCCAGATGCTGGTCTTTTCATTAGTACATGCCAAATCAAAACCAGAATCCATATTAATTTAATAAAATGGATAGAAAGAGCCTAACCCCAAACTGAGGTGAATTTAAACAATTCCTTGGAGACTGCAAGATGATATCCAAGTGCTGACTAGCCAAATTCTTTTTTAATGTTTTTTTCCCCCCATCTTGTTCAGACTTGTATAGGGTACTCCCAGAAAGGAAAATTCCTTCACCAATGCAGATCAACCGCTGTTCTGCAAATTATAGTCTTAGAGTTGCCTAAGGCACTGAGAATTTAGATGATAGCCTGGTACTGAGCCAATATGAATCAGAGGCAAAACATGAACTTGGGTCATTCAGAAATTCTCTATTCACTATTTCTTGATGCTTCTCAGGCAGATCTTAACCTCTTTGATTATTTTGAATGTTCTCACTGTTGCTATGAATAAGAAACAATTATCACAACATCATTATTATCACATGTTTAGCACTATTTTTAGAAAAAGATCATTTGCTTTCTCATACACACACACATATCTATCTTTCATATTCTTACATCATCACTCAGGAAACATCTGGTCTTGATGAGATGTCCCTGATGTGTTAGTCTTTTGTTTTCATTGTTGCTAGGACATACTTTAAGCTTATTTTCTCCTTCCTCTGATCTTGCATTTGCTACCTGAATAATAGGTATCACCTTCAATTTATAGATAGTAAAACTGAGACAGGGATTAATTAACTTGCCTGAGGTGACAAGCTGCTTTAGATCTGGAAATAAACCTAAGTTTTAAAATTCTCATATCTTTGTTTTTTTTCCACTAGAAATATTATTTTTAAATATGACTATTTTTAATTCACTTTTACTATTTCAAGGAATTATTTTTTATTTTTAAATGAATTACCAAGAACATAAAGTTTACCCTGCTTACAATTTTTAAAAAAATTTTTGAAACAAAAATGGTTGGGCTTTTTTTAGGGATTATGGAGAAGGTTTGATGAGGGGAACTGCAAAGAAAATTAGTTTTTTTTTTCCTTCACTTACTGTTCTTAGAAAAATTTTAATTACTACATGTAAATTTTTTACAGCTTCATCAATATAGAAGAAGTCACGGTAAGCTACTTTTATAAGTCATTTCTTTTCAAAATTTTTAGTTCTCAATAGAAAAGAGTGGGGAAAAAATGGAAAAAAACAAAAAAAAACCACACCCAATATTTTGATTCCTGCTGCACATGTAAGGAAAAGGTCTACATATCTGGAAACTCATCTCTGACCTGGTGGAAGATAGTGCTTCTTTTCTGGTTCCCCTTGCATAACTTCAATTATGGGGTGAAGTGGCAAAGATGTGCAAAAAGGACTCACAAACATAGAGATTCAGAGATAGATTCTACCTCTCTAAGTGGAAGGACGACATTGCAACAGCCATCTTCTTTGCTGGCAAAACAGACATAGCTATCAGACGCAAACATCCGTCCCACTGTGTGACAGCGACTAAATGGTGTCCAAAGAGAACAATCTACAACTTCATGTAGCTTCTCCTTTCTTGGCAATCTGAAGAAGGCTCTAAAGAACTCATTTTGTGCTCTGGCTTCCAGATCCCTTGTAAGGGAGGAAAAGAGAAAAGCAAAGAGAGAGAGAGTGAGAGAGTGAGAGGGGAGAGAGAGAAGAGAGAAGAGAGAGAAAAGAGAGAAAGAAAGAAAGAGGAGAAAGAGAAAGAGAAGAGAGAGAGAAAAAGAGAGAGAGAGAAGAGAGAGAAAAGAGAGAAAGAAAGAAAGAGGAGACAGAAAAAGAGAAGAGAGAGAGAGAGAAGAGAGAGAGAGAGAGAGAGAGAGAGAGAGAGAGAGAGAGAGAGAGAGAGAGAGAGAGAGAAGTTAGATGGGAAAGGGACATTTACTAATTTTTAAAAATTATCCTTCTAGAACTGGTATTTCAAAGTTAAAATAAATAGACCACGTGGACTTTGAATTAAACACATCAAATTGTAAATACCCAATTTGTAAGATGATCTTATTAAGAATTATTTTGTATGTTTCCCTACATTGAAATTTTGTTTAATGAAATAAGTTTCAAAACTGATCTCTGATCAAAGTAACCATTCTTTAAAAATATTAGACTCCTATTTACATATAAACAAAAACTTTAACAATCATTAAAATTTTTTTTTAATTTTAAAAGATAAAAACTTGTCTTCTCATCTGCCCCTCCCCCTTCGAGAAGGCAAAAATGTTATTTTAATTATACAAATGATGCCCTGCAAAATATTTCTGTTTTAGCCATGTTGCAAAAGAAAATATAAACAAAATAAAATAAAACAATAAAAAAGAAAGTTTCAAAAAGTATGCTTGCTTCCTTCTGCACTCAGACTTCATGAGTTCTCTCTCTGAAAGTGGATAGCCTTTTTCATCATGAGTTCTTTGGAGTTGTCTTAAATCACTTTCTTGATCAGAGTAGCTGCCTTTCACAGTTGATTATTATTACACTATTATATAACTGTGCACAAAGATTTCCTGTTTCTGCTCATTACACTTTTCCTTAATTCACATAAGACTTCTTAGTTTTTTTCTGAAAGCAACCTGCTTGTTATTTCTTATTGCATAATAGTATTCCATCATCATCTAATGACATCAAATGTCCCAATTGAGGGGAATCCCCTCAGTTTTCAATTCTTTGCTACCATAGAGAGCTGCTATATTTTTTTTGGACAGAGAGGTTCTTTTTCCTTTCCCCTGGCATACAGACCTAGTAGTGGTATTGCCTGATCAAAGGGTAAGGGGTAAGTACAGTTTTATTTCCAAATAGTCTTCCAGAATGGTTGGACTAATTCACAATTTCACTAACAGTATAGTAGTGTCCTATTTTCCCACATTCTCTGCAGCATTTGACATTTTCCTTTTGTGTGTGTGTGGGTATATATATATATATATATCCCCCCCTGAGGCTGGGATTAAGTGACTTGCCCAGGGTCACACAGCTAGGAAGTGTTAAGTGTCTGAGACCAAATTTGAACTTGGGTCCTCCTGACTTCAGGGCTGGTGCTCTACCTACTGTTCTATCTAGCTGCCCCTTTAAATTTTATTTTAATAGTATATTATTTTTCAATTACATGTAACAATGGTTTTCAACATTCATTTTTTTAAGACTTTGAGTTCCAATTTTTTTCCTCCTTCCCTCCTTTACTTCCCCCATCCCCAAAACAGCAAGCAATCTGATATAGATTATACATATACAATCATTTTAAACATACTTTCAAAAGAGTTGTGTTGGGAAAAAAATAATAACAAAAAGAAAACACCTCAAGAAAGAAAACAAAACAAAAGATGAAAATCAATATGCTTCAACCTGCATTTAGTCTCCATAGTTCTTTCTCTGGATGCAGATGGCAGTTTCCATCCAAAGCCTATTCTAATTGTCTTGGATCATTGTATTGCTGAGAAGAGCTAAGGCCATCATAGCTAACCACACAATCTTGTTGTTACTATATACAGTGTTTTCTTGATTTTGCTCACTTCACTCAGAATTGTTTGTGTAAGTCTTTCCAGGCTTTTCTGAAATCAGTTCTTATTCAGCCGTTCCCCAACTGATGGCATTCACCCATTTTCCAATTCTTTGTCATCACAAAAAGAGCTGCTACAAATGTTTTTGCACATATGGTTCCTTTCCCTTCTTTTATGATATATGAGATATAGGCCCAGTAGAAACACTGCTACTTCAAAAGGTATGCCCAGTTTTATATTCCTTTGAGCATAGTTCTTAATTGCTTTTGAGAATGGCTGGATCAGTTCACAACTCCACCAAAAATGCCTTAGTAGCCCCGTTTTCCTATACCTCCAACATTTATCATTATCCTTTTCTGTCATCTTAGCCAATCTGATAGGTGAGAGATGGTACCTGAGTTGCTTTAATTTTCATTTCTTTAATCAATAGTAATTGAGTATTTTTTCATATGACTATGGATGGTTTTATTTTTTTCATCTGAAAATTATCTATTCATATCCTTTGACCATTTATCAATTGGAGAACCTAATTTACTTGTGACACCCTTTTTGTCTAAATCATTTCTTCATTTTGACCTTATCTGGGTATATGGTGAGATGTTCACCTAGTTTCTGTCAAATTGCTTTCCAGTTGTACCAGCAATTTTTGTCAAATGTTGAATTCTTACCCCCCATACTTGGATCTTTGGGCTTTTCAAACATCAAACACTAGATCACTGTGTTCATATTACCACCATGTACCAGATACATAATCTATCCACTGATCCATCACTTTATTTCTTAGTTAGAACCAAGTTGTTTTCATAACTGGAGTTGCTAGGCTACTTTCTTTAACATTTTTTTTCTATTGGTTCTTCATTCTTGCCCTTTTGTTCTCCCAAATTAACTTAGTTACTCTTTTTTCTAGCTCTATAAAATAATTCTTCAGTAGTTTGCTATAGTATTGAATAAGTAAATTAATTTAATGGAGTTGTTTTCATTTTTGATACTATCCATTTCTTTTTCTTTTTCTTCTTTAATCAAATTAATCAAGTTTATTCACTGGTTCATTTATTTATTTATTTATTTTTATTTAGAATTTTTTTTCCCACAGTATATATGCATGAGTAATTTTTTTATAATATTTTAAATATTTATAATATTTTTCCAAATTATCCCCCCTCCCTCCACACCCTCCCCCTGATGATAGGCAATCCCATACATTTTACATATGTTACAATATAACCTAGATACAATATATGTGTGTAAATACCATTTTCTTGTTGCACATTAAGTATTAGATTCCGAAGGTATAAGTAACCTGGGTAGATAGACAGTAGTGCTAACAATCTACATTCACTTCCCAGTGTTCCTTCTCTGGATATAGTTATTTCTGTCCATCATTGATCAACTGGAAGTGAGTTGGATCTTCTTTATGTTGAAGATATCCACTTCCATCAGAATACATCCTCATACAACATTGAAGTGTACAGAGATCTTCTGGTTCTGCTCATTTCACTCAGCATTAGTTGATGTAAGTCTCTCCAAGCCTCTCTGTATTCCTCCTGCTGGTCATTTCTTACAGAGCAATAATATTCCATAACCTTCATATACCATAATTTACCCAACCATTCTCCAATTGATGGACATCCATTCATCTTCCAGTTTCTAGCTACAACAAAAAGAGCTGCCACAAACATTTTGGCACATACAGGTCCCTTTCCGCTCTTTAGTATTTCTTTGGGATATAAGCCCAATAGCAGCAATGCTGGATCAAGGGGTATGCACAGTTTGATAACTTTTTGGGCATAGTTCCAAATTGCTCTCCAGAATGGCTGGATTCTTTCACAACTCCACCAACAATGTGTCAGATTCACTGGTTTATTTATAAAACCAGTTCTTAGTTTTATTTAAATTTTTTTTTCACTTCTAATTATATTAATCTTTCTTTTGATTTTGAGAATTTCCATTTTGTTATTTAATTGGGGATTTTTGATCTGCTCTTTCTTTCATTGATATATGCATTTACAGATAAAAAAATTCCCCTAAGTATTGCTTTGACTGCTTCCACAAATTCTGGAATGTTATCGCATTCATTTTACTTAATGAAATTATGATATCATTAATAATAATGTCTAACTTTTCAATATACATGCAAATACAGTTTTCAATATTCACCCCTTTGAAACCTTGATTACCATCTGAAAGAAATCCCAAAATGAAAATTCCATGGAGTATTATATTTAGGGAAATATTTCTATCTCTATTTTTCTTTCTATTCCTCATTCTTCCTCTCCCTTCCCCTTTATTCCCTGGCATCCCTTTTCATCATTTACCCATTTTTAAAAACATAACTCTTGTGCCATCTATGTTAAAGTTTTCTAACTTTCCTAATAATGATAAAGTTCTTAAAAGATACATGTACCATCTTCTCATAGAGAAAGGAAAAGTTTAACTTTATTGAGTCTGTTTTGATTTCTCTTTCATGTGTACTTCTTTGTTTCTCTTGATTCTTATATTTGAAAGTGAAATTTTCTATTCATCACTGGTCTTTTCATCAGGAGTGCTTGAAAGTTTTCTATTTCATTATGTGTTCATTTTCTCTCCTTGATGGATTTTTTTATACTCAATTTTATTGCGTGGGTTATTCTTGCTTGGATTCCCACTCTTTTGTTGTATGACAGCATATCATTCATATTCCAGGCCCTCAATTCCTTTAATGTAGTAGCTACTAGATCTTCTGTAATCTTGACTAGAGCTCCACAATATTTGAATACTTTCTGGCTGATTGAAGTATTTTCTCTTTCACCTGGGAGCTCTGGAATTTGGCTATAATACTCCAGGGAATTTTTATTTTGAGATTTCTTTCAAGTTGTAATCAATAAGTTCTCTCCATATCTTACCCTGTGGTTCTAGGATATTTGGGGGACAGTTTTACATGATAATATCTTGAAATCAGATTTCTAGGCTCATTTTTGATCATGGCTTTAAATAATTTTAAAACTATCACTTTTCAATCTATTTTTAGGTCAGTTTTTCCTATGAAATTTTACATTTTTCTACTTTTTCATTCTTTTGACTTTGTTTTATTGTTTCTTGATGCCACATGAAGTCATTAGATTCCACTTGCCCAATTCTAATTTTTAAGGAATTATTGTCTTCAGTGAACATATAGACTTGTGAATTCTCTTTAATATCTACACAGCCTTTAACAGATTCTGCAGTCAAGAAGTAGGAAAACAGAATTCTAGATACTATGAGAACTTTTTTTTAAGGTTGTTGTTTTTAATCAAAACTGAATGAAATTATAATAGCCAAGATATAAAGGAGATATGATAGGACACTTCTCTTAGTTCTTTGCAGAAGTGAGCAGATATGAAAATTCAGTTATCTTTGATTAGGTCAGATATTAAAAGATTTACAAAAATATATAAAACTGATACTTCTATTTTTTTGCTTTTGAAAATATGACTATTTTTATTAAAATGTATTATATTAACATGTAAAATTTTCAAAATGAAAATAAATATTTTAAAGTATTCATTTTAATTTTAAAAAAAATATTTATTTAAAACTAAATATAAAATAAGAAAAAGCCAAATAGAAAAAAAAAAGAGAAAAAGGAGGAAAATTTCAACAAAATGAAAATTGTCATGCACCCAGTAGAACATCAGGGAGGAATCAAAATATATAATAATAAATTTCCATTTCAAAAAAGCACATATAATAAAAGATATCATATTCATAATTGTTCATTTTTCTTTTATTTCTTATAGGTTATTTTTTTGTTCTCTGCTATGAACTTTTTACTTTATTCTTTCCCCTTTCATCCCCTCTCACCTCCCCCAAGTATACACATACATATTTGTATGTATATGTATATATGTGTGTGTGTGTGTGTGTATTAACACCCATACATATACCTACATAACACAACTTTATATACACATACATATCCCCATATGCACACACAAATACACACATGTATATATACATACACATATTTATATATGCATCTAAGACAATATTAACATGACTGAGATATAATGTAGATTTCTCTCTTGATTGAATCTTTAAATTTGACTTTGACTTTGATTACTAGCCGTACAATTTTTTCTAATATGTTTTACTACTGATCCTTGTAATTGTGTTTGTGTGTATTCTTATTCCCTCTAATTCTTCTACTTTAGTTCTATTTTTTGATTTGCCTTGCTATTATTTAGATTCCTCCCTTATCTTCTTCTCCCCCTCCATTCTTTCCCTACCCATTTATCCCATTCACATTAATCTACACATCCTTTTATATCCCATCTTATCCTATTCCCTTCCCCCTTATTTCTTTATAGATTTTGGAGGGTACTATGTCTCCCCTTTATGCTGTGTGTGTATTGACTAATTAATCGATTGATTGTTCCTTATTTAACCATTTCTCGATGTGAGTGGATTTTCAGAACTACCAGCCCTACTCCCCCATCTAATGCTTTTGTATCATGATGTCTTCACCTCAATCATATAGTATAATTACTATTGTTATTTTTTCCTATTCAGTTTTGCTATATAAAGTTAGGTCATAGTTCAACTCCAGTCTTCCTTTTCAATTACTCCATTACAGATGTCGATCTTAAATATACTGTTTAGATTTCTACATATAAACCATAAACAGTTTGACTTTGTTAAATCCCTTGAAATTTGTCTTTGATGGCGACTCTTATATGTTAAATTTTCTATTAAGGTCAAATTTGATTGAGACAAAATCCTAAAAATCTGTGAGTTCACTAAATGTCCATTTTTCCCCATTCAATATTTTATTAAGTTTTGCTGAATATGATATTTTTAGTTGCAGGGCTAATTCTTTTGATTGATGATATATAATATCCCAGATCTTGTGGTCTTTTATAGCTGCTGATAAATCCTGTACATTTCTAATCATAATTCCAGCATATTTGAATTGTTTTTTGTTTCTTATAAAACTTTCTCTTTGACCTGAGGGTTGTGAATTTTAGCAATAAGATTCCTATGTGTTTTCCTTGAAGAATCTCTGAGGTGGGTAATCAGTGAATTTTTTCTGTTCCTACTTTTCCTTCTTGTTCTATCACTCAGGACAATTTTCTTTAATTATTTATTGCATTATTTCATCAAAGTTCTTTTATTGGTCATATCTTTCAGGTACTCCAATTATTCTCATGTTTTCTCTTCTTCATTTGTTCTCCAGGTTTGTTATTGTTCTTATAAGAAGTTCCACATTCTGTTCCATTTTTTCATTCATTACATTTTGTTCTATTATTTATTGGTCACTTATCTTCAACTGACTTTCCCTTCCTGAATTCTAATTTTCTTTTTTTTTTTTTTTTGCCCCACCTAGCTATTTTTTTATTTTATTTTTACAAAAATTTTATGTATTGGTAATTTTCCAGCATTGACAATTGCAAAACCTTTTGTTTCAACTTGTCCCCTCCTACGCCCACCCCTTCCACCAGATGGCAGGTTGACCAATACATGTTAAATATGTTAAAATATATGTTAAATACAATATATGTTTACATGTCCAAACAGTTATTTTGCTGTACAAAAAGAATTGGACTTTGAAACAGTGTACAATTAGCCTGTGAAGGAAATCCAAAATACAGGCGGATAAAATTAGAGGGATTGGGAATTCTATGTAGTGGTTCATAGTCATCTCCCAGAGTTCTTTCGCTGGGTGTATCTGGTTCAGTTCATTACTGCTCTCTTGGAACTGATTTGGCTCATCTCATTGTTGGAGAGGACCTCATCCATCAGAATTGATCATCATACAGTATTGTTGTTGAAGTATACAATGATCTCCTGGTCTTGCTCATTTCACTCAGCATCAGCTCATGTAAGTCTCTCCAGGCCTTTCTGAAATCATCCTATTGGTCATTTCTTACAGAACAATAACATTCCATAATACTGAATTCTAATTTTCAAAGAATTATTTTCTACTTAGGACTGTATCTCCTTTTCTAGTTGGTTAACTTTTTTTCCTTCTTAATTTTCTAAGGGTTTTTGGATTTTTTTTCCTCATTTGATTTTTAGTTGAGTTTTTCTATAAATTTTTTGGGGGCACATAGCCATTTAACATTACTTTTTGGGGTAGGAGAGGCTTTTTAAAATTTCACTTTGGTTCTCTGAAGATAAACCCTAGTCTACCATATTCCCACAGTAAGTTTCTGTGTTCCTTCTTCCTTTGCCTAATCACTTTTTTAAAAAGAGAAAATTTATTAATGTAAGCACTGTAATTACGGAGGGGGTAGACAGTTCCTCTAGCTTTATTTCAGTTCTCCTCTCTGACCTGGAACCCCAAACCAAAGGCTTCACCCTCCTGCAAGTGCCTTCAGCCAGCACCAATCCTGCCCCATTCCTTTTGAGATTACCAGGTGTGCTGGTTCCTTCTGGCCAAGGCCATGTCTCAGCACACAGGTGCCTGATGTTCCTAATCAGCCAGGGTTCCCTTAGTCTTCCTGGACTCAGACCCCTGATTCCCCAATCTGTCCCTAAGCTGAAAGTTCCTGTAGTTTGGGCTGAGACTACCTCCTAACCCAGTTAGCCCTAGGACTCCCACTGGCTGTTTTGGGGAAATTAGATTGGAGATGTATATACTTCACACAGGTTTCACCCTGGTCTTGGGGGTCCCTCTTCTAATCTTCTATTGTTGTTCCTAGAAGACCTCTGCTCTGCCCCAAGTTTTTTTCTTTGTTTTTTTTTTTTTTTTTTTTACCAGTCTATGTTTGTTCTGAAGCATAATTTTGTTTTGTTTGTGGGGAAAACATGGTGAGCTTGGGATTTTCTGACCTATTTGATCAGCTTCCCAGAATCCTCTCCTCAACTTTAATTTTTAAAATATGGTAAATATTGATAGCTATAATTCACATAAACAAAAGATCTTTGGTATTTTCAACCATTTTTATAGTACAGTTTTCAATAACTTTTAGGAATATAAAGATATCCTAAGACCAAAAAGTTTGAAAACTGCTGGTCTAAATTTTTTTTTCTTACTCAATGACCTAGATTTAAAGTGTTTTCTGGTTCTAGATAACCAGAGGTAGAATTTAGAAAGGAAAGAAAGAACTGATGGCTAACAAAGAGCCTGGAATTAATTTCACTTTGATATCTGTGGGAAAAAAAACTATAGAAGTTTTTTGTCTGCGAAAGTAAAAACTAGAAAATATTGACTGCTTAAAAACAAAACAAAATAAAACAAATAAAAAAACCAAATCTTAGCACTACCACAAAATTGATTATAGCTTATCCATTGCTAAACAGAAACTTGTCCGGAATCGAGAGACTTCAGTTCTACGTTTTAGAGCTCAAATTCTTTATCTTAAAATATTAATACTTACTGTAACATCTAACTTGAACTTATTGTGAAAATTAGCAAGTATTTGGAAGCCAACTCTCTCAGAAGTCATTAAACCCTTTTATCTTATTTAAAAAAAAATTCCTTAATCCCTGGATAGGAACATATGTGAATAGAAAAGAAGGCTCAAAAAACCTAAAATAGACCACAGTCTATTTTAATGGAATTTTTGTACACTACACACACACACACACACACACACACACACACACACACACACACACAAAATGGAAACTATGGACCCAGAACATAGTTACTTAAAAAAAGTAATCCAGATACATCTAGAAGCTATATACAAGTTTTAGTTATAGCACAATTAAAAGTCACAGTTTACTAAATGATTCCTAGTGACCTTAAAGAGGTCACATAACAGCTCTGAAAGTTGTCTAAGATTATCCTTCCAAAACTGGGCATGGGGAGAACATAATTCACAGAATCATACATTTATAGCTGGAAAGACCTTGCAGGTCTAGTCCAATTGTCTAATTTTATAGATAAGGAAAATATTCAGAGACAAGAATAAATTGCTTGAGGTCATATAGGTAGTAGACCTGACATTTGAATCCATTCTTCTGATTTCAAATTCAATTCTTTTTTCATTGTTTTATACTGCTTTCCTCAAAGGATTATCTGTCTGTCTGTCTGTCTATCTATCTATGTATCTACACACACACATACACACAGATACACACACATACAAGCAAAATAAACACTTCAGATCATTATTGGGAAGTGTGAGGAAGAGAGAGCAGGAAACAAAAAATGTTAAACTAAATTAAATTGTTTTAGAAATTTTGTATTAGTCAACATTTCCTAATTACCAAAGCATGTGCTAAATCATCCCAACATTTATTAAAACTGTGTATCTTACAAACCTATTTCTACAAGCCAAATATTTTTCTTCTTCCTTCTGGAAGATGTCACTTTCCCCTTAGAAGATGGATGAGGCAGAGGTGAACATATGGGGGTGGGATGAATCACAGATGAATATTACTAAAGCACAGGAAGAGTGGGAGGATTCATATTTGCCCACTCCTTAACATACATATTCTCTCTCTCTCTCCTCTCTCTCTCTCTCTCTCTCTCTCTCTCTCTCTCTCTCTCTCTCTCTCTCTCTCTCTCTCTCTCTCTCCCTTTCTCCTCTCTCTCTTTCTGTCTCTCTTTGTCTCTCTCTCTCTCTCTCTCTCCCTTTCTCCTCTCTCTCTTTCTGTCTCTCTTTGTCTCTCTCTCTCTCTCTCTCTCTCTCTCTCTCTCTCTCTCTCTCTCTCTCTCTCTCTCCTTTCTCTTTCTCTCTCTCTTTCTGTCTGTCTGTCTGTCTGTCTGTCTGTCTGTCTCTCTCTCTCTCTCTCTCTCTCTCTCTCTCTCTCTCTCTCTCTCACACACACACACACACACACACACACACACACACACACACACACACACACACACTCCTCATGATTAGTTTTTTTCCCCCCATAACTGTAGCATATTTAGTGTTTAGTTCACACACCTGCTACTTTGGCTATTGACTCAGTTTTCATTTCTATTTAATCTATTTCTATTCTAATGTAAGTTCTATTTAACCAACCAACTTTTTAAAGAGATTTTGGGATCTCTTTTCATCAAAGATTCTTAACAGAAAGTTACCCTAAAGGATCTATGGAGAAATATCAAGTGTTTCATGAACTTAGAAAAAAGACCATCACCTTATATTTTTATTTTAACATAAGTATTATTTCCTTAAGTAACTATTTAGTAACTTAGTAATTTCCTTACTAACATTTATTTTATGCATTTAAAAACATTCTGCAAAGGAATCCATAGGCTTTACTAGACTACTCACAAGAGTCCATGACAAAAACAAAAACAAAAACAGGGTAAAAATTCTTGTTCTATACACATATTTAATACACATTTGTATTGTATAAATGCATTTTTTTAGGCTAATGCTTTTTCTTCAGAGGCCTCCTGCTCTTTTTGTTTCCCCAAAGTGCAGTCCTAGTCCCAGAACTTTTATCAGCTTCTTTTCTTCCTGATCTCTACAATGTTAAGCCTCACAGCTCAGTCTTTGGTACTCCTTTCTTTTTCCTTTTAAAATTCTCCTTTAGTTATCCTTCCCATGAATTCTACTGTCAACTTTCTCCAGAAAATTTCCTTTTGCTGATCTTGAGCTCCAGATCATCATCCTCATCTACATGTTAAACTCCACTTGATGTCCCAAAATTAGTTCTAAAAACATCTAGAAGAACATACTCACTTAACTCTCCATATGCTTATGGCATCTCTATGATTATTAATGATCTACTATTTTCTTAGCCCACTAAGCTCATAACCTTAGCTACTTTTGGTTATTCCCCATTCATCCTCCATGGCCAGCTGCTAAGTCCTATCAATTCTACTATCACAATATGTTTTGCCTCCCTGCCCTCCTTTTGGTTCCACCTTCCCTTCTGCCTTAGTTCAGGATCTCATTACCTCTCTCTTAGATTACTACATTGCTTCTCAGGCCATAACATTATATCTATAACCCCACCTCACCACCACCCACCATGCTTCCTGTTATCCTCTCTCTTCAGTATTTAGCTGCTTTTCCTAGGTTAAAGAGGCATCCAGGTAGGTCGGTAGCTTTCTCTTGCTTTAAAAAGTATGGTACCTTAAGTACATGTAATTATATATAAAGTGTGCCAGTGCCAATCAAAAGTACACTCAATCACATAAAACAAATGTCATGATTGCAGAGGATAGGAGATTTTGCTATAAAAATATGACTATTAAAGAAATTATTCATAGTATAAGATTTTTAGCAATATGTGATGCTACAAAGAACTGTATCTCAACATTCAAAATTACAAGAGATCTGAATATTTAGGGGTCATTAGTGTTTTTGCTCCTTTGCATATTAACAAGGCTTTGTAATACTGATGGCATCTTTTTTACTACAAAATCTTTTAAGAATCTATCTTTTACATTAATTTTCTGACCATTCCACCAACAGAGATTTAATTTAAATAATTTCAATAATTTCATAAATGTTAAGCACCAAGTAGGTGCTCAAGACATAGTACTAGGCATAGGGGATGTGGAGAAATTAAAAAGATATGTCTTCCTTCAAGAGAGATGTATTAAACATTTCTTCTGTGAATATTCTATTTGTTGAAAGTGCAGAAAAATGATTTCATCTGACTCACAGAGGAAAGCAACTATGCTGAGAGAATTTGAAAGAAAAATAACTCTTTAGGTAAAAATTCTGAAAGGATTTTAAAGAAAACAATTTCTCAGAAGGAAAGGTATTGACATATAGTAGAGATGGCTACCATGCACTGTTCCACAGTTATTCATTTAAATAGAATTGTTTTCTACACTTTGGAGTTTATTGCTGGAGAGTTCATTAAAGAATTCTTTGGGTATTATAGAATTGTTGCATAATGATTATTTGTGTTATATCTGATACAAAATATAAATTTTGGGTTTCTCACCCTCAGTTATAGAAGGGTAACATTATAAAGGAAGAGGCCACAGTTTGAAATACAGAGAGCCAATAAGCAAAAAAGAAGATGAGTATAAGAGAGAAATAAGAGAAGATGAAGAGAGAAACTTCATACAGAAACCAAGACATCAGAAACCAAAAGTTGTTTAGGTCAACAAACAGCCAAGGAGCCAAAAAACTCATGCAAGCAGGATCTGCAGCTAATGTGGGAAGCTGATCCAGAAAGCATCAAGCTTAAATGATAGTTGGTGAAAGCAAAATCCTATGTGGTGGATGAAGAACTAGCTGGGGAAAGACTGCTTTGCTTTCTAATGCTATCCATAGCTTGATAGAGATGAAACCCTTCAAAGACTTGCTCCCTATATTGCCCTTCTATCTATGACTTAAGAGGGAAAATCCTCTCAAAACCTATAGAAAGCAAGCCCTGAAAAGCTTTGCAAATCTCAAAATTAAAGAGAAATGTTTCTTATTGAAAAAATGTTTTTTTCTTCTTGGCAAAGCAATTGATGTCCACTGTCACACAGCTAGTAAGTATTAAGTGTCTGAGGCTGCATTTGAACCCAGGTGACCAGGGCTGCTGCTTTATCCACTGTGCCCTGTACCTGCCCCTCGCTGAAAAATTATTGTGCTGCTTCATCATCTAGCTAAAGTCATAGCCTGGCAAGCTCTGAGGATACTGGACTTAAGAGTTCTGCTAGCAAAAAGAGTATAATTGTGCTTCATAGACCTTAGAGTAGCAGAAAAAGGCTTTGGCTAATAGGCGAATGGAAGAAACTCTTAAAAGATGCAGATGATATATGGGGTAGAATGTACCCCAAAAAGATGATATATACGTCCAAAGGTATATTTCAGAGTCATAAGGTATCCTGCACACCCTACTCATTTACCTCACTGCTAGATTTTTCTCTCTTCCTATTGTGGACCCTAGTAATGGGTATGACCCAAGTTAATGGGTAGTGTTATGTTTTGATTATCTTAATTTCATCTTAATGAGATGAAATAATAATAACATTCAGGTCCTGATTATTCTTTCTTTTGACTTTTCAATAAATATCACATTTTTAAGATGCCATTTTGATTAATTCATGTAAACAGGAAGCATGCCAATGGGGACTCAGGACCTACAGTTATGAGATTACACCTATATTTTTCCCATATGATGGTTATCCCTAGCACCTTGAGAGTAAGTTGTAGTCACATGGTGAATGGTGATCACTGTCATCTTTTTAACCCTAGAAAAAGCCCTCCATAATTACCATGAGTGCATGCTAAGGAGAGGTAAGAAACCCAGAAAGAGAAATGAAATATATAGATGTCACAATGAGCACCATGCCTTTTATATCTATGTGTGTGAGTGTATATATATATATATATATATATATATATATGTATATACATATATATATATATATATATATATGTTTACACTCATATTTATATAGGTATCATATTATGGGAACAAAAGAGAGCCAAAATACTGTCAGATAATTTGAGGAGAGGAGGAGGAGGAGGAGGAAGAGGAGGAGGAGGAGGAGGAGGAGGAGGAGGAGGAGAGAGAGAGAGAGAGAGAGAGAGAGAGAGAGAGAGAGAGAGAGAGAACTATATCAAGATCTTCATAGAAAATTTCTTTGTTAACTGATTTTGTTGTATAATCTGCAAATATTTATCATCAGCATAAGACAGGTGAATGAACAGACTGAATGGATAAATAAAAAAGCATTTATTAAGTACTTATTAATATGTAAAGTTGATATCTCATTAAATAATGTTTCTTATTGCCTTTGTTGTTGGATTTTGTTGTTGTTGTTGCTATTGTTCAACTGGGTCAGACTCAACATGACCCCATTTGGGTTTTTTTGGGCAAAGATATCAGAGTGGTTTGCCATCTCCTTCTTCAATTAATTTTATAAATGAGGAAACTGAGGCATACAGGGTAACGTGATTTGTCCAGAGTCATAAAGCTAGTAAGTGACTGAGGCTAGATTTGAATTTAAGAAAATAAGTCTTCCTAATTTCCCAACCAGTATTATATCTATTGCTCCATCTAGTTTCCCCTTGTTGTACATGTGAAAAATACTAATTCTACCAACACCTTTCTTTGACTTTCCTCCAAGGAGTCCCTGTGAGACGGCTTTCCATTAATCTTCCATTTTTCTTTTTTTTCTTTTGATTTCAAGTATAGGAAGAACACCAATGTTTTCCCCTGAAATCTGTATATTTATTATTGGTCACTGAACAAGTATCTTACATTTACAGTGCCAAAAGTCAAATTAAAGTTTATAGACAGTAGAAAAGCTGTCTAAGCTTCCTCCAACTCCTTTTCTGCCATTCTATCAATCAATGTCACTTCAGAATCAGGAATCTACACAGGGCTAAAAGACATTTTATATTTTCTTTCTTTCATAAATTGATATAGCTATAAAATTTCATTACCAAGTGACTGGCGTACTGATAAGAAATCTCTGTAATTATGTTCTTAGAATTCTTAGAATTATGTTCTTAGAAAACAGGCTTAAGCAGTTGTTGAGGTCATTCCTGTACTCTTTCAACAATTTTTAATCTATTTACCTACCCTTCAAGAACACAGGGTCTTCCCTATAATACAATGAAGAATAAGAGAAGGACTTTATGGAGGAAAGTGAGGAATATCATTAGAAAAATTTCCTCCACACCTTAATACCTCAGACAATAAAAGTCTTAAGCCATAAGAAGCTGAGGAAGCAGTTTTATATAGCTGATTAAAAACTAACACTGGGTTTAACATTTTAGGTAAGAAGGCTGCTCACATAGATATATTATTAAACCTCATGAAAAGTCTTCCTTTTGTGAGAAAAGGATAAAGACTGGCTGAAAATCTAATCTCTTCTCCAAACATGAGAATGCCAGATAAGCTGGTGAAGGAATATGCCATTGTGACTAGGCAGAATCAGGATATGTCTCAGTTACCTCAGCATGAAAATATTTTCCATTTGCATAATGAAAAAATGAATGCCTCACACAACCTCTACTGGCCTTTTGGACTAAGGATGTTTATACAGACAGAGGCAGGCTCCCTAATTCTGCTATCAATTTCAACTCATTAAGAAGATCCAGAATTCTGCAGTTGTTTTGTTAGCTCAGAATGTGTATGCCTGCAAGGCGTTTGTGTAAAAAGCTATAGAGTATAATTTTAAAAAGATATTTATCTAAATCTTAAGAAAGTTTAACCTGTTAAACATTAATAATCCGGAAGAAAAGCAGAAATGCTATTTATAAGACTTTCTCTCAAAGCCCAAGCATTAAGAGAAAACACCCTGCACATTTCATTTCTTAAATGTGTGTTTGCACAAAACATCTTTCCTCTATTACTCCCCAAAGTGCTTTAAGGAAATGGAAGAATGAAGTTTCCAGTCAGCAGCTTGTAGAAACACACACACACACACACACACACACACACACACACACACATACACACATCATGTAGCAGTCCAGGGGCTGAGCAGAATAAACTTAAATCTTCCACATTCCCAAGTGTGTGCTTATGGAACTGAGTAAAGCAGCTAAAGATGTAAGCAAGAGAAGATAAATTAAATTCACTTCATGTCTCCTAAGCAGTCTCAGAAATCAATACCTCTGGAGCACCCATGCATGATATACTAGGAACTAAAATATTAGAACACATGTAGGAAGGGAGAAACGGTTCTATTCTAGTACTATTTAAAGTAGACAACAAGGGGGAAGCCAGGTGGTACAATCCTAGAGTCAGGAGGACATCAGTTCAAATTCTACATCAGACACCTATTAGCTGGTTTCTTTTTTCCAGAATCATCTCAGTTCAGTGGCAAGATAGAGTCAAGGATTTAGCCTCATTTAAATTCAATTTGCACATGAATCAAAAGCTATCACCCTCACTATTTTACCATTTCTACCTATCTCAAAGTCCTGTGATGACAGGCTGGTGATGAAGCAATAAGTGCAAATACACAGGGAGCTATCATCATAACCCTGCACACCAGCAGCCCAAGCTATAGGGTCATCTTATCACAGGACTGAAACAGCAGTGGGATTTGGCAGCCCCAGAGTGTCTGAACAGCCTTTTAAGGATCATACTGCTCACCTCCTGGTACATGGACTATTTGTGCCTGACCTGTGGTAGGTGCATTCCAAGTATGTATTAGTCTGATCTGACACAGTTAGACATGACATACTGCAATTTGACTCTGACATAGTGATGTCATTTTAGTTCTCTTAGAGAATGAACAGCAACAATCACTACCAATCATCTGTATATCTGTATATCCTAAATTCTGAAGGTCAAGAATAAGAACTGGCACAATATATAAGTAAGTACTACATTTTCTCTGGATTTTCAGAACTAATAATTTTATTTCAAGTTTTCTAGAAACCATAATCTTGACTTTTCTTCTATTTTCTTCCTATTTCTGTGCAAAAATAAAACCAGCAAAAAGTTCCCTACAGCTTTAAGACTTTGTGATTCAAAGCATTTAAAATTGAGATTATCTCCAATATGTCCATTTGCATATAGCTGTTTGCATACTGTCTCCCCCATTAGACTGACTTCTTTGAAGGCAAGGACTATTTGTGCCTTCCTTGGTATATGTGGAGAGGAGAGCCTGGAACTTTAGCAAGCATTTTAAAAATCCCTGCTGATTTACTGACTAGTCACTGAATATTAGGAAATGTGAAAGAAGTGGTTTGTGGTTTTTCCATTTCTTATAAGATCTGACCATAAAGTTCAATTACTACATAAATGTAAGCTGTTGAATTATTTTATTAAGTATAAAAAGGATATTCTTGGTTACAAAACAATGTCTTTGCAAAGTAGTATGTACCTCTTGTTTCTTAGTTATATTGAAGATGTCGGTTGAGTTTTGGATCTGTGAGGTGTTGTACTCCTTTTTACTGCTAAAGATGGAAACCAATGTTTATTTTAATAGAAATCCCCAAATAGTCCTTTGGCAAATTTTTAAATAGGGCAGCTATGTGATTTAATAGCTAAACCTTTGGGCCTAGAGTCAGGAAGGTATAAATTCAAATTTGGTCTTAGACACTATAGGCAAGAAACCCTGTTTGCATCAAAATCCTCAACTGTAAAATGAGTCAGGGAAGAAAAGGGCAAGCCACTCTAAGTCAAGAACACCTCAGGGAGCTGAAAACAACTGAACAACAACAAAAACATTTGATTTTATTATTTTCCAATAAGACTAGGAAAAAAAACAAATTTTTGCCCCAAATGTGTAAGCTGGAAGGATGGTGTCTGCCCAATTTGACTGTTAACTATGGGGACATACCTTTAGAATTAGGCAACATCTGTTTCTCAACCACACTATTAAAAGTGGATTAATATAAAAAGACAAGGATAGAAGTGACACATTTTGTGTAGGTAGTTTCATGGACCATAGCTACTCAGGTCATGCAGAGATTTCTGAGGAGTGGGAGGGAGTCTTGCTGCCTTAGGTAACTAATCTTGTTTGAAAACAAGTTACCTTTAAAATGAGGATAAAATGGAAAACCCAGGCCTGATGAGTAAATAGAAAGAGCAGTGGGCTGGTTGTCAAAGTTCCTGAATTCTTATCCCATTTCTAGCACTAATTAAATGAATTGTGGGAGCCAGGTCATAATTCTTTGTCTTATTTCTCTTATCTGTTATGAACATAATTGGCTTTTCCTGTCTCACAGGGCAATGGTAAAAGAGGAGAGATGATATGATATTCACAAGATTACAGACATGCCTTGAATATTATTATTTTGCTTTTGCTTTACTGTGCTTCACAAATAGTGCTGTTTTTAAAAAACAAATTAAAAGTTTGTGGCATCCTGCATCAAACAAGTCTTTTGGCACCATATCCCCAAAAGCATCTGCTCCAATTGTGTCTCTGTCACATTTTGTGAATTCTAATAATATTTCAAACCTATTTCATTTTTATTATTACTGTTTCTGTGATCTTTGTAATCATTTGGGGGATATCATGAACCATGCTTATCTAAGATGGTGAACTTAATAGATACATATTGAATGTGTTCTGATTATTCCACTGACTAGGTCTCCCTATTTTAAGACACAACAATATTGAAATTAGACTAATCAATAGCTCTACTATGGCCTGTAAATGTTCAATTCAAAACAAGGGTCAATAAATGCTCAAACTTCATCACTGTTTTATTTTAAGGAATTGCCACAGGTACCATAATCTTCAGCAACCTGACAAGTCAGCTGCCATCAATCTCAAGTCAAGACCCTCTGCCAACAAAAATAGTGACTTACTAGAGACTCAGATAAGTTAGCAATTTTTAGCAATAAAATATTTTAAAATTAAGGTATGTACATTGCTTTTTAGACATACTATTGAACATTTAACAGACATAAACATAACTTTAATATGCACTAAAAAACCCCAAAAAATTCATGACTCATTTTGTGATATTAATTTTATTTTGGTAGTCTCAAAGTGAACCTACAATAACTCCAAGATATGCTTTCCTGGTCTTGCTATAGTTCTTCTCAGCTACAGACTCACAATTGATATCATTCATGAACAGGAAGCTTAAAAGTCCTTTATTTCAAAATCAGAGACACTATTATGGAAGTACCAAATACTCTCTGCATGTAAACTCTAAACTTATATTCTAGAATTGACTACCATCCAAGAGCAAAAATTTTATGTTCTCTGGACCTCCTTATTTTCAAGAAAAATCATTTAAATTTTAAAAAGAGGAAATTAAAACAAGGAACTTCCCCAAACTACTATTATTCAAACTGTGGTTAATTGTGTAATTTTTAAAAAGCACAGTGAAAACAGCAGATTAAATAGTTTTTCAAATTATGTTCAAGAAATAGTCTTGTAGCTATCCAGCTGTCTGTAATAAACCACAGTCAAGTTCAAACCTTGGTTTGAACTTCGGGTCAGAAATTTGAACTTGGTTTCCTTAAAGGAACAAGCTCATTTGAGTTGTTATCATCCTTATTATTATGCCTTGGATTTATATGTACTTAGAACTCAATTGAAGAATGTTAATTTTTATTAAGGGTGAGTTTCAGGTTTGTGAGAAAGGCCAATCTGGAGCAAAAATGAAGAGATACCAGCCCAAGCAAAATCTTTTCTACAAAATAATTTTGAAAGTACAGATTTTTTTGAACCACTTCCAACTTCCTTGAGAGAACAGAGAGCTTTTAGGCCACCCAACCTGCATTTTATAGCAACCCTTTTTTAAAAATGAAAACATAAGGGAAATAACATGGTGTACAAAAATCCGATGCATCCCTGAAATTAGTCATTTCCAAGAATGGAATTCTAAGAACTGCAAGCATAGAAACATTTAGGTTGTGCAAACAAAATATAATTCCCAAGCCTACATTATAAAGACTTGGCATTATTAATGAAAATAAAGACACAGATTTAAATGCATCCCTCTCAGAGAGCAATTTAAGCCTTTACCTCTTGGTAATCTGGGTAGGCTCCTGTAAATCTGGATCCAGTTCAAAGATCTCATTATCTAGGAGCCTTCGGAGTGTCATATCTGCCAGTTGCTCCATTATCTTAAATACCTCATCAAGGTTAAGAAACATGGAAAAATCTCGCTCTTTGTTCTGTGTGGTAATGCGGATGGTGTCCGTCATGAAGACATTGCATGTTCTTTCTAGCTTCTGAACATCAACCCAGGGAATGATGAGTTTGACTGCAATAGAACAGAGTAAAATGGACATCTTTATCCTCAAATTTTCCTTTACAAGTCAAACCTACATATGTTTTAAAACAGCAGTCCCAGTTTTTTGTTCTTTAAAAATGTAGTATTTTAGGTTTGTTTTTTGGTGTTTGTTTTAAAGAACTAAACTGCTCAGAGGTTAAATATCAAGATGAAAATTATTTTCAATTAATCAATAGCATTTATTAAGCACTTACTATGTGCCAAACAATATGCCAGACACTAAGGAGACAAAGAAAAAGCAAAAATAATTCTTTCCTTTAAGAAACTTGCAGTTTAATTGGGGCTACAACATATATAAATCAGAATGTTCAAGATAAATAAAAAGTAGAGGGAAAACAACCTTATAGGAAATGCATTAACAGCTGGGGGTGGGGTGGGGACAGACTGGAGAACAGAAAAGGTCTTCTGGAATAGAGATTACATAAATTATTTTTTAATCAATTTTTTTCTTCTTTTCTTGGAAATGAATCTTAAAAGTCTGGGATTTTCAGAGTCCAAGTTTGGAAAGGAGACAATATTCAAATTGTAAGGAAAAGCCACTTTAAAGAATAGAGATGAGAGTGGAGTATACAAGAAACAGTACACAAACCAGTTTTTTTCTGCCACCATTTTCTAAAGTCACAAGATTTATCCAGTACAGTGGTTAAGAAATGAAAGCATAAAGAAGATCATTCTGAAACATACCGTTAACAATCATCTTGTATAAAGTTCTTGAATATTTAGTACTACAAGAATAGTCAATCAATATTTTTTTTTAACCCACCAACTGCAAAACTATGTATTCAAGGGCAACATTCATCCAATATTAAAAAAAAACCCATGAAAAGAGATTGTTTTAAGTTAAAAGATTATTCATTGGCAAAGTTTCTCAAAATAGACCTAACATTTAGGTTATGTCAAAGAGCAGTGTAAGAGACTTACACATTTGAGTACAAATAGTTTTTATACAGCTCTTTTATTAAAAGAAAAAACCTACTGTTTATCCTATCTTTTATGGATACAAATTATATATTCTCCTGTAGGCTTGCCAGCTAATGCTGAAGAAAAAACAAGTGATTGTATGTTAGAGAATCAGAGCTGGAAGAGACCAGGGAAAGAGAGGCTTTTATCTCCATCATTTTATACAGAAGGAAAGTGAGATGCAGAAAAGTGAAGTGATTACAACCACACAAGAAGTCAGTGGCAGAGTTAAGATTTGAAACCAGGCTCTCAGACTTCAACACCAGCTATTCCTTGCTTCCAGTAAAAAACAAAACAAAACAAGACAAAAAAAAAAACCTATCAATCAATGACTGTTATAGAAAATTTATTCCCTATATAGGATAGAGTGGAAATCAGGCTGAACTTCAAGTCAGAAAATCTGGGTAGGAGAACTAGGTCAAATGATACCTTAGCTGTGTAACCCTGAGCAAGTTATTTAAATTTCTGGGACTATAGTTACACAAATCTTTATCTATAATTAGCTAATAAGTTATTGTGAGGAAAGCACCCTATAAACCATAAAACACAGCATTACTTTAAATAAAAATGAAAGAAAACTGAGCAGTTTTTAGCAATAACTTTATTATTATTTTTTTTTTTAGCAATTTTTAGCAATAATGTGAATATGGCTCAGTTCTTCAGTAATATCATAGGAACAAGACAGTGTATTTCTGATTAATAATTGTTGGCATTTTGAAAACAAAATAGTTGATCAAATGAGTTATTTTATTTCTATTATTTCTAATAACAAGTACATCTGTTTTCAGGCCCCTAAGAGTTTAAAACAGAAACAAAAAAATAAACCTCATAGAATGTTAGGAACTAGCAAGGACTTTCGTTTCCTCTAGTTTAATCCTCTCATTTTAAAGATCAAAAAACTAAAACCCAAAGTAATGAATGGTTTGCCCAGTGTTCAATGTCAACTCAGATCCATCTGAAATTCAGATTATCAAGACTTCTGCCTATACCACCTATACAGAGATATTGATACAAAGATAGTGCTATAGATTTAATTATATATATGAAGAGAGAGAGAGAGAGAGAGAGAGAGAGAGAGAGAGAGAGAGAGAGAGAGAGAGAGAGAGAAAGAGAGAGGAAGAGAGAGATAGAGAGAAAAAAGAGAGAAAGAGAAGAGAGAAAGAGAGAGAAAGAGAAAAGAGAGAGAGAGAGAAAGAGAGAGAGAAAGAGAGAGAGAGAGAGAGAAAGAGAGAGAGAGAGAGAGATCTAATTCTACATACACACACATACACATCAGCTAGATGGTACAATACAGCACTGGGGTCCTCTTTCTGAATTTAAATCTGGCCTCAGATACTTACCAGCTATGTGACCCTAGGGAAATCACATAACCCTGTTTGCCTCAGTTTCCTCATCTGTAAAATGAGGTAGAGAAGGAAATAACTAATCACTCCAGAATCACTGCCAAGAAAATCCCAAATGGGACATGAAGTTGGCCATAACTGAAAAAAAATAGCTGAACTTTCTCTGAACATCAGAGATTAATAAGATGTGGTTCATTTATAAAATAGTGGATACCTGTTAATTTCAAGACTAACGATTTAGGAAAGGAACAGGAAAAGGAAAGCAAACTCAGTATAAACAAGAATATAAAAATACAGATAAATTAAAAACACTCAAGTCATATACCAGGCTCCTTCCTTTTACTGAAACTAATCAGGTCGGATCATTTCTGGAACAGGAAATAAGAATCAGGACCAGTTACTGCTTAAATGGAATTATACCATTCAAATAGAATCAGGCAGCTGGTTCTCTAATTTTTAAATTATATAATAAATTTACAGTATAATAGGCATCCATCATTTATCTATCCATTGGGCAACATACAGTAATGGATTTAGAATAAGATATCCTATGTTTGAGTTGTTACAATTCAACCACTTAAAAAGCTCTTGAACCTTGGAAAAGTAACAACTTCACCAAGCCAGTTTCTTCATCTTTAAAACAATACTAATGATAATAGCTAATATTTATATAGCATTTATATAATGCTTTAAGGTTTATAAATCACTATATATAGATTATCTAGTTTGATCATCACAACAACCCTGTGAAGCAGGGGCTATTATTATATACTCATTTTGCAAGCTGAGAGAAATTTAAATACTTTGCCTAGGAGTACATACAACTAGGAAGTATCTGCGACAGGATTTGAACTGCTCTTGATGACTCTAAGTCCAGTACTCTTATACACTGTATCAACTACCTAGTTACTTGATTGCAATATGTTCTACCTTCTTCACAGGTTTTTAGCATCAAATGAGGCTAGAAAGGTATTTTAAGGAGCAATATAACCTTTAAGTACTACATAAGTTATTAGTATTCATATTATTTTTTACTTATTCCTTAATAAAAAAGTCTTAATAAAATCAAAATTTAAGATCTAATGGATTTTAAATCTTACCATATCCTCATTAAAATTAAGACTTAATTTAGGATGGGCACACACCTAATCATGCTTCAATACAAGAGTGAGAAAGTTTTCATAACTGCCTAACTTGTTCATTCACATACAACTTCAGAGGAATCAACTTCAACAGATAGTGTCAAGTAACTTAGGATTACAAATTTAGACTGGAAGGAACCTTAGAGGGTATTGAGTTCTCACTTTACAAATGAGGTAAACTGAAGCCCACAGAGATTATGTGTTTTGTCCAAAGTCATAGAGGTAAGAAGAAGCAGAGCCAGGATTCAAATTCAGATCTTGTGCCTCCATCACTATTCTTTTTATTGTACCACACTGTCTAGATAAAGATTTTGGAAAAGAGCAAATTAAGAAGCTAATTACTTTTTAATTACTGTTTTAATATTCTCTATGGCGTGCAAAACTATTTTCACTTACAAGGCCAAACTACTTCATATATTCATTTCTTCACTGTCATTAGCATAACAATGTTAAATTCTAGAAAGCTAGATAACCTTGTCTTTACATATACACAATAATGAAGTTAGATGTGTGTGTGTATATATATTTCTTATTACATGAATTATTCTACAATTAAAGAAAATGAAATCTTTTGCAAAATACAAACATTATTGAATAAGTTCCATCAAAATTGATTAAAGTCAATTAAAGTAACCCAAACATCTGTGTGCAAGGCATTGTGATAAATGGGGCAAGTGACTACAAAAGGGTTAAAAAATACCCAGCCTGGGCCCTCAAAGAACTTGGGATGAAGATGATAGCCAGAATTTATGGTCTGCATGAATCATCTCATTTCATCTTTATAATCCAGTTAGTTTATCACCTTTAATACATGATATTACTTAGGAACAATGAGAAAAACAACATATCAGCAATTACAGAATGATATCACACATATACATACATGAAAAACTAAACAATAAACAAAAGGAGATTCTGACAATAAGGAAGTAAACATTATGAAGTAAGGTAAGACCATATGTAGTGGGGGATAATAGTAGCTGTTGAGAGAAATATTAGAGAAATCTTTCAAAAGGAAACTTCTGAGAAAGGCTTAAAAGATAAGAGCAGGATATAGACTGGCAGAGAGGTGATAATTGTAATAAAAAAAATCTGTGACAGAGAAACTGAGGCACCAAGTTCCAAATATGATCAATTTATTAGTAAAACTAGAAACTGCCAGTAAATAGGATTTAAGGCTCCTCAACAACTAAAAATACATCTGATAGAGCATCTCTATTGTAGTACTGAAAAGCAAAGTAATACAAATCTCATATAGCAAAATACTTATTACAAGCAGAATAGAGGCAGAGCATGGGCTATAACTGGTCTGACTCAAAGAAGGAGATTTCCATAATCCTGGACAACTGGAAAATAAAATCTCTGGAAAGCCCCATGGTCAATCATCAATCCTCTGTGGCAAAAGCTTTATGTTTTGTAGAATCTAAAGTGAACCAGGATGAATAATTCCCTTTCTGAAGGAAAACTCAATGTAATAATTCTTTCAGAGAACAGGATTAGAATTCAATATTTGGAAGTTTATAAATAGTTCTTTGATGTTAATGAGTAAAGAGTACTGGATAAGCACTATTCGTTTTGTTTATTCTAACATCAATTCCAGTATTATTTTTTACAAGCAATATTATAGTGAAAATAACTTGAATATCTATAACCAAGCTTGCTGTCAGAGAAATGATTTTTAGAGTAGCAAAAATAACTAGTTGCCTAGAATCAAGACCTAAATTAATATAAGTAAATAAGTGTCTGTATAATTCATTTAGCAATTAATCACATACCATCTCCTGACATCTCTCCTGTTATTGACTTGAACTATTAAATAACTACAAAATTTAAATAAATCTCTAAGTCTAAGTCCTCCAACTAGACTATAAGCTTCTAGAAGGCAGGAAATCAGATGATTTATTCATTATTGCATCCACCATCATACAATGTCTTTCTCAGAGTAGACATTCAAGACATTTATGATCACTTATGTTCTACGATTCTTTACTTACGTTCCTTGCCCAGGAAGAAAGAGTAAAAGCAGAGGTGGTTAATGCTCAGATACAGCCAACCCTGACGAGGAACCCGGCCTTTCCAACAACAGCAAGAATAATATGTTATCAACTTCTCAGCTTCAGGAAAATTAAATCTAGCTTCAAATTTCACCAATGCTTCTCGAAACTTCTCTGGCTCTTCCTCTTGTTCTGCTAATTTACTGCTAGTTTCTTCTGCAATCAAGGCCTGTTGGGAACAAAAAGATTGCTTGCTAATTAAGAAAGGAAATGGAAGATAGGTTGGGTTGTTGGAAGTTAATTAAAGGGATCCAGAGACAAAAAAGACAAATAACACTCATGTTTTAAGTATATTTCCTTAAATGCCTTATATAAAAGGTTTTAAAATGTAACAAGTTCTCAAGATTTATAATATCTAATAAAACTTCATTCCCATTTTGCAATTAGGCAAAAAAAAAAAAATCCTTAATTTGTTTAAAGACTCCTAAGAATAAGCATAAATACCATCCCGGAAACACCTAGATCACAGGGAGGAAGCAAAGGGGAGTGCCCTGTTTCCCCTTCTATTTTACACTCACAGCCAGGCCTTCCTTAAATTTTTACTTCAGGGCTCAGAATTCAAACTAACAATACCATGAGTTTAGATGAGAAAACAGGTCCAAAGAGAGGAATTCAGTTGCTCAAGATTATAAAACCAGGAAAAGAGCAGAAACAGTTTGTGACAGCATAGGAACTTGAACATAGAATTCTTGCTTGACAGTCCAGTATTTTTAAGTACACCACAAAACTCAGTTTGGAAAAAACAAACAAAATTTATTTTTTGGAATTAAAGGTGAAATGCTTATTCACCTTAATGAAATACTTGAACAAAAATTGTTTTTATTTATAAAGCAAACAGAAACTTTGGGTTTTTTTAAAAAGAGTTTTAAAATGCATCTTTAAGAAAGGACCTAGACATAGTATTGCGCCCCCCTCCCCAAAAGAAGATAGAAAACAGTATTAGTAAAGAATCTTTCAAAAATGCATTAAAGAGCACAGAAAAAACTCAGGGAAAGCCATAAATAGGCAGGACTGATTTGAAAATATCATGTTAAATTCATGATATGCTTAAAACAGCTGAACATACTAGAAATTTGTGGTTTCACATACTATTTTTTCTATTTCACATCTTTTTTTTTGTTATTAATTAAATTTCAGGATGGAATGCCTGCATTGAATTTTGAAAGATCCAAATTTGAATCCTATCTTGTCTGATTTGAAGCAAATCACTAAATTTCTCTTAGCTTCATCTTTTTTATCTGTAAAAATGGAGAAAAAAATAGCACTTATTTGTAAAAATGGGGACAAAAACAATTTTTGTGAGGATCAGATGAGATAAAACTTGTAAAGTACTTGGCAAATTTAAAAGTGCTACAGAAATTTTAGCTATTATTAGTTTTACAATCACATGAAGCTAATATGTAGCTGTGTTAGAAAATAACTAACAAGACAAAATAGTTAGGATAATCCAACGAGATACAGTGGCATCAATAGAAATTATAAAGTAGTGAAAGGAATCCTATGGAACCACAAGTTTAACAACTCACCTTTATAGAGTTTTGCAGAGTACTTTATAGTGAGTATTTTATTGGATCCCCACTACCCTCAGAAGATAGATAGCATAAGTATTTTCCCTGTTTTACAGATGGGGAAACTAGCTACATGATTTAGACAAGGTCAGGCAGTGATGGAGAAGATGACAGTGTTTGAACTCCAAGTTTGAAGCTCAAATAGTTGGGACCCAGGAATCCTCATAGACGGGAGTTTATTTATTTTTTTTTTCTTTCAAAGCTTTGTAAGGCAGTTGGAAGTTTGGGGTGTGAATAGGAAATACTTCATTCCCTAGGACTTCTGGCAGGAGAAGTAATAGGAAAACAAACATCACTGTTTTTTTTTTTTTTTTCCCCATAAGCTGCAGTTTAGCAATTGTAGCCAGCAGCTTTAGATTGGGTCTTTCACTTTCTAACTGCTGGTTCATAAAACTATACAGTCAGCAGAGCCTTTATCTTAAAAAGGCTTTTCATTTCAGAGTGTTTCCAAGACTGTTTCAACTGTGAACATTTTCATCTTTCTTTCATCTAAGAATAGGCCACAAAGGCTAAAAAAAAAAAAAAAAAGTATAACAATGGCCGTTAGGTGATGCAGTAGATAAAGTCGGGAAGGTCTGAGTTCAAGTCAGCCCTGATTTCCTCAACTGTAAAATGGGGAAAATTATATCATCTACCTGTCAGGATTGTTAGAAAGGATCAGATGAGGTAATATTTGTAAAGCATTTGGCACAGTGTCTGGCACATAGTAGGTGATATATAAATGCTTATTCCCCTAAGGAAATGACTTACCCAAACATTAAAAAAATCTTAAAAAGGGTGTATTTCTAAAAATGGAGCTTAAAGAGGTGTCATTTGGTACTTAGAAAGAAGATGGAAGTACAGGGACACTGTGAGAGAAAATGGTAGCCCAAGTCAAGTCAAGGTTGAAGAGCCAATGGTACTAGCATCTATAGCTAATTTCTATTGCCAGCCCTACTCTAGGTCCTTGGTACTTTAGCTAGATCTATCCCAGCTAACAAAAATCCCTGAATAGAATAGGATACAAAATTATAGATTTAGAGCTAAATAGGACCTTAGGAATCATCTAATCTAGTACCTTACTTTACTTAGAAGACTTTTCCAGAGACTATTTAAGTGGCTTGCCCAGTCATAGCCAGGTTCTCTGGTTCCAAAATTAACACTCCTTCCACTGTACCACATTGCTCTGTTACCACCTGTATAGTGGTCACAATGTCTGAGTTGTCATTCTGTCTAAACCTGGTTGGCTCTTAACCTTTGGCAGTCTGATTATGCTTATGAACATGGAAATGCCAAACTGCACTTGGAAGTTAATCACAAAAGAGATATGATTCCCACCTCACACCCCCAACACTTTATAAATTCCCTAAAATCTCTTCTTAGACCTTAAGAACTCTGGTTTAGACAATGACAAAGACTGCCAAATTTTCTGGACAGAATATATTTTGAAACCACTGAAGGGAAGTAATGTATCACCTAACCCAATCAAACCTCTGACACATTAAATGTTACATGAAATATATTAAGCTTGTGTGAATAAAAGCAATTATTTTCTTGAAAATTTGAGTATTCATAACAAACTTTGAGGAAACTAGAGCTTTATTAAGGGTGCTGCAAAACCAAGGCTGAGAAGTAATTGTTCTATCAAAGAAAAAAAAATCAAGGTCAGGTGTTTCACTTACAAGTAAACAAGGCAGAATTGTAGATTGATGCATGTAAATACTTAATGGGATAGGATGGTACTAGAAAAATTCAATGTTTTTCTCTTTCTCAAAGTCTTTAATGAAGTGATTCCAAAACTTAGATTGTCAAAATAACTAAGACACCCACAATTCCATGACTGGAAATGTTTAACACAATGAGTAATCATTTGTCAAGATTTGTAAAAAGGATTCTTACGAGAGAATAGAGAAGATGTCCTCTAGGGTCCTTTCTAAGCCTAATAGCCTAAGATTTTCTTTTAGTAGAAGTAAAGAAGGATTATGAAACTCCCGTCCTCCCCCAAGTTAAATTCACATCAATGTGACTAAATTAATTCATTTATTTTTAGAAACAAATATGTATTTTATAGAATTTTTAGAAGACAAAAAATGAGTATCATTAAATCAAATAAATAAGAAACAAGTCAATTCTGGACTTGTCAATTAGATAAATTATGTACCATAATGTCAAATTCATAATTAAGACATTCAATGCTTAAAGCCAATCTTACCAATCATTAATTTGGGACAGAAAGTAAAATGGTAGTTATTTATTATGTCAAAAGCACAGTAAATTTTAATATTAAATGCTTGTCCAGGAATATTGTATGTTCAAATCATACTTTTTAGAAATATAACAGTAACATAGTAAGAAAACCTACCTTTATTTTCCCCTTAACAAAACTAGCAATATCTTCTTTATTATCAAATACAGACAATGTATGCAGCAGGTTTTGTTCTAACCACTCCCAATGCTGATTAATCTCCTCTAAAGTGGCACCTAGAATAAGAAGCAAGAAGATATAAAAAATAAAAAAAAAACTTATAAACAGATGAATGTTTTCAAATACAGTGGAACCCATGATTTCCATTGCTTTTAGCTATACTTCATTTAAATGCAGACTCACAGAATCATGGAGTTGGAAAGCTATCCAGTCTAACCAATATCTGCACAAGAATCCTCCTGTAAAACATCCCTAACAAATGATCATCCTGCCTTCAGATGAAAACTTCCAGTGATAAGAGAATCTAATGCCTCCTGAAGCACCCCAGTCCATTTAGGAATACCTCTATTTTAAAAAAAAATTCTTTACACCAAGTCCAAATTTGTTAAAACATAGATCTGACCATGCTTAATGACTTCCAGTGTTTCCTTATTTTCTCTGGGATCTTACTTTTCACATCTCTCCATTCACCTTATAATCTATAAGCCTTCCTGATCTCCCTTGAACATTGCACTCCCATTTCCCAACTCTGTGGCTCCATCAGCTGTCCACCATGCCTAAATGCTCTGTCCCTCTTAGCTTTCCTGACTTTAAGATTTAATTCAAATCTCACTTAAGGCAGGAGGCTGATCTATTTCTAGTACCTTCCCTTCTAAGATTATATTTTATTTACTACACACACACACACACACACACACACACACACACACACACACACACACACAATCATGAAGATTCATAATCCTGAGTTCAAATTAGACCTCAGATTAGTCGTGTAACCCTGGACAAGTCACTTAACCATATTTGCTTTGGTTTTTCATCTTTAAAATGATCTGGAAAATGAAATGGCTAACCATGACAGTATTACTGTCAAGAAAACCCCCAAAAGGGGTCATTAAATGTTGGGTAGGGCTTCAGTGACTGAACTCACAATGCCACAATACACACAAACACATACACACATGTTTCTATATCTATATTGTACACTTTATTAGCGTATTGGAGGAGATTGGGAATGCTAAATGCAACGCATATTGTCTCCTTTTCCTTACTCTTTACTTTAAAACACCAGAGGCTCCCTATTACTCCAAGTATCAAATATAAAAAGTCTTTATACCTGGTCCTTTCCCACCTTTCCAATCATCTTATACTTTACTCTCCTTCATGTAATATATGATTCATTGATATTGGTCTTCTGGTTCCTATGACACTCCATTCTTGTGCTTTGCTTTTTAACTGGCTGTCATACTTAATTTCAATACCTTCCCTCTGTGGTCACTCCAATTCACCACACACACACATATGTACATACACATGTAAGTATGTATGTATATGTACATACACATATAAGCGTGTGAAAACCTCTCTGCACAAAGTACATGCACATACAACATACATACATACACATGCTTAATAAATGATAACTGACTGACTGACCTCTGCCTCCATGCTTTTGTGGCTACCTTCGAGATTCAACTCAAATTCCACCTTCTGATTCTTTCTTGGTTCCTTCTCTCCTCTACTCTCCCTTTCTTCCATGTATATCTCTAAAGTCATCTTCTATTTACAGTCACATGCACTCACACAACCTTCACTCCCATCCATTAGAATATAAACTCTTGGAAGCTAGGAATCACATTTTTGCCTTACTTTGTATGTCTAGTGTTTACCATAATGCAGTAAGTATGCAGTAAGGACTTAATAAATGCTAGTTGACATTAATAAATGCCTTCATTCACAGGAAAACACACAAGAATTGGTGTACACATTTGAAAACAATAACATATAATAATTTAATTATAGCAACACTTTTACAAGTACACAGCAACATACCCTTTTTAAAGAAAAAAAAAAGCTTAGTATTTTTAGTCCTTTAGATTGGGTTCCAAATAATCTTAAAATAAGCATAACTCTGAAACTTAGAGGTAATGAGTGCTCCCAGGGCATCTGGCAAAGGAAACTGGGCAATCTATATTAGGCTAGAAAGGCCAGATTTTCCTAATGGGAAATAGAAAACATGGTAACATTTAAAAATACTTTAGGGGATCAAAAAACAATTGCCTATTTCCCCCTACTAAAAAACAAACAAATGGCTTTTGAGCAGAACTTAACCAAAATAGTATGTCTGGTCATTCTAGGAGAGAAATAAAAAGATACAGGTTTTGTACCCAAAGAAACTGCATTCTACAATGAGACTTGTTTTGCTATGTCATTTTCAGTCTATCTTTATGCAAAGCATAAACTTGAATTAATGTTTTTTTAAAAATACTTATAAAATATTTTCTTATATAAAACCCCCCACCCAAAGAAATAATATTTCTTTTTACAGAATTTATCAGGAAATTCTTTATTAATTAACACAATATAACTGATAGACAGCTAACATCTTGTCAGAAAAACCTGGGTTTAAAGTCTGAGATATCTTGGCAGTGTGACTCTGGTCATAGTACTCTAGACAACTCTAAACTGTAGAGAAGGCTCTGACCTTTGTCATTAAGAGAGAGTTTACTCATCTAGAAGCTCCTTTGCTAATGAAATAAAAGATTCAATTCCTATTTTTATTTCATAAAACTCTCTTTTGACTACTATCTGATTTGCATATATTATTTACTGACATATGTACATATCTATACATGTTCATATAAATACACATATACCTATATACATGTATGTGTTTGCATATATGTGTAGCATGTATGTGTGTTTTGGGGCAGCTAAGTGCAGTGGATATAGTGCTGGGTTTAGAGTCAGGAAGACAGATCTTCCTGAGTTCATATCTTCAGATACTTACTAGCTGTGTGGTCTCAATCAAACTGAGACCTGTTGAAGCCAAGGTCTCTCATTGCATCCAGGGCCATCTCCAAACATCTAGATTTATATCTGGCCACTGGACCCAGATGGCTCTGAAGGGGAAACTGAGGCAAGTGACCTTGCACTTCCTCACTTAAATCCAATTCACTTGCATGTCATGGTATCACCTCCCTAATGTCATAATCCTCTTTGAGAACAAAGGACAAACAACAATCTCAGGCAAGTCATACCATCCTGTTTGCCTCCATTTCCTCATCTATAAAATGAGTTGGAGAAAGAAATGGCAAACCACTTCAGTATCTTTGCCAAGAAAACCTCAAATGGGCAAATGAAGGGTCAGACATGACTGAAATAATGAAACAATAAAAACTATGAGAATAAAGGAAAACAAAACAATTTCTACAGTATTCTGAATGCCCAGTGCATTCAGTTTTAAATATTGAGTTTCAAACTACAAAATAAGATCCTATAAAAGGTTATCCTCCTACTCTCCACCAAAATCAATTTTCTTCTCTTCTTACTTAGCATAGCTCTCTGTGAAGCACTTTATTGTCATTGATCGATTATTTCTTTCCTTCTCAATGTCTAAGGACCTAACAATCTTAATTTCTTTTAAACATGATTTTTAAACCTTATCTTTTGGTTGAACAGATAAAAATTAAACTTCTTTCTGCTTCCTCCACTTTAGACTTACTATACATTGTCCTCTATTTTCTGAGATCTTTAACTGTCTAGTTTGGTTACTTAGAACAATATGATCAAGTTTTGGTCTGGTCTACCATATTAACCAGTTACCTTTTTCTCCATTTAATAAAATAATATACTCTTAATTTCAACTAGCTGTCTTAAAAACTTGTGGCTGTAAATTATAAGGAAGACTGAGCAAGAACCTGCAAGTTGACAAGAAGCATAGTATACAATTCGCTATTTTAGGTGATGGCAGTGTTTCACCTTCATTTTCGAAAAGGACAAAAGACATCAGGGTGATGTTTTGACTTGCAAGTGAACTGAATTTAAACTGAAGCAGGACGGTACAAAGTCACCAGTCTCACTCTTTTCTCCACAGCCTGGGTTCAGTGGCACAATATGGATCAGGACAACTGGAGATATTCCCAGATACATGGGAGACATCGTCTTTTAAAACTACGTTGGATACTAGGAAGCCAAAAAACAAAGCTAAGTGATCTCTTGCTTTCCTTATTATCAGTATTGATTCTGTATTATCCATTTCTACTTAGTCCTTTTGAGGTCAGAAATCATCCTCTTTGGCAGAGAAAACAAGAAATGAACTTTTACTACTAAGACTAAAGTTAGCTTTCTTATCACAGCTTTCTTTTTACACAGCTACACCATTTTTTGGTATTTAGCCTTCATTATCTGCTTTACTTCCATCTTTACTCCTGATACATCTGTTAATAAAATCTATTTTTGAATTCTTCATCAATCTTTTTTTAACCACAACACTTTCCCCCTTTAAATAGAAATATTTCTTTTTATGACTTCAGAATTTCATCCTTATTATTTTCCCTATCTTTCTGGGCTGACTTCTATACAACTTTAGTCTATGGGATATGTCTATTTTTTCCTCTAAAATCCTTTAAAATTTGCTGTGCTAAATACCCAGCTTTTCTCTACAATAGCACAAAATTTTTATATGGAACAATCAATTATACTCAATAAACACTTCAATACTCAATAAACAATCAATTATACTCAATAAACAGTTATTAAATGTCTTCTGTGTTTCAGGTTCTTGCCCCTAAGGAGCTCAAAATCAAATGGAAAAGACAACAAGCAAACAAATATGTACAAACAAGCAATATACAGAATAAACAAGAAAAAAATCAACAGAGGGAAAATACTAGAATTAAGAGGGGGTAAGAAAGGCTTCCTATGAAAATGGGATTTTAGTTATTATACAAAAGAAGATAAGAGGCACAGCTAGTTGGCACAGTCAGAAGGATCAGAGTTAAATTCTGATCTCAGACACTTAACAAGCTGGGTGATCCTAGGCCTGTCACTTAATCCCAATGGCCTCCCCCCCAAAAAAGCCAAGTTGGCCAGTAGAAAGTTATGAGGGGATAGAATATTCCACACATGGGGAGAACCAAAGAAAATTCCTGGAACTAAGAGAGGTAGTTTTATTTGTGAAACAGCAAGAAAGCCATTGTCATTAGATCAAAGAGTATATGGCAGGGAGAATAAAATGGAAGGAGACTGGAAAGGTAATATAGAGCTAGATTATAAATGGCTGTGAATACTAAACAGAAAATTTTGTATATTATCCTCAATGGCATGTTTATAGACAATAAGGAATGATAAGCTAGTAGAGAGGAAGAAATTGAAAATAAGTTATAAAATGAGGACGGTAGAGGGGACAACCTGTTAGAAGGGACAAGATGGAATGGGATTGTTGAGCAAATAGAAGGGTAAATCTTGGCAAGAAGTAAAGCCACTTTATCATGTGATACAGGAGTGAAGGATATGAGAGTGGCAGAAGGCACCTGAGTGATAAAAGATGAGGAAGGGAAGAAAAGAGAGTTCATGGTGAATGGCCTCATGAAGCAAAGGTTCCAATGGCCTTGTGATGAAGAGAACCATTTTCACCCAGAGAGAGGACCATGGGGACTGTATGTGGATCACAACCTAGTATTTTCACTTTTTTGTTGTTTTTTTGCTTGCACTTCCTCTCCTTTTAGTTTACAACCATTTTGATTAGATTTGCAATATTCCAAACAGGTATATTCTTACCAATTCTTGCTGGATATTCTCCATCCCTGGCCAGGAATTTGTAATTCCTATATTATATTTCAAATTATGTTTTAGACATCAAAATCCTGTTCATAGATACCATCTTCTTTGCCATCTGCTCATTTTTGCCAAATCTGTCTCTTCTAAAACTCATGCCTTTGGTTGACAGCAGGAGGAAAAAACATCACTTTTGCCTGAGTTCGTCAGTTTTTTACTAAAAATTTCATAATCTTTAGCAGTATTTTCTTGATTCCTTTTGGTAGGCTTATTTGTACATACATAGTTATCTTCTTGTTTATCAGATCATAGGAAGTTTCCTGTCATGGATACATGCCATAATAAGGCCTCTGAAATGTCATCAGTTTTTCAAATAGCTTCCTCAGTAGATAACCAATGGAACCGGTACTGATTTTAGCCAAGCCCTATGTGCTGAGCCCTGTGCTAAGTTTTGCAAATCCTATCTTATTTGATCCTTTCAATAACCCTGTGAAGAAGTTGCTGCTCTCATTCCATTTTAAAGTAAAAAAAAAACTGTAAAAAAGGTGAAGTGCCTAGTCCTCCCTAGGAGTGTTCAAGGCCAACTTTAAACTCAGGTAGTCCTCATTCCAGACCCAGTGTTCTATCTACTATACCACTTAACTGCCTCAGGACCTCTTAATAGCAACCATCATTACTCTTTTTTTTTTTAACCATATGATCTCTCCATTTAACAGCACTATATAGACCCTCCATTATTTTTTATAAGTTAAACAACATTTTCATCATAAGAATGTCCAGCTTCCTCCTCTTTGTAAAGAGCTTCGAATTTTTTCCTAGCTCCATGTATGTAAGTGTTTTTCTATCCCTCTTTTTTCATGGGACATCTTTTTTCAGCAGTCTACATTCAGACATAGGTTAGGATTCCATTCTGCCTATTCAGATACTTTTTCTTCTCTGTTTTCATATTAAAACCTCTCTCCCCTTTTTAAAGGAAACTTCATTCTCCTTGATAAAAGTCTCATGGAGGAAATGACATTTAGAATGAACTCTGAAGTAAGCCAGGGATTCTGAGAGGCAAAATCGAGGAGGTAGTACATTCTGGGAATGGAAAGCACCCTGTATAAGGCATAGGGACAACAGACAGATTGTTATGTGTTCAGAACAGAAAAAAGCACAGTTTGACTAAAGGGTAGAGGTTATAGAAAGGAATAGTATGTAATAAACCTGGAAAGACAAGTGCAGCCAGATTATAAAGGCCTTTAAATCCCAAATGAATTTGTCTTATTCTAGAAGTAATAGGGAACCAGTGGAGCTTTCTGAGAAGTGAAGTAACTTGTGCTTTAGGACTATCAATTTAGTAGCTGAATGAAAAATAGATTGGAAAGGGGAGAGATTTGAGACAGGGAAATCAATTAGAAGCTTACTGCAATAATCTAGGTGAGAAATGAACTCATAATGGAGTGGCTTATTAGGGGAGAAAAGGATACAGATAAAAAATAAGTTGTGAAAGGAGCAAGACTTAACAATTAACTGAGTATAAGTGAAGTAGAATTAAGAGTCAATGACTCGAAGGTGGTGACCTTCAGTAACTGGAAAGAAGATAATGCCTGTGACTGAAATGGGAAAGTTAGGAAGAAGATGAGTGAACTTGGAAGGGGAAAAATCATGAATTCTATTTTAAATATGAATTTAAGATGCTTGTAGGTCAGTTAGTTAAAAAAATAGATGGTTTGGAATGGAGTACTGAACCTCAACACAGAAGGTAGGGTGACATATATGGATCTGAAAATCTTCTGTATAGAATTGAATGAATTCATGGGATTAGATTATTGAGAGAAGAGAGTCTTTGAGCATACTAAGGGTTAGAAACAGGACAAAGATCCACAAAAGAAAACTGAAAAAGAAGTACCTAGTAGGTGCAACGACAGCTTTGTGGCGCTGTCCTGGGGTCTGAGAGACTCATTTTCCTAAGTTCAAATCTAGTCCCTGGGAAAGTAATTTAACCCTGTTTGCCTCAGTTTCTTCATTTGTAAAATGAGTCAGAGAAGGAAATGGCAAACCACTTCACTATCTTTGCTAAGAAAACCTTAATTGAAGTCATGAAGTGTCAGATACAACTGAAAAACAGCTGAACAATGTTAACAGTTAGATGTAGGGTACCATGCTAATCATTAGGGAACATAAAAATCTAGGGCTCTTCCATCTAAAGTTCCTCTTTTTATTCCCATCCTTCCCTGGATAGAAATAATCAAAATAGTTTATTTTATTTTATTTTTTTTAACTATTCTTCTTTTAATTGATTGTTCAAAACATTCTAAATGGATTTTAAAAAATTAAATTCTATTACTGAAATGAGTTGTCAAGAAAATACTTTCTGAAATAGCTGAAAAAGTAGTTTCTAACACCAGAAAATCTAAAAGCCAAAGTTATGTAAAGGCTTTAGATTGGAGCTCACTGAAAATCCAACTAACAAACTTTTAATATTTTTGTAGTATCTTTTTTATCTTAGAAAGACATTTCCCTATATTCCAAAAGTCCCTTGTCTAGCACCAAGTCTCAGATTCTCATGACAAAAGGACTGTTGTTCATTTATAAACTTGGTCCAAAAACTGAAAAAAAGTAAAACTCAACTAGGCTTATAGAAGATGGAATCTACAAGGTATGAATGAATGCTAATTAACAAAGACCACCCAGATCAAACATTCTATTTTGACAAACTGACTATGACATTTTCCATTTTAACTTGTTGGAGGGCCATAAGAAAGGGTAGTTGGGAGTAGTCCATTATACTATGAAATATACAAATATTCCCTGGAGATCTTTCAGGAAGTGAAATGAGTGAAATATCCCTCTCTAGATTTTTAGTTTTAAAAGGAACACAAGCCACAAAGAATTGTGTTCCTAAGTTAAAGAGAAACGGGCCCCATCAATATAACAAATTATATATTTTCTTTTAGCTACTGTAATGTTTAAATGGATCATGAAACTGAAGAGTTTGCAAGCAGATTAAATAAGACAGACTGTTTAAAATGACAAAGTAGGTAATCAAAAGTCAAGCTTTTGAATCTACCACTCTGCAAATACTAGGTCTACAGGCAACAAGCAGCCATTTGAATAGAAGCATTATGTAAGGTCCCAACAGTTAACACACTTCAATACCATATGTCAGTTTAACCTCATATATAGTAATTTAAAGAAGATGGGATCCTGGTCAAAACTGAAAATTTAAGGAGAAAAAAGTGTTGAAATGAACCTCAAGAGCATATATCAAAGTTCTAATTTTCAGAAATAAACCTAAATTCTAAAACCAAAGTAGTCTTTTCAAGGTCATACAGAATTTTACCATGCCAATGCCATATTTATCTATAGATTTTCACCTTTTGTGCATTTTCAAAGTGCACATATTGTGAGAAGTAAATAAATAAAAGTATTTACTCATACAATTCCCACATTTCAATCAATCCACTCAACAAACATTTGAGTACCTCTTAGGAGTGGGTTGCTTCCAATTTGGAAACAGCCAATTCTTTTTAAAGCAGAATCTACTTGGTCTTATTAATACAAAGGACTAATAATTTAAAATAGATTTTATTGATGCCTTTTGTTTTTACATTATATCTATTTATATATATGTTTATGTATGTATGTGTATATGTGTGTGTATATATATACACACACACACATACTTCTACTTCTATTTGTCCCAGGATTAAATAATCCTTTGTTATAAAGAAAAAAGTTGAGCAAATAGGCAACCTTCTACACTCAACAAAAATAACACTAATAGCCACGATTTATATAGAGTTTGCTATGTGCCAGCTCTGTTCTAAGGGTTTTATCTTTTATCTCAACTGGTCTGTAAAATTTAAAGGTCATTATATCTTGAGTGTACTTCCAACTTTATGGAAATGAGGAGTGAGATGGAGCTAAAAAGTAAAGAATTAAAAGGTGGCTTATCCACAAAACCACAAACCTTAAAGGCTAGGAATAAACCCTATCATTTAATAATTTATGTTAATTTCTCAGTCTCTCTCAAAGACACACAGCCATCAAGTAATTTTTTCCAAATGACAATTTTCAAGAATTTGAGAAACCAATTTCTCCTAAAACGAGGTACATATTTATGGAGATCTGAAGCAGGTATCCTTTAATTTAGAGAGACTGTCCATAGAGAAACTTGGCTTCAAAGGGAGCAGCTGCAGCAAAGCAGTAAACAGCTCAAGTAGGAGTGAAAAAACCCCTCTAAAAGCCAAAAGGACTTTCTTTGTAGCACTGTAGGGTGCCTTTAATCACCTGAAAGATACTGCAAAATCTGTTTAAAAATAAACTTCAAAACAAAATTCATATAAATATAAAAAATTAATACATATCATGCATGTCACTTCTGGGAGATTTTCAAACATAATGAAAGTTTTTTAAAAAACACACACACAAAGAAAATTACTCTTCTAAAATTTCTAAGTGATTCTTTGCCAAACCTATAAAAGAAACACAAGGTTATTCTAGCTGTAAGGGAAATAGGAGGTCATTCTATTCCCTGGCAGTTTTCAATGGCTAACCTACTGTACTCAATGTGATTGGAAACAGTGCTGATTGGTGTAAGGGACTGACCACTGCAAAGAGCTCTTTCTAATGACACCCTAATCACCTGGTCTTGGCAAAACTGACACTATTGTCAATAAGTCCCAGTGGATTATTTGGTTTGAATTCATTGGTGTAAAAAAAAGTGTGTGTGTGTGTGTGTGTGTGTGTGTGTGTGTGTGTGTGTGTGTGTGCACTAAGGAACAATTCAACTTTTGTTTTCTGTAAAAGTGCTAAGGGGTTTAATCCAAAAAAATTATGAGATTTCTCTTCTGGTACACCCCATGTTACTTTATTAGTCATTACTTGCCTACTACTTCAAGATTTGTACTGTTACAAAGAAATCTTACTTACTTAGTGCTCTAGGGACAGATATTTTTCAGGCTCTACCAAGGCCAAATCATTTAAAAAAAAAAAACAAAAAACACTGAAGTATCTTTTGGTAGAACCATGTCATTAACTCTGGAAATTTATGGAAACTCTGAAAAATTATACTGAACCTACACAGGGCAAGAGTTCTGTCTCAGTAGGGAGGATAAGGGTTTGAGGAAGTAACCTTTTACAAACTAACAATCGGAAAAGAAGAAATGTATCTCCAAACAGTTTTTTTACCCACAAGATTTAATCTGTGCAGTCTCAATTCAAGGGCTGTTTGACCAGTTCTTTTTTCCATTAGAAAGATGGCATTAGAGCGAAGAGCAACAATTTAGTCACATGCAAGTTTGAATTATGAGATTGTGAGGATGAAAAAAGGAGTTATCATCTTAATATGTCAAAAAGAACCTTAATACAGAAATCTCTGATGAAAAGCTTGAAAAAAACATTTTGGAATTTTCAGATCAATTTCATCCTTGCCTGACACATTCAACCAATTAATAATACTTTCTATGCAGCACCAATACAGACAACTAATCGCTATACAGACCTTGGTTGAAATCCATTTAGAGTCATGTGACCTAACTTCAAAGCCTGAGCAAGCAGGTTAAAACAGATGCACTTTTAAATCCCTGAAAGCCTTCTTCCTTTTCTTCCTATCGAGTTCAAACACTCTCTTTTAAAAAAAAGGCACAACGAACCTCATCCATTAAAAAGATATAATTATAGCCCAACACATTAAGTATTTATTCATAAGCTCTTAAGTATTTATTCAAGAGTTCTAATAAAAGCACATTCTCAAAGAATGAAAAGATTTGACCAAATCCAACACCAGTGACCCTGGGGTGGGAGTGGGAAATATTTCCTTTTATTAAAGGTTTAAGGATTCTTAATATTTACTCACTTTTTTAACTCAAGAAAAATGAAATTCACCTATTTTGGATTTGGAATAAAAGAAGGTCCAAATCATGCCTCAGACACTAGTACCCTGGACAAGACATTTAGTCTTTCTCAAACTCATTTTCTCATCTGTAAAACAGAGATAATAATACCTGTGATTCCTATCTTCAAAGGTTACTGTGTAAAGATTGAAAGAGGTAAAAAGATATATACATCTATCTATCTATATATATATGTATGCATGTGGATGTATAATGCTTTATAAAACCTTAAAGTATAATATTTATGATGATGATAATGGTTTCTAGCAGAGGCTAGTAAGGTAGCATTTTATGCCAAAAAAGTTCTGAGTTAGGAAGTTAGGAAAGACCTGGTTAAATTCTGTCTCTGATTCTTACTATTTGCAGGACCAAAAATATATTGCTTAATCTCTTTAAATTTCAATTTCCTCATCAAGGTGTAATGGAGAGAGCACTGGGCTTGGAATCAGGAAGATTCAATATTCCTTAATTTAAATTTGGCCTCAGACACTCATTAGCTGTATGACCTTAGGCAAATCATTTAACACTTTCAGTTTCCTCATAAAATGAGTTGGAGAAGGATATGCCAAGTCATTTGTGCCATGGAAACTCGAAATGGAATTGTGAAGAATTGGACACAACTCAGGTTCACATAGCTAGTTAAGTGTCTGGGGCCAGATTTGAACTCAGGAAGTTGAGTCTTCCTGACTTCAGCCCTCCAGACTCTACTGAAGCACCTAGCTGCCCATAATATTTTTAAATGAAGAAAACAAAATATATAGGATTGCCTCTCCCATTTCATTGTTAGCTCCTAAAAGGCAGGGACTATCTTTTGCCTTTCTTTTTTTTTTGGTATCTTCAACACTTAGCAGATTGCCTGGCATATGGTAGGCACTCAATACATGTTTATTGGCTATTGACTAACAGCAAAAGTACAGTTATGAAAATATTTTTTAAAACCAGTGCCTAATCCCTGTACTTAAGGAATCCCCTATTCTATATGCACTAGTCTCTACACAAACTACCCTACTATCTATTGCTCCCAGGACTCTCTTCATTCTTAAACCTCTGTGTCCTTGCTTATGCTGTTTTATATGCCTAGGATATCTCCCCTTTGCCTCATTTTCAATTGAATTTCTTCTCATCCACCTTATTTAGATCCCATCATGAATGTCATCTGCTCCACAAAGTAACCTTTAATCCTTCCAGGCAGACACTACCTTCTTTTTTACATTTTGCAGAGTGTTTGGTTTGTGACTGGCTTTTATTTTTGGACTGATCTGTGATTTTATTGATTTTCTGTCCCCACCAATGCAAATCAGAACTTTCTCTGCAATTTAGAGACCTGGGACACTGACAGATGCAGTGACTTGTGCTAGACCACAGATCAGGATATGACAGGGATGACTGAATCCAACTCATCCTGACACTGAGGCTACTATAATTACATGATGTCTTTTGCAACTTTTACATTGCGTATTATCAGTATCTGTTTACATCTCAATGCTCCTAACAGAATATGAATTTTATGAGGGTAGGGGAACTTATATAAATTTTTTTAACCCTCCCCAGCCCCAAGCAAAATACTGTACATACAGTAAGTGTTTAAAATGTGTATTAAATGGGGAAAAAAAAGAGACAGAGAGGATCATGAAGAGGGTGAATCAATTTTTGTCATTGAGAGGCAGAGAAATACATGAAAAAATACACAAAGAAGGAGAAGGTAAGAAAAGAATAAGATTAGAGAGTAATCTTGCATGGGGAGCATTTACAACACTTTGTAGGGATATATAGGAACCAGATGATGAGTCTTTAATGACAGAACCATTAATTAGACAGTGAAAAGCCACTGAAAATTTCTGAATAGAAAAATACAGTGATCACAGTACTATATTAAGAAGATTACTTGGGCAATAGTGTAAGAGGTGTCAAACAGGGGCAGCAACATTTCCCAGTGCTGCAGAAACAGATTAAAATGTAATTGTGAAATATTTTATGAAAAAATAATACAATAAAACAAGGATAATATTAATATGCGATTTTCTAAGTCAAGTGGCCCACAGGGATCCTTAGATACAGTGGTCCCCCATTTCTATTTGAGTTTGATCCCAATGATACAATTGATCAATTAGAAGAAGGATTGTCTGAAGACAGGAAGATTAGTTAGGAAGTTATTAAAGATGTCTAGGCAAGAAGAGATGAAGGGGAACGGAATGGAAAGGTCAAATGCAAGGAAAAGCTAGAAAATTACAAAATACTGAGCTAAAAAACTGAAAGAATGTGCGGGAGAAGGAAAAGTGAAAAGGAACTCAAAGATACAAGCTTAGACAACTCAGATGACCATGAAGCAAATCACTTAACCTTCTGAAGCACCACTTTTTCAATCTGTGAAATGGAATTATTATTGGTTACCCATCATGCATTATCTATCTCATAGTATTATTATAAAGATCAAATTAAACAATATTATTACTCTGCCTATTTTCTCTACTTCTCCTATATTTGGAGTGATATAGTGAATTAAAACATGTTATTTATCTCATTTCATGATCACAACAACATTATGCAAAAGTGATTGTATCCATTTTATAGAAGAAACTAAGAAAGACTCATAGAACCTAAATGACTGGTCTAAGATTGAACAAAGTTATGCCATGATGTTTTCTGAGATCCCTTCCAGCTCTGAAATGCTATGGCTCTATGCAGAAAAGGAAAGTAAGAAAAGAGAGGAAGGAGTCTAGGAAGAAAGAAAACAACTCTTTTGTTGAGTTTAAGGTGGGCTATTTTAAGATATAGAATTCATATTTTTTATAAACAATTTTGAGGAACATTCATAGGAGTCCTCAAAAAGTTTTCACTTGTGCAGGTTTAATTATTTGAATTTAATATGCCCAGAAATATCAAGATGGAAATTAAGTCCAGGGTGTAGCTTCCCAACAATATTTTTCTCAGTTTGGAATCCTTCACCTCCCACCATGGAAAATTTCAGTCAAAACAAAACTGCCCTAAGGAAATCATGAAGAACTGAAAATATGCATGACAATACATACTCTAGTTTAGACAAAGTGTTTACCATTGTAAACACTCTCACTTACGTCCTGTTGGCCAACCTTCCCGTACTTTCTTTGAATTAATTGCATAGTGAGTTCTATATTTGAAAAAATGACCAGCCTGGCACTCCCTTCATGACCTTGGCACAGATTAGACACGTGAGAACAGAGTCCATCCCCAAGTGCAACCCACACTAGATCATTTCCTCTTTTAATGAGCACGCAAATAGCAATTACAGAAATAAGAAACTTAGTTATGAGTAAGGATAAGAAATAAGGAAAGTGGAAGGGATTGAAAGAAAAGGAGAGAAAGAGAATGGAGACCAGGTAAGTTTCTATACACGCACTAACAAGATCATAGATTTTGAATTGATGTTATCCAGTTCAACGTCTTCATTTTGAAGATGAAGAAACTGAGAATCTGAGATATAAAGTAATTTGCCTATAGTTTCACAAGTGGTAGAGTAAGGATTAGATTCTAAATTATCTGATATCAAATCTAACATTCTTTTCACTACATGACCTTAGGCCATGAAAACGTATTAATTCTTCCTTTGCCAACATAGACTTGTGTTTATTCTACAGTCTATAACAATGGCTTTTTCCTCAACAAAATTTCCCTGAAAGCCACAAACAGATTTAGGGAACAGAACAGATGAGGGCTATAAACAGTGATGTATACTTGTGTAACTTGCACTGTGCTATCTCTTCCTTGGCAATTTTGAAGTTAAAAGATTATTGTTCCTATCTCTGGAAACATTTCTTGCTTTTTCTCAGCTTTCTTAATAACACTTCTCATTCTCTATTTTAACATCAACCTGGAACCTTGACAATCGATTTTTGCCTTGGGAAAGGGAATATACACATGGCTAGGAAAAGGATATTGGGCCATGGTTATCATGAAAAGTTTGTTACCTCTTCCACAGTGCCATGTTCCTCTGGACTATGCCCTCTGTACTTCACTAGGTATATCAAGAGAGCTGAGAATGTCTTAGAAAATGGAAGATGGCATATAAGAACTTGAACTGACTTTTAATAAAGCTACAGTCTAAAGATGCAGGCACAGGGGATAGAGCGCCAGATCTGAAGTCAAGAGTACTGAGGTTCAAATCTGGTCTTGAGCATTTGCTAGCTGTGTGATCCTGGGCAAATCATTTTACCCTGCTTGCTTCCATTTCCTTATCTGTATAATGAACTGGAGAAGGAAATGTCAAACTTCTCTAATAGTTCTGCCAAGAAAATCCATAATAAGGTCAAGAAAAGTCAGATATGACTGAAAACAACTGACCAATAACATTAAGGATACAATTTAAAATCAAAACATTAATCTACAAATTTTTAATAGTAAAAAGAATTTTGATAAAATACCACTACTAATTTTGATAATTGATAAAACAGTTTATTAATACTGATAATATATGAATATTTCATCAATAAGAGAACACTTGATAAAAAACCCTAATCCAAAAATATAAAACGCTTGAGGCCAAGAAGAAAGACAAAGAAAAATTTATATTTAGACTTCTCTGATTAATTTAACTTTTGATATATTTGTAGACTGACAACAACTAAGACCCCTTTTTTCTGATGAGATCCAGCCTCCACTAACATATACATATAGCAAGCCATACACATATACATGCATGCATTCATAAACTCAATCTCTTCCTTTCTCCCCTTCTCCCTCCCTTCCCCCTTCTCTCCTATTTAAGAAAAACAGAAGTAATACGATCCAGTCTCAATCTTTGTACTAATGGAGAGAGCAATTTCAAAGACAATCGAAAATGGTAAATAATTCACTCAGCTGCTTCAGGGTTACAGAGTTCTTCTTTGACTTTTCTCAGAGACCTGCATTGGTAAAGGGAGTTTTCTCATTCTGGAGTTCCTTACACTAATGAAATCACAGGACTGGTTCCTATAAATGAATGCATGTATCATGTATGTATATGTATCTAAAGATATTTTGTGTTTATATTTGTATTTATACAAGATATACCTGTTTCATATACATATTAATATATACATATATATATATCAATCAGCAGGGCTCATAGATGTAGAATTAAAAGGGACTCTGGAGGCTATCAAGTTGAACTACATATGTATATATCTGTGTACAGTTGTGTGCATATATATATATATATATGCACATCTATAGATGTATTGTGTATGTGCATATATAAATCATGCACACACATGTGTACATACCTATGTATGAATATATCTATATGTGGGAGTGTGTACACATAGGTTGTATGTGTGTGTATGACACATAAAATATGCATATGTAGCATACATATTTATATGCCTGTATATGAGTGTATATACACCATATGTCTGTGCATGTGTTTACATATATACATATATAACATGCTTAATGCACATGTACTATTTATGGACACAATTCATGGTGGGGCTAATAAATAAGTTTCTACATGTAGGATAACACACGATCATAGATTTGGAGCTAAAAGGTACCTCAGAATAATCTTGTCAATTCTATCCTTTCAGAGATGAGAAAGCTGAGGGACAGGGAATTTCAATAACTTGTCAAATTTCCCATGAATTCTAACAGTCTTCTTGACTTGTCATTCATAGTCTTTTTTGACTCCAGTCACTTCCATCCCAGGTGACTATAAAATTGGGGAAAGATTATCTTCTTTCTTTCTTTTTTTTTTTGAAAGATTCTTTTCAAAAAGATTTCTTGTGTGACTGTGGGTAACTTACTTAAACCCTGATCGCCTCCAAAAAAAAATCTAAATAAAAGAAAACAAAACAAAATTTCTATTTTTTGCCTTTGCAAACTACAGAGTTAAAAAAGATAGTTGTTTCTATGAGTTAAATGGTAGAAATGAAACTCAAAACTCAATTAAGATTTGTGTGTGTGTGTGTGTGTGTGTGTGTGTGTGTGTGTATGCAGATATGTGGCACAGTGGATAGAATGACAGGCCTGGGATCAGGAAAGAGTCATCTTCCTGAGATCTCAGAAACTTACTAGCTGTGTGATCCTGGATAAGTCACTTCACCCTGTTTACTTCAGTTTCCTCATCTGTAAAATGAGCTGAAAAAGAAAATGGCAAACCACTCCAGTATCTTTGCCAAGAATGGAGCAAAAAATCAGATGTGACTGAAAAACAACTGAAAAACAATAACATATATTCACATGTATATGAATGTTTTTCTGTATAAATATAGATATTTATATGTTATAAAAGATATCATCTGTCTACAGAACAGGGACAATGTATCACTCATAGTTCAAGATCTATTAATATATAAGACATGAATGATGCAGATGAAAGGATAATGAAATGGGAAATGGGAAATCTGGATTTTAATTCTAGCTTTAACTAGGTGATGTTGGGCAAATAACAAATTTCTCTGCTTCATAGTTTCTGTATCTGTAAAACCAAAGGTGTGGATTTTTTCTATATTAATTTTGGCATAATAACTTATTGTTTGAAATATATTGGTGAAATCCTCAAACATAAATCTAAAATAGAGTCTATGATTATGGAATAGACTTTAGATAAAAGGGATCAAGAAATTTTTGTAACTAAAGGAAATAGATGCTTTTTAAATTCTAAAATGAAGTAGTGGAAATAAAGTGTCTTTGGAGTAAAGAATTTGTACATTGATACAAATTTCACTTCTTCTACACTTTCCCTCATCATCCTATAAAAGCAAGAGCCAATACTGCTCTGGTCCATTTTAAAAGTTAAATTTTACATTTTTACATTAATTTTTTTAAACTAAGAAAAATAGGTTATTTTTTTCTTTCCTTACAGCCATTCCCCTAATGTCACTGAACAAAAGAAAAGCAAAAGAAAACCAGTACAACAAAAATGCATAGAAATTCCAGCATCAAATGAGTTCTCCAAAATAGTCTCATTCTGGATCCTCTGTCAGTAAGAAGGTAGTCTTCTGCAATTATGATTTATAATTACTTTAATCAGACTTCTTACAAATTTTTAAAACGATTTGTTTATACAATATAGTTATCATAAACTAATTCTCCTTCCTTTTCTATATTAACCACCATCATAGTTACCAATCACATTTCATTCCATTTTCTCAATTCCTTCCTATGACTTATCTACATTTTGAAATGCTAGAATCAAACAAGTCCTTCTTTAATGCCAATGACAAAATAAAATCTAATAAACAGGTTTTTCAAAATATAATCACCTACCAACATAGGAAGTACATAGCTTAAATTTGCACCATTGGTCCAAAGGTATATTTATCCTCCCCATTCTTAGCTACTCTATACCACCCCTAAAATCAAGGATTTGCACTATAAAAATTAAATCCAATCTGTCATTCATTTATTAAGCACCTACTGCATTGTTAGGCAATTTAAATACAAAGAGAAAACAAAAAAATCCTTGACCTCAAGGAACTTATTAAATTCTGCCTCTTCATCTTTATGTACTTCTGAAATAAACTGCTCTGGAAGGGATTACTACTTTCAGTCATTCCCAGAGACATCACATCAACTGGGTCAGTAAAATCTTATAAGATCAGTACAAAATGATATCAAGGTTTACTTTGGAATTGGGGAGAACTAAAAAAAATTGATCTTATGCCAAAGAATTTTATACATGTATGCACACAAATGAGTATAAAATAGGGTTAGAATAGCAAAAAGCGTATTACCTACTCAAATGCACTGGATAAGCTCATTGAACCAATTAAATGCACCAATTCTAAGAACCATTAGGCAAAGCTAAGACACCCCTAAATTATGGCTAGCAGGTATTTTTATGGTTAAAGCACACCAAAAAATCACTCCCACCTTCCAAAAAACAGCCAATATGTTTATCCCCAGATATCAGTTTCTAAAAGAGTGTTACCTTTTAGCTTCTTGGACATGCATACTCCGCATGCTCAGACATTAACTTTTGGAATTTATTTTGGTATGTAACTCACCAATGGCAATGGCCCAGTAAACTTCTGATCCATTCAATAACTCACCACATGCTATGGGAGAGTAAACCTGAGATCCAGGAACTTGTAGCAAAATTCGAAAAGGGGCAACACGTGCATTGGAATCCAGGACTGCATCCAGTGCGCCTACCAAGCGACCTTAAACAGAAATGACAAAAGGGGTATTTTGAGCAGAGAATACAATTATAAGAAGATCATAATGAAAACTCACCCTTTTCCACAATGGTATACACATTTCCTCCAATCCATTCAAAAGTAGGTCCTGGAGTCAAAGGATCTGGGACTGTTTCCTAATCATTGTTATCTATCATTCTCATCTTCATCCAAAGATCAAGCAAATTGATCAATCAATAAACATTTATTAAGCATCTACATTGTGTCAAGCACTATGCTAAGTGCTGGGTATACAAAAAGAGGCAAAAATATAGTCCCTGCCTTCAAGGATCAACACAAAGTAACAGAATTTAAAGCGAGTTGGAGAGGCTTCCAGTAAAAGATGAAATTATTTTTGAGATTTAAAGGCTGAGGTGTCTATCTGTAGTTCCATGATCCTATGATTTAAATGGGATCCATATTAGAGAATATCATTTCTATAATGACATCACAAGCTTCCCTTCCTTGTCATACTTCAAATATATATACATATATATATATATAAATATATATATAAAATCAGAATGGGCACTCTATCCACTAAACATAGATGATGGCTCATCTTTTACTTTGTAGCTGGGCTTCAAAAGTTGCTGAGGCTGAAAAAATTCATCCCTTACAACAAACATAGAAGATGAGCCTTTCTGACCTCTACTAGGCTGGTTTTCTGAGGGCTGAGGGACATACAATACATAGCTTGATCCATTCATTACAAGAAGCACTTTAAGCTTGTTGGAGCTGTCATCCTATACTCTTCTTACCTAAGGTTTCTTCCATGACCTGATAAGTCATTAAAGAAAGTATCCTTAGTATCTAAGGTTTACTCTACTAAGGTTTCCTTAGTAACTTAATCACAATTTAACCTATTTTTGATAACTTATGATCTTATGAGCATCCGTTGTTACAGAGTACTACAAATATGGTGATGTCTTTGGGGCCTCTGGAGTTCCTTAAGATTATTTTGCCAATACATTAAATGGCTCCAAACTGATGTGATTTTTTTCAATGTTATTTTCTCTCTTATTTGCCAGCACCAACCTCCTACTGATGTCAATATGTATCTCTAGCAATATTTTCCTTGCTTCTTCCCTATTGCTGATTAGGAATTTAAATTAAGTATATTAAACTGTTAACCATACTTTAGCACATAATTCTAAATTCATGCACTCTGGGCTAAGTCTTACTTAACATAACAAAGCTACCCATTTCACTGCTTGTTATAAAGAAGCAGTTTTGTTACCTTTATACTGATGCATAAATGTGAATTATGAATAACCATTATCATCACAATAAATACTGTGCTCATTATAACTATTGTCTTACTGCTTAAAAATATGCTTTTCTCTTAGTTTGCTGAGGTGCTCCAAGCAGTTTGTCAGAAGTCTGCTTACTGAATAAAAGAAAAAATTGTTGAGTTTGGAGTCAGAAAACCTGGGTGACTAGAATCTCCGTGATACTGAAAAACTCACTTACCTTTCTGGGATTTATTTTCCTCATTCTACAGAATAAGGAAGTTAGACTAGATAGGCTCTGATGTCCCTTTACTACCTTTGTGAATCTGGGTAAATCACTTAACTCTTTCCAGCTTCAGTTTCCCCATCTTTATTGGGTTGTTATAAGAATTAAATGACATAACCTATGTAAATAAACTTTGCAAACCTTCAAAAACTTTTAGTGTTTGAATTTTTTAGTGTTAGAACTGCCTTCTCAATGCAATGGTATTTTTTTGTATTAACAAGAAAAGTCTTAACTTTATACTTTCAAGGTTGCACCAACTAGAACATACTAAGGCTGATTCATTTCAAAATCTTTCTCCCTCTGTGATCCAAGGCCAGATTCTGATCCAGCCTTGATTTCACAGTCCACAAAGTAGTTGAAAAAGAAAGGATTATTGCTTCCATGGTCTCTGGAAATCCAACATTTCAGTTGTATAAATTCTCCTCTGGATCCATGATCCCTATCCCAATCTATAATTTGCTACAATCATTTTCATCTCTAGAACTAATTAGGTCAGTTTAATGATGACCAGCAGCATTGATCCTGGTTTTGAAAGTGCCTTCAATATTCTTCATGATGCAGGGAAGTAAGAACAGCTGCTCTCAAATGCCTGGTCTGTCACTGCTGTCCCAGCATCCTGGCATCTGTCTCCAGGTTGACACCTGGAAATAGTAAGTGTCAGCCTACTTTCTTCATTAGTAGACATTAGGAACATTGCCCTTTTGTATTCCTGCTGAGGAAAAGGGTTGCTGTTCTTTATAGAAGCTTTCTTTCTCTTTGCTGCTACAAAGTACACTACTTCTGTCCCATCTACTATTCTTTATGGACCATTTTCATTTTCCATCCACATGCTCTAAGCTTCAGCTGCTCTGAACTAACCTCTATGCCCCATATTTTCCTACTTCTACACTTATTCTCAAGCTTTTTCTGATGACTAGAATGATGCCCACTTTTTCTTCCTTTGCCTTCTGAACTCCTTATTTATCTTTTAAAGTCCATCTTCTCCAGGATACCTTATCTGATCCTCCTAGTTGATAATTTTTACCTCCATTCCCTCCAAGGTCATCACATGGAGCCTTTCTGTATTGTACTTATGTGTTGCTGAGTACTATAATTATTTGTGTTTGTCTTATCTCCCTACTAGATATAGGAACACCATGAGGACAGGGACAACTTATCCAAACTCTGTATTTGTGACACAAATAACACACTGTGGGGCATATACCATCAGAATTGAAATAATTGTTTATTGGATTATTGAATTCAAGTGGTAAAACTTGGAATAAAACCCAAGTCTAATGTTCTTTTCCCTTTGGTACCAACATGACCACTAACTAATGAGATAGTATGTAGATAATCTGGAAGCAAAGAACATGTTTTCAAATCCTGGCTCTGGTAATTGTTACTTGTATGAATCTGGGTATGTCAGCTACCTTCTTCAGGCCTATTTCCTCATCTGTAAAATAAGCTAGTAGAATGAATGAATGAATGAATGAATAAATAAATAAATAAAGGTTCCTTGCAGTTTAAAACCCCATAATCCTTATGTGCCATGCGTATGTACAGTAGAGAAAAGCAAGGACAAAGAGAAAACTGTCTGACTCATTCCTAGTATATATGCCATCATTTGACCTATTCATAAGGATGTACACATATAACTTGAAAAATGAGATGAATAAAAATAAAAATAAAAAAAGTAGAGCCAAGTCATGGTATAATCAGATGATATTATATTGGCAATAACTGAAGAAGAAATTGTTTTAAAATTCATAAGGGTAACCAGCATGGTTATACTGCATGCAACCAAATAAAGCAAAATGCAAAGCCATGAGAATCATAAGAAAAGGAAAAAATATGACTGACGGATAAAAATGGATGAGGAACTAGTCATAGTTGTAGTATACATTCATAGGGAGGAAATACCAAAAAGTAATTTTAAATGAAAGCAAGAAAAACCTCAAAGATAGAAGGGGTGAAAAATATCAACTGATACTCATTCATATTACATATATATCCTGGACCTAGAATCATATATATCTCAGTTCAAATCCAGCCTCAGACACTAGTTATATCATCCAGGGCATGTCACTTAATATCCTTTTTTGCCCCAATCAATGAATAAACATTTATTAAGCACCTATTACATGGCAGGCACTGTGAATTTCCTTCTCTGTAAAATGAGGTAATAACATGTTATTATTGTTGTTGTTGCCTTTCAGTTATATTTCAATTGTGTCCAGCTTTTTGTGACCTCATTTGGGGCTTTCTTGGAAAAAAATATTGGAGTGTTTGCCATTTCCTTCTCTAGTGTGGGTCCAGTGGATCATTTTGTCAGGGAAGCAGTGGTTAGTGACTTGCCCAGCTCACCCAACAAGGATGTATCTAAGGTTGTATTTGAATTTGGTTTTTCTTGATCCTAGGCCCAGTGATCTACTCACTGAGCCACCAGTTGCCTCAATAGCACTTACCTCTCAGGTTTGTTAAGGATTAAATGAGTTATTTGTAGTGTACAGCACAGTGCCTGGCACATAGTAAGCATTATATAAATACTTATTCCCTTCCTCCCTTTCCATTGACATAATTGGTTTCTTTGTTTTGCTTGATCGTTTTAAATATCAAAAATGATGTATTTATACCCTTTAAATTTTTTTTTATCACTATTTTGTTAGCCTAATCAGGGGGTTGTCCTTATGTTCATTTTAAAGCATATATGTTGTATTTCTCCAAAAATGTTTTATCATTTAAAAACTTTTCTCAAATTAATTTTCATTAATTAACGGGTTAATTTCATCCCCATCCTAAATAAAACATAGCTTCCAACCATAACCTCCTAATAAGGAGCTCTTCAGTTATTGAATTCTGCATTACAGCACATGGTGGTTTAATAGTGATCCACAATCCTAGAATATTTGCTCAAGGAAAACCAAAAAGGATTTCTCTATTTTTAAGCCAACAGAGTAATAGTAGAAGAGATATGGTTTCAAGTAACAATTTTTTTATTCTATAAAACTACTTTATTTTTAATAGTATTTTATTTTTTTTCCAAATATATAGTTTTCAAACATTCTTTTTTTGTAAAACTTTGTGTTCCACATTTTTCTCCCTCCTTCTCTTATCTTCCTCCCTTCTCAAGACAGTAAGCAATCTGATATAGGCTATACTATGTGTAATTCTTTTAAACATTTCCACATTTGTTATGTTGTATAAGAAAAATCATGTCAAAAGAGAAAAAAAAAACACAAGAAAGAAAAAAAGTGAAAAACAATAACAAAAAGATGCCTCAATCTACATTCTGGCTCCATAGTTCTCTTGCTGGATTTGATTGGCAATTTCCATCCCAAGCCTTCTAGAAGTGTAATGAATCACTTTATGGTTGAAAAGAGCCAAGTCCATCATAGTTAATTATCACATAATCTTGTTTTTTTTTTTTTTTTTTTTTTGTAGAATGTTCTTTTAGTTATGTTTGGTTCATTCAGCATCAGTTCATGTAAATCTTTCCAGACTTTTCTGAAATCAGCCTGCTCATCATTTCTTACAGAATAATAATAATCCATGACATTCACATGCCATAACTTATTCACCCATTCTTCAACTGATGGGCATCTACTCAATTTCTAGTTCCTTTCCACTACAAAAAGTACTGCTGCAAATATTTTAGCATATGTGGATCCTTTTCCCTCTTTTGTGATTTCTTTGGGATACTGACCCAGTAGAAACATTGCTGGATCAAAGGGTATGCACAGTTTTATAGCCTTTTGGACATAGTTCCAAATTGCTCTTCAGAATAGTTGGATCATTTCACAACCCCACCAACAATGCATTAGTGTCCCAGTTTCCCTACATTTCCTACAACATTTATTATTATCTTTTTCTCTAATCTTAGCCAATCTGAGAAGTATAAGTGGTATCTCAGAGTTGCTTTATTAAGTAATAATTTTTGTAATTAGGATAAAAACAGGAAAGAGGGAAGAATGATGGCAGTGTACCTATAAATCTCAGCTTGTAATGCTTTCTTCCTTCAAACTCTTGAAATTCTGTATGTATTTTGTTTTCTTATCTTATTCTGCACAATAATTATTTTATATAATTACATATACCACTTTCTACCAGCTACACTCCTGGATTCAATACCACCACCATATTCATAATCCCATGCTGGACCTTCTTTCCCTTGCCATCTCCCACTTCTAAATTTCTTTGTGTTGTCTTTTGCCATTAGAGCCTTAATTCCTTAGCACGAGAAATAACTTTTTTTTCTTATTTGTATCCCCAGGACTTAGCACAGGGACTGGTAGACAGTAAAACCTTAATGAATGTTTCATTGAATTGCATCATTTATAAATTTTATTGTACCTTATACCTATAATACCTGATGTTAATATTCATGAAGAAGGCATAGTTTGCTAGAAAACACAGCACTGGCCTCAGAGTCCTAATCCTGTCTCTTATACCTGCTAACTCTGAAACAACACTGAACAAAGCATCTCACCTTAGATATCTTAGGCAGAGTTTTCTAATCTCATTATAGACATAACAATAATTATACTACTTAGGTACAACATTGTTGTGAAGTGCTGAAGAAACTGCCATGAAAATGTGAGTTATTAGTTTTCACAATTGGTTTCATTTTATTTTTTTCAATGAATGAAAATTCATCTTCTCTCTCTCCCATGTCCCATACTGAAAAAGTAAAAATAAATGAATTATTATTCCTCAATTATTTGATTTTCCTCCCTCCCTAGACCTTCAGACCTAGCACAAAATTTTTCACATAATAGATATCGAATATATGATTGTTGAATAAATGTCCATGACAAATTTAAAAAGGCAGCTACTGATAGATCTAAAATACTCAGGGGCAAAGAGGCCTTCCAACTGTTCATTTTATATACCCCACAAACTAGGGCCTATATCTTATCATAGATAGCAGCTGCTCAATGATCATGTGCTCTTCCTGGTAATAGTCCAATAAAATAATTTGTAAAATAACTTTTTATAAAGGTAATACCATGACAAACAAAAGTGCTTTTTAAAGAAAGTTAGAGAATGAACACATAGGATTTCAGGAAAAAGCCAAGAAGCAAATGTTTTTGCTCCACGAAACCAGTCACAGGTTTTCCTGCCTGGGTTTGTACTCCAGAAACAATAAATCAGTTCAGACAAATGACATAAAATTCTATTACACCAGCCAAGAACTTGTCATGATTTTGTACAAACTCCCCAAATGTGATCAAACACAAACAGAGAAGGGGACAATAGCATTCTGGTTCTGCATTAGGAGCAGCAGTCTCTGTCAGGATACTGACTGCTTCATCTATTCAACATGTTCTGAATGAGATTTGGAGAAAAGGGGGAAAGCAGAAAAAAGAGAACTCTATACTTATAAAAGTACTCTTGCCAGAGACCACATGAACCTTCCCCACAACCAAATATTTGACCAAGGAAAACAATTACAATCACCATGTCAGATTATGCATCTATTTGCTCTCTCAACAGAAGACTTCCTCCTAAATTCTAATGGCTTCTGTCGTTCCAGATGGCCAAAAAAAAAATGTTACATGGAATTGAACACAGTTTTCATTAGAAATTATACAGCTTTTAGAAAGATCCATTATAAACCAAGAAACTATAGGGATATTTCAAATATTACAACAGAAAGCGTAGATATAAGCTGTAAGGTAATCAAATCATCTAGGAAGTAGCCAAAAACAGCTACCTGATTGGTTTTTCTACTAATTCACTCTTTATTCTATATTCAGTAGAAGGTCAGAGATTTTAAAAAATGGGGAAGGAGAGGGAGATGGCAAGAACATCAGACACCTTCAAGATACATTATGATTATGGCTTTTTGACTGAGGCATGTAGTAAACCTACAATCCACATCACAGATAGACAGCAATGTTTTTTAGAAGGGGACCTTTCAAGTCCTCTGGTATATGGACCGCAAGGGAGGCCTGACTTCTAATCTTGTCTTAGTTACTTATATATTGTATAACCCTAAGCACATTTTTTAATCTTTCTAAGCCTCAGTTTCCTCACTTATAAAATGTGAATAACATCAGCATCTACCTCTCAGGGTATATGTCAGAATCAAATGAGTAATATTTATAAAAATGTAAACTTTAAAATGCTAGCAATAAATGATCAAGCATTTATGAAGGAATTGCTCTGATGCCATTCCTAGAGATACAAAGACAAAAACAACATACTTCCTGCTCTCCAGCAACTTAAATTATATTGAGAGAGACAATATGTACACATATAAGTATATACAAGATAAATACAAGGTAATCTATAAGAGGAAGGAAGAGGGAAAGCTATATACTGTACACATATTGGATTATTATTATTATTATTCCTCAGAATAACATATTTTCATCTATAGTCCAGATGGAGAAAAGGCTGGTAAAGTCTATCATCTTGAATCATGACCACCCAAAGAACTTGATTTATCATGTGGGTATTATATTACCTGAATATTAAGGATGGTTTGTTATATTTCCTTTTCCCCCTCTTCTCTTAAAACTGTAACAACTCAAAAAGCCAAAGGTAATCCCAATTGGATACCTAAATCAAATATACAAAGATTCTTTTTCCTATCCCTGACTCAGTGAACAACTACACTCATGTGCATTTAATTGTAATTGCAATGGAGCCACTATAAATAGGTGTATGGGGAGGGGGAAGAAATGGTGGGCTCTTCTTACTAAAAATTCCTTTTAGCACTTCCAGGAATAAGACCTCACTGAAAAGAGCTTAAGACTTCATACTGACCCATGCAATCATGTTCTATAGTAAGGCTCCAGGGTAACTCACAAATGTTCAAAATACCACTCCAAAAATTAAGCTTTAGCAGATGCCATCATTACATTCTGTTCAATATAAAAGAAGTTTTTTCAAGTTTACAGATAGGACATATTAATGCTTCTTGCTGATGTGGATACAAGTAATTTTATATCATGAAAATCTCATATACAATGATGCTTTTGCATGTTTCCACCGATTTAGCAGTTAACAATAGAGTAAAATATAAGGAAGTATAATGAAAGGATGTCTATGTATCTTAGGGCAGAAACAGACTAAGGAAAAGTAGAAATAGAAAAGAAAAGAATAGAATAGAATAGAAAAAAGTTAGTGTTTTTAATCTGATAAATTCCCTTAATAGAATATCAGGCCCTAGTGGTTGAGCAGAGAGAGGTAATGCTCACTGTATCACACCTCCCCTCCACACCATTCCCTTTGCAGGAAAAAGAATCACCTGTACTTCTCCTTCCTTGGATCCTAAGGCCTCTTCCCAGATCCCTGTAAATACCCCAAACACATGGTTTTTGCTGATATGATCATCCTACTGTTTTAATAGGTCTCTGCTCTATATTATCTTGAAGAATCTGACATTTTCACCCTTGACGAACTAGCACTTCTGATTCACTATCCATACCTCTATATAATCAGTTCTCTAACCTTACATACCCTTCAAATTGCTGTACTACACACACACACATACACACAAAACTCCACTGGTAAAATGTTTAGAAAAGCCATTCAATTATCCATTATGTAAGTCTAATCATCATGTTTACCCTACTAGGAATCTTTAATTTAAAAAAAAAAGCTTACATAAAAATTCCCCTCCAGCCCAATTGTTTGGGTTTTTTTTTTTGGGGGGGGGAATAAAATGTACACAGATTATTTGCCTTATTATGAAAGGAAAAGAAAAAAACAAAGTCTTATTCTTCATGTTTTGTATGCAATGTGGCAATAGGTTTCCATTTAACAAGATCTGAATATAAAGTAGCTTGTGAGGTACCATTGTAATGATCTTAGCAGGAATACCTGTATTCCTTAAATCAGATTCAGAGTTTCCCATATTCCCTCTCATAGACTGCTTCTAACAAATTGAGATCTGGCTACAAATTTAGGATCTTTCAACTATCAGTTTCAGGGGCAAAAAGGCCAGGAAATAAAGAACAGGACCAAACAAGAAAGAAAAAACAAAGCCTTCTCTCTTTTAGATCTCAGAGCCTGGAAGAAGAAAGGTCGTTAAACTTGTTAAACAGGACTCTCAGCAGGTAGTCTATGTAAATGAGTCTGGGAGCCAAATTCAATCATAAATTTAGCACACAGCTTCCATCAAACCCATGGTAGAGACCCGGTGTTCCCTCTACCTTGCAAAGCATACCCTTGAATGATAAACAGTACCTAATTAAAGGCAGGAAATGGAGCAAGGTAGCATTGGGGAGCAGAGAGGGGAAAAGAAAAGGAGGTTATGCTCTATTCTTTGCAAGATGGTAATCAATGTACTGAGTCACAAGGAGCCAGTGAAGCAAGACACTTCCATCTGTTCGAGTTCAGAATGAAAGACAATGGTACAATAGTCATTTGCTACTCAAATAGAATGCGATTTCCACTAGGACAGAGTTAAGACTGCAAATGTGATAATATATGTATATATAAATTAAAGGCATGGAGATTTGTTTTTTTTCTTCTATGTGGACAGAAGACCTGGATTAGAGTCCCCAATCTGCTATCTGATTTATCTGTGTAATCTAAGGCACATGAATTCCCCTTCCTGGGTTTTTTTTTTTTTTTCCTTCTTTTTTCCTAGTTGTAAAATAAATGGATAGGACTAGATAAGCTTCAAGTTTTCTTTTAGCTCTAAGTCATATGATGTATGATTTATATTATATATATATACATACATATATTCAGGTTCAGGTAAACTGAATGAGATTGAATTCAACTAATAATTGACATTCATACAGCACTTTATGGTTTACAAAGGATTTTACCTACTTTGTGGATTATTGGATGCTATTATTCTACCTATTTTTCAGTTGAAGAATTAAGATCAGAGAGGTTAAGTGATTTGCCCAGATTCAGACTGCCGGTAACTGTCAGAGATAGGGTTCTAAGTTCATGTCTTTCTGAATACAAGTACCTGCAGTCTAACCATTATGCCATCTCTTGTATTTTTGGTGTCTCGACAGCTGCCGGTTATCTGATGACACTGGTCTCCTTGCAGTCCTTACACTAGACACTCCCATCTCCTGACTCCAGGCGTATTCACTGGCTTTCCTGAATTCCTGGATTTTTCTTCTTCCTTATTACTATGTCCTGGCTTCCTTTAAATCCCAGTTAATATTCCACCTCCCACAAGAAGCCCTTTGCAATTCCTCCTTAATTCGAGTGCCTTCTCTCTATAGATCATTTCCAGTTAATCCCACATATGTCTTATGTGTTCTTTCTTTTTTGCATGCTTTTTTTCCACTAGGGTGTAAGCTCCTTGAAAGTAGGCTACTTTTGGATGTTGGTCTTTCTTTGTATGTCCAACACCTGTATGACCTACTGTTACACAGTGGGTGCTTAATAAAATACACGTTCACTTGACATATATTGACATGTTTTTAAAGAACTTCAGAGCAGGTCAAAATATCTCATGGGGGTTTTGGCACACCTGTGTACACCATATTCCATTCCTTCTACCACATAAAAGACAAGGTTTGTGGCTTCTTTTTTCAGCTTGAACTTTAAAGGAGCCGACCTGCCCTGGTAGAAGGAGTTTACCATATCCATGAGACATTACATCCCTTCCTCATCTCTGCTTTCAAATATTATAACTAGCTATTAATAAGTTTTTTTGTTGTTGTTAAATTTTTTCAAACATGAATTTAAATGTTCATCAAAATCATTCATCTAGGAAAATGAAATTGGAAAATCTTTAGGCTTGAAAATAACAGTTTCTATCGAGTCCCAATAACCATAATTCTCCAGTGTGAATTCTGATCTTGAAATACAATTGCTCAAAGTCTGCCATCTGTCATCCCTCTTTCAACATATTTCAGTGGGGGCTGCCCCGTTCTTCAGACAACTCTTTGCCAGCTTTGTGTTCCTAGATCCTGACACAAGACAAACATTTCATGAAATAAGTTTGTCCTGGAGCCAAGGTTTTGAAGTTTGGATTTTTTTGTTTTGTTTTGTTTTAAGATTACACAAAGAAGTTATTTAAGGTTTGTATCAACTGTGTTATATTCTGAAGAACAGACTGCTTTGTCTCTTCACAAGGTCTTGATAGAAGAAATACTTTAACTAGCCATAGTAACAAACTAGCAAAAAAAAAAATCCCCAGCAACAAGAGTAACAACAGTCAGGGAAAGCCCAACTTTTTCTCTAGAATCAGCGTCATATCCCATGGAAATAAGGAAGGACATTCACTTAGGTCTCCCATTGTCTCTCTATAGGAGATTTCCTGGTAATATGACAACAGTGTTCCTTTGGACTTGGTGCTTATTTTTCCCAGGTTGGGCATCTCAATGCTGTCTTGAGGGATCAGATAGAGGTAAAAATTTTTGTAAAGCACTAACTAAAGGCAACAATACTGTGCTGTGAATACAATGATGAAAGAGATAGAGTAGAATTTATAATCTACCAAGAGAGGTGCAGAACAACATTAGAAAGAGATGAGATTATGGTGATCCTGGGAGGCTTACATTCAGAACAATATTTGTGTATTCTAGACAAAATTTGAATATTTCTTCACTGTCTCAGAGGCTGACAACTTCGTGTATATGTATATGTATATATATATATATAAACACATGTATAACTATATACACATAGTAGGGGCACATGTTCATAAATATTTTATTACTAGAGTTTCATAATCAAGCATTTGGAGACGCCTGATCTAAATATTATATCTTTTAGCTGGGGAGGGACCCAGAATGGAACATTGAATCTCTACAAGTTTATAGGAGGTTACATCTATTTAAATTTGTTTCACTACTGACCTATGTTTCTTCCTTATAAAAGAAGGAAAACAAGTCTGAAATAACTCTTGAGTTTCTCCCATGAGTTGTGGTGGAATATTTGCAAAAATCTACTGAGAACAAAGAAAGAGGAAAAGATCCTTTATGTATAAAAATATTTATAGCAGTTCTTTTTATGGGGCAAAAATGGAAACAAAAGAGAAATCATTTGAGAAATGGTTAAATAAGTTGTAATATATGAAGGTAATGGAATTTTATTGAATTTAAAGAAATGAGGAAATAAATTATTTCAAAAAGAATTGTATGAACAGATGCAAAGTGAAGGTAGCAGAATCAATAAAACAGTGTTATTCTACTATTAATATTATAAAAACACGCAATTTTGAGACCTTTTATAAACTGAGGAATGAAATGAGCAGAAGTAGGAGAATACACAGAAACATACCTTGTAAAAATGGAAGAATTTTGAAATCTAGAAAAACTATGATTGTACAATGACTATTCATGATTCTTGAAGACTGATGATGAAACATCTTATCCATTATAGAGACATGAGAGATTTAAGACATAGGATGAGATACACACATACATACATACATATATATATATTTATACATATATTATGTAATCATTGAGAGAATTAGTTTTTCTTGATTATTATGTTATAAAATTTTGTTTTTCTCTTCTTTTCTTTTTCCCTAATGAGATGGTAGTAGGAGAGAAAAAAAATGTTCATTGAAAAAATGGCAATGATAAGACAAGATGAGGTGGATGCTATATGTGTAAAATGATGCATGAAATTTCATTTGAAATAACTTATTAATTTTACTTTCTTACAAAATACCGCTCACAGAATGGGAATATCTGTATGTGAATGTAATGTAATGTAAACATAAAACATGTTAATACAACTTTTACAAAATCCATTCTGGAGGTTTCTCATTCTTCTGAGGGGATCTCTATGTTTCTGAACCATCACTTCTTGAATACAATTCAATATTCATTAAATTAATTTAATTAAATTAATGGGCTTAAATGCCCACAACATACTGGTATCAAGATTGTGCTTTTTAGTCCAGCACTTTAAATGTATATTTACCTCAAAATCAGCTTAAAAGCATGTGCTGTGTACTTATTTTAGCAGTTTCATTTGGAATGGAGAGGGATTTTATTCCAAATAACTTCTCTTCTTTTCTTCAGTTTTAATTAACTGCAATACCAGATGTCTGTGATGAGGAATAGCTAATAATACATTTTAATATCCCCTTCTACAATTCACACCAGCAAGGCTCCATAAGAGGCATTCTAGGGAGGAAGTTGTTTTAGTGGAAAGAGGAGCAGATTTGTAGCAAAGAATCTGGGTTCTAATTCTTTCGAGATTCATTTCAATTGCCTGCTAAACTGTATTGGCAAATGAACTAAATCATACCTAGGGCAACAAACAGGTGTCAAACCTGTCAGTGAGTTAGTAAAGGGAAAGTCTACCCCAAGCATATGAAGACTACCCAGCAGAATAGGTGGATGAGAAAAATTTGTTCCAATGGCATGAAAATGTCTGAAGCAAGTGCTGAGAGTACAGGAGTGAAGAGTGCTTAGTGTTGGTTAGACATCAAAGACAACAAGGTCATCCACTGCATCTTGGGTCATAGTCAATCATCTTGTGACTTTTGTCCTCTCACTAGACTTAAATATCTCTGAAAGAGAGAGTGAGACCAATGATTCTGCCTCAAACTAATTCACGTGCAAGTAAAGACAACAATATGATGTCATTGGTCCTCTGAAAAGGAAGGAGGAACTACAACAACACGTTGGGCACTCTGCTAGGTACTGAAAAAAGCAAAAACAAAAACAAAAACAAACCCTGCAAAGAGTTTATAATTGGGATTTAGGGTGGGCACCAGAGACTCAATATGTACAAAGTTAAATAAAGACAACTATTTACAAAATAACAACAAGTAATTTGAAGAGGGAGAGAGCACTAATAATTAGGAATAAAAGAGAAGTCCTGAAATATGAGAAGGCATCTAATTATCCTGAAGAAGCTGGAGACTCCACCAAGTGTAGGAGAGAAAGAAATACAATCTGAGGATGGCAGATGTTGGAAAAGGCTTGGATACAGGTAATATTGCAGGTATGAAGAAAAACTATCAGACCAGTTCTATTCAAACACATGAAGGTGAGTGAAGGGAGTATGATGAAATAAGGCTGAAAAAAGGAAGGTGGGAGGAAAATTATGGAAAACCATATAGGACAATCTGAAGGTTTTGTATTAGGGATAATGAAGATTTTGAGGGATAAAGGAGAAATATGCACAAGATGGTTATATCTGTACTTTAAGAATATCAATTTGGCAATGTTAAGACGATTTTGGAAACGAGAGACTGGACACAGGGAGATCAATTCCTGAATCAAATAATTTCTTTTGAAAAATTCAACACATGACCATTCCTGACTCCTAATATGATTAATTGACCATATTAGTCATGCAGTTCTAGAGTTCCTGGGTACACATACTTCATAAAGAATTATGGGTGATGAAGCAACTAAGTAGCATAGTAGATAGAGCACCAGACCTAAAGGTGTTCAAATCTGACTTCAGACACTTAACACTTCCTAGCTGTGTGACCCTGGGCAAGTCACTTAATCCCAATTGCCTCAACAACAAAAAAAGAAAGAAAGAAAAAGAATTATGGGTGACTTTATTATTTACACAGCTGGAAGCAAATTAATAAAGAAAGAGCACCTACAAAATTGGAAGACTAAAAATCAGGACATCTAGGTTCTAGTCTTGCCTCTAGACTTTACTAACTACATGACCATGAACACATTACTTAACTTATTCTATACCTTAGTTTTTTCAGCTGTAAAATGAGAGAGTTACATTATGATTTCTAAGTGACTGTCTACTTCTGGCATTCCCTAGTTCTGGCACAAGACTCCTTCCATTTAAGGATTTGAGAAAAATGATAGAAATCTCTGTAAGCATGAAGCAGCCTGGTCTCAGTATGACTCCTGATATATATATATATATAATGAAGTTATTATAGTTTCAATATAAACATAAGAAAGACAATAATACTGGGGGTAAAGTGAAAAGAGCAAAACCACTATAGAAAAATAACCTAAGAAACAAATCATTTGTCAACAGCAAAGCATTTATTATCAACGTGTACATAATCACAGCTTAAACCTCTAGAGTTATTTTTTTATTAGAGTCACGTGGAAATCAACAATTTTCTATATCAAAGAAAATTTGTTAATCCTTCTGAAAATCAGGAGACCAGAAGCCTTGAGCTCACAAATTATGTGACTATGGCAAATGTCTTACTGCTGTAAACTGTGAAACAAGCCTGTTACTACTGAAGAACACCAATATGAGTCATGCCATATAAGTATACAACAGTCTAATTAGATTTAGTAATTTATTCTTATCAAAAGCTGTAAAAATTTCCTTTTTCAATTTCAGAAACTTTGAAATCACATATATGAACAAAAGAAGAAAAGAAAAAGCATTTAATAAATATTAAAAAGACTTTTTAAAAACCTTTCATGTCTTTTATACCTATTTGTACTATTTGAAGATCATTATCACCTAATCTATGCAGTCTATATCTTTGTGTACAGTCATTCAAGAAATTTGTTTTGTTTTACAATGTATATGAGAAATTTGTTTTTCTTTTCTTTTTTCTCCCTTAATTGGTCAAAGTAGGAGAGAGAGAAAATAAATTTCTGTTCACAGAAAAAATAGGATAGAGTATATGTATGTGTATATGTGAAATGTTGCATGCACTTTAAGACAAGGTCATTGTATTATTAATTTTACTTAACTATTTTATTTTGTTGTGAGATAGCTCTCACAAAGTAGAAGTTATCTGTATGTAATAATCCCCTCCCCCCAGGCTGGGGTTAAGTGACTTGCCCAGGGTCACACAGCTAGGAAGTGTTAAGTGTCTGAGATTTGAACTCAGGTCCTCCTGAATTCAGGGCTGGTGCTCTATCCACTTTGCTACCTAGCTGCCCCTCTGTATGTAATAATTTAAAAAAAAAAAACCATTAATACAGATTTTTTTTTTTTTAAATTTGAAGATATCTCACTCTGCTAATGAGATCTTTCTGCCTTGGAAGCACCACTTCCTAAATTCAATTGGATATTTATTAAACATCTACAATGCATCAGGCACTGTATTAGGTACTGTACAAGCACACACACACACACAAAACTGTCCCTGCCTTCAAAGACTTTATATTTATGTTTGCTAGACATAGCAGAGGTGTAACAAGCTGTTCCACAATCAATAATTACTAACACACATATCTAGAGTATTTTAAGATTTTTAACTCGCTTTTGTGATCAAAAACAAAAGAAAACAACAAAATCCAATGTCTTAACTGGAAAGGGCAAGTATTTCCACAACACGACAGAGAAAAAACTAATGTTAGAGAGGTTAAGTGACTGCATGGCAGGGATGAGGAGAGAGAAAGGTAGAAAAGCCTATCTCCCCAGAATTTTCAGAACCAAAGATTCTTCTGGAATCAGTCCAAAAACTGCTAGGACTAATGAAGAGAACATATTTGCACAGAAAAGAAGCAGGTAGTGCTAATCCGAAGCCATACTTCAAGCTGAGTAAGTGACAGGAGTTCAGATAAAATAAGCATTTATTTCTTTGCTTTCCATTCTGACCCTTCAATTTTAGTACAGTCAAGTACAGTCAAGTTTTTAAAAATGCTAACAGTCCACCTACCATTAGTCTTCAGGGAATTAAGTAAATAACTTTACCTTCTGGTGTGCAAAGTAAAACAAACATTTATTGCTTAATAGAGAATCTGCTTTCTTGGCAGCTATCATCTGACATTTTTCTGGAAGATTATTCCATATATTAAGTGACCTGTAGCAAAGGAATCTGTTAAAACCTCTCTGATTATTCATATGCATACACTGATTAAATTGGAATTATTTACATTTTTCTGAATGTTGTCAAAATCCAGTGTGGCTTAACAGTCAAACAGTTAAAGAGGAGAGGGGGAGAAACTTGTATGTTTGTGAACTCTGTGGGGCAGAAAGATTCCTAATAATCAAACCAACAAGCATGTTGTTCAATCATGTGCAACTCTTCATGACCTCATGAAGGTCTTTTGGGGTCTTCTTGGCAATAATATTGAAGCAGTTTGCCATTCTTTCTCTAGTGGATTAAGGTTAAGCAATTTAGGAAGGTAACACAGCTATTAAAGCTGAAACTGAATTTGAACTCAGATCGTCCTGACTCCAGGCCCAAAGAGCTATCCATTAAGCCACTTAGCTGCCTCCTTCAACACGTATAATTCAATTAAATTTACCATTTAATTTCCTGAGTACTAATTAACCCTTAGCAAGATTTCCTTAGAGCTATTTATATGATACAAAAGTTTATTAATGAAGAGAATTAATTGAGGATAAACAAGTTTTCCAATTGGTTGGGAAAGTAGACAGATAGCAATGATCTATAAACCATTAAATCCTGAATAATTTCTAAACTAATTATATATATTTTTAACTAAATGTAAGTTAGGTACCACTCATATCTAAAAATATGACAGGTCAAGGGTTCTTAACTTTGTATCATGGACCATTCTGCCAATCTGATAAAACCCAAGAGGAACACTATTCAGAATAATATTTTTAAATATATAAAATAAAATGTATAGGATTACAAAGAGAAAACATATATTGAAATACAATTATCAAAAAAATTTTTGAACACAATTCCTAGATTCCAGATTAAGGACTCTTGCATAAAACATATGCATGTTACAAAGAAAGGGATCTTAAGATCGTAGAAGCTATTTGCAACATACCTCATCTTGGTCAGAAAATGAGAGGGCTTCCTGAAAATTCCAATGGTAGAGAGAGACTAGACAAACAATGGAAGTGACTCGAGAGCAATTATACAAATTCCAAGTATTTCCCCTATTTTTTCTTCTTTTGCCCTTGAGAGACACCATCTGCTACAGTCTGAGTCTCTGCCTCTAATGTGTGGGTCTAGTACTTTCAAGGAGAATAGGTCAAACACAAGGAAACGTGGAGAAAAGTTCCATATTATCAGCTACAGTGAAACCCAGAGGAGTAGTGAGCCTTTTTCCTTCTTCCTTCACTACTCTTGCCTTTCTGTTCAAACTCCATGGTCCAGACCTATAAATCATATATACATCCTTCTCAACTTGTTACTCTACTTCAAAACCCATTCCCAGAAATCTGAGAGTAGAAGTTTTTAAAGAAAATCTGTCAGAGTTCTATTGAAAAACATTTAACCAGTTTCTTTTCATCTTCATTTGAAACTGGTTAAGATGGTCACTGAGTGGTAAGTATAGGGCCCACTTAATGTAAACTCAGATATTAGATTCTCTATCTGGATAGTTAATACAGTGACACCCTACCTTTCTGTAGGTCTAAAGAAGACAATACAAAAGGCAGTGTGGGCTGTTTATATTACTATCATATTCCAACATCATAAGCAAATTATACTTGTGTGGCACTAAGAAACTGCCGTGGAATTATTGTATAGTTTGATTTGAAAAGGCTACTTGAAAAAAATATCCAAAAACTATTAACTCTAAATTTTTGCAGAGTAATTCAACCAGACACCATCTCTAAGAGGTACTATATTTTAAGTATTTTGGTCTAGCTGTGGAATAAAGAATGCCCTAAATACTAAAAAACAAACACAATAAGAGAACTCAAAACAATATGATTTCAGAAGGGAACCGATTTAATACTCTATTCAAAATATTCTATTCAGTTGTCACTTAGCAATGTCCTACATCTACTATTAATGAACTCAAAGAAACAGTGCTAAGCTTTTTCATATTTTCATATTTTATTTGCACACCAAAGAATTCTTTTAGACCAAGCCAGATTTCTCTCAAAACTTAGGTCCACGGCTAATTTGCTTAGTTAACTTAAACATTTTCTCACTTCTATTATAGGCAATAAACAAAATAAAGGATTAAACAGAGTTCCTAGGAAATCTAAAAGTGACTAGAATACAAAAATTAAGCAGAGGAAAGGAACTCAATTATGGCTTAAAGATTCACCTACTCAATGGCAATATTTCCTTAAATAAAATATAGTATGCTTATTTCTGTATCTTCAGTTATTTATTAAGTATGTTCTGCTTGTAATTACAAGCACTATCTCACATTGTCTAGGCATTTTATAGATTACCTTGTTACTAAATTATATGTACATAATGCTATGCATGACTCTTAAAACTTTTTACTCCAATGATCTTCCTTTATTCCCCCATCAGTAACATTTACAAAGACCTTCTGTGGGTATCACTGGTTCAACAAAGAACCAAAAAGCTCAAGAATACTATCCTTACTATTTTCACACAATGAAGCATTTCATAATGAGGAACATAATGTTTTAAAGCCTAATAAAGAGGAAATGTTGTACCTTTTCTTTTTAAAAGGGGGAGGGGAAATAGCATTTAAAAGATAACTTAATTTCAGAGCACAAAGTTCAAGTAAAACTAAAGTTATGGTTTAACCCCTTGTTGTTCAGTTATTTTAGTCATGTCCAACTCTTTGCAATCCTATTTGGGATTTTCTTGGCAAAGAATGATTCATCATTTACTTCCCTAGATGATTTGACAGATGATGGAGGCAAATAGGATTATATGACTTGCCCAGGATCACACAACTAGCAAGTGTATGAGGCCAGATCTGGATTTAGGAAGATGAGTCTTATTGAATGCACTCCTGCAATATTGTCCAACAATTGTTCTACACAGAGAAACACACTGTTCTATAACCATAAAAGAATCCTTTACTGTAGAGAGCTGAAACTCAGAAAGATAAGCTTGAATTAGACAGCAGAGCACTTAAGGCTAATTATCTATTGGATGTGAGATAATGGCTCTTTAAGCATATACTTAGATGATATATGGAAATGTGATGGCTACTCTTCATAATTGGCCCTTGCTGAATGTTTGGTGGTGAGGTCATTGTAGGAAGGATTGGAGGGCTGGAGAAGAGAAGTCAGGGTCACTTGACTGCCCTATGAGGAGGAGAGAAGCTGGAGACTCCCGACTTTAGAATCCAGAATACATCTTTGGCAAGGTGCATGGCAGCTTGCCTGCCTCCTTCACTTTTCCCCCTAAAGACCAAGGACTTTGATTTACCTCCCTGATTGACTGAACCTGAGGCCCTCCAGGGAGCTAGCCCAGACACTATACCTTCCCCCCATATCCACAATTGTTATCTCATAAATACATAACACCAATCATGAGTAAGACTAGAAAAAAGAATGTGGATAGATCTAAACAAGCTTATCATTCTTACTTGAAAAATAATTCCGTCCATGCTTACCAGCAGTCATTGCTAATCATTTTAGCATATAAAAAGGACAACACATTTTCACAGAGGATAGGAGTGAACTGGATCAATAATTTATCGTTCTAAAGAATAACAGAGGTAAGGACCCTTCCTCTGTAAATGTAGTTCTGCATTCTCTGAAAAAAAAAAATAGTCTTGGAGGGTTACCCAGAGTGCCAAGAAACTAAACAATTTGCTAAGGGTTACAGAATGTCCAAGGCTAAACTTCCTCATCAGCTCTCTATCCTGGAATTTATAACTTTCACATCTTAGAATTTCTTGTTTGTAGACTAACCAGAATAAAATTACTATGAACTTACTCACCATGATTTCTAGGTGGCATTCAAATTGAAACAAATATTTTTAGACTATCTACCTATCTATCTAGTTGTCATTGTTCAGTCATTTTCAGTTGCATCTGACTTTTCATGATCCTTTTTGGGTTTTTCTTAGCAAAGATACTAGAGAGGTTTGTGATTTCCTTTTCCAACTCATTTTACAGATGAGGAAACTAAAGCAAACAGGGTGAAATGAATTGTCCAGGATCACATAGCTAGTTAGTATCTGAGGCCACATTTGAACTCAGAAACATGAATCTTTCTGACTCCAGGTCCAGCTTTCTATGTAGCTACCCACTGAGACAGAGGGAGAGAGAAAGTGAGGAAGGGAGACAGATAAAGACAGAGAGACACAGACTGTTGGATTTGGAGTCCCCTCCCTCTTCCCCCCCCAACAAGAAGATAGAAAATATATGTGTACAACAAACTTTCACTGATGGGAAAAACAAAACAAAACAAAGGACTTTGAGAAAGTTTTCACTAAACTAACAAATGAAATATCCATGGCTTCTAAAGGACTGATTAAGAATATTCAGAGAGAGATCTCTAATCTCAAAAGTACCATACCAGACTTTCCCACAAGCTTTTCTTTAGTGCCACTGTACATTACTGAATACTAGACTGGATGAAACAGCCAACTAAGCATTAGATGTATATAATCAAATTAATTCCTTTCAATTTATAAGATATTATAACCATTTTTAATCATCTCATTTACATCCTCAATCAGGATTCAATTGTCATTCATTTTTCTTTTTCTATGGAGGTACTTCTTTTATTTTCTATTCTTTTCATTCTTCATTAGTCTTTCATTATTTCATATAATTCTTTCCAGCTTTCTTAGTAAAGCTTTGGGTAGAGTTTCAATAGTGTTATGCTGCCATTCTAAAAGAGGATTTCTTAACCTGGGAACTCTGGGAAGTTAATGAACTTGAATGGAAAAAGTTAAATCTTAATTTTCATGAATGTTTCACTTCCTTGATAATCCTATGTATTTATTTTGTATATTTAAAAACATTATGAGAAGGGGTCCACAGGTTTCACTAGACAAATAAAAGGGTCTATGATGGAAAAAACACTTTAAAACAACCAGAGTTTCGTGTGCTGAGGTTGAGAGTCAAGATTCACTGTGTGAATATCTCACAAAGTGCTAAAATAAGGAATGTGGAATTCCCCAAAACATGATTTAAGGAGAATAGTCCCTCTTATCACCTTTTCACCCCATGCCAACTTATGAAACCTCATATAAGCACCAAAATACATAAGAAATACAAAGAAACACACAAGATCATTAGGAAGTAATCTCATATCATTTGTATGTGAATGATATTTTATGCACATTAGAAAAAAAAATAAATGCATTCATCATTCTAATAACCAAAAGATCTTCAGGCCACTCTTTGCCCAATAGATCCTCTAACCTACAAGTTTTATCTGGCAGACTACTGCCTTCAGGGCTCATCAGGCCACCTAATGTCAGAATTAAGATTTTTGAAAACATTAATACCACACATTCCTAAACTTACTATTCACTGCCACTCCTTTCTACTAGGAATATGTAAGATAAACAATTAAAGAAAATTAATTGTGAAAAGAGCTGAATTTTCCAGGTCTTGTGCCTCAAAATCTGAAAAATATTACAGAAGATTTATTAAGCACCAGGAAGAAGAAAGAATGCAAATCCCACAAAATCCCTGTTTTTGGAAAGCTTATCTTCTCAAAAATAAGTACTGAGAAATCAGGGAAGGCCCCAGAGTTGAGCCCTTGGGGAAAGTAGAGAAACATTCCAGGCATGAAGGAAAGTCTATAGCATAGAAAATTTAGGAAACAACTAGTTTTCCAATCTGTCTGAAACATAAGATTGTGTCAAGGTGATGAACATGAAATAAATGATCCAGGAAAAGGTAAGTTGGAATTAGATCGTGAAAGGCTTTCAAGTGTCAAGCTAAGAAGTTTATATTTATCCCCAAGGCAATAGGGAGCCACTGACTAGTTAGTTTTAAAGAAGAGGAATGAAGTGGTCTGACCTGTTCTTTACAAAGCTTAATTCAGCAATTTTAAGACTGGAGGCTTATGATAGGAAGGTATTAGAACAGTTAAGTATTTATTACAGCAGCCCAGGAAAAAGTTGATGAGGGACTAAGTTTATAGTTGCTTGCTGATTTTGAAAAGAAAACAGACATGAGAAGGGCTGTAGAGTAGAAAAAATAAGATTCGGCAACTGATTAAATGGTGGATTGTAGATAGGATGAGAGATGCAGAAAAGTCAATGGTCATTTCAAGATTTCTGGTTTGCAACTACAATAACACTATAAATCACTCTACAGTTGAAAGAATGGAACTACACACAGAAATGGACTGAGATCTTTCTAATACAAAATACCAGAAATTTTATTTTAAAGACAACTTTAAAGAATCCAAAGATAATGTGGCTGGCTTCAGACAGCATCTGTGTGTCCCTGGGCAAGTCACTTAACCCTGTTTGCTTCAGTTTTCTCATCTGTAAAGGGAGCTAAAAAAGGAAATGGCAAAACACTTCAGTATCTTTGCCAAAAAAACTCCAAATAGGGTCATAAGAGAAGGATGCGACTGAAAATTGACTGAATAACAACAAAAAGTCACTATGTGCCTTCAGGAATCTGTTTTTATTTAAGTTTGACTCCACAGTTACATGGCAGAGGTGTTAAATATATAGCCTGCAACATTCTTCCCAATGCAGCCTTAACTAGGTTAAAATGTAATTTGGAAAATATTTAACAAAATAAATAAGATACAATAAACAATATATAATGCTTATATGTGTTTTTTTTAAATCAATATGCCTTCCTCAAGGAGGCTTATGTATGGGTTAGGATGCCATGTTTATTTGAGTTTGATATCATTGATGTAGAGACCAATTTGGCCCCAGAGTCACCATGGAAGAGGGTAACCCATTCTCCAGGGATTCAGGCCTCAGAAGAGAGATTCTTCTATAACAGGATCCTGAGGGTTCAGCACAAGCTTATAAAGGTACAGTTTTGTTGTTCTGTCATTTTCAGTTGTACAAACTCTTCATTATTCCATTTGGAGTTTTTTTGGCAAAGATCCTGAAGTGGTTTGTCATTACCATAAATGTTAGCACCTTGGAATAAGTTCCTTTAGCTTCAACCTAGTTACAGCTATTGGTATTTTTATATTAATATAATTTCATCACATAACATGTCAAAAATGTCAGCATTTGTTTTGTCCTGGGCAATTGGCTAAAGTTCTCTAGGTTCTGAAGGGGTTGGATTATATTATTTCTAAAGTCTCTTTCAGCATTAAAGTTCTGGGAGACCATGATTCCTCACAAAGACACAATGATGCCCTGGGCTTACTGGCACCTGGACTTCATGTTAACAGTTTCCAGTCATGAAAGGCTCCTCCCATGCGACTAAAGGGCTTGAAACCAGCAGCTGGTACAGCTATTTTTAAATGTGAAAATGAATCCCCCTCATTCCAATCAACGAAGGATTGGTTACTGAGATTTACTGAAGATCAACCAGATATCCAAAATGGAGAATATAGAATATGCTACTTCCTTAACTAAAAACAAGTTTGAAAAAGGTTTGACATGTCAATATATCTCCAAACCCAACTGAAGAGTTACAAATCAACAGATTTCCTTCAAAGTTGTACTTTTAGGCTTGTCAATATGTCATGGACTCTGGAAAGCTATTCTGCATTTAAGGAATAGTAAGAAATCAGGAATTAAAACCTACCCCCTTTCTATTTGGAGTATTTACTAGATTGTTCAGTTAAATATTAAATAAAAAAGAAATTTAGTACATATGCAAATGACTGTGAAAATAAATGAAAATATAGATATATGTTGTAGTGCATTCATTTCCAATTATACCTTCCACATAAGACAATGTAGATGGATGCATGTGAAAAAAGTTCCTGGACAAAAGATTACCAATTTAGGGCCAGAAGAGATTTTTACAGATTCTTCATTTCATAAATGATGAAAGTGAAACTCATAACTGTAATCATACTGTAATAAATAACATCTAAATAAAATCTAAAAAATTCAGAAAAACACAGGAAAACTTCTATGAGCTGATGCAAAGCCAAGAGAAACCAAAAGAAATATGATGACTATAATCATGCAAATGAAAACAACACTAAATTTCAGATTAAATGCAGTGACCAATCTTGGATGCAGGGAATAGATCCTGAAACACACTTTTCTTCATTAGGAAAGCAGAGAATAAGGAGTACAGAAGTTTACCCTCACACAGCACATGGCTCACTGTTGATTCCAGGGAGGAGCTGATGTTGGGATATACTAATGTACTATAATTATCACATCTCAGGGGCATGGCTTGGGAGGGACTGGGAAGACTTCATAAGATTTTGAATTGAGAGAGATAAGGGCACTGCATAATGCTCTGGCTATAATAAAGCCCTTGCCATCATAATGAAAATAAAAACATGTTTTTGCAGTCTACTCTAGTCTATATGATTCTCTGACTTCCATGATCTCCCAAAGCATTTAGTATTTAGCTAAAATGTTTAATACCTTTTTCTATGATTCTCTTTTATGCATGTCTTCTCAGATCAAAAACTCCTCCAGGACAGGATATAAAAGACTATTTTATAACATTACTTTTGTATAGTCCAATAATGCCTTGCTCAATGCTAAACACAGGCAATTTGCTGACTGAAGCACATATATTTCAAGCCAACTTCAAAATTAAAAGAATATCATTAAGTAAAGGGGAGGTAAGGCAGAAATAAATACCTAAAATGACAGTTATAATATGCAGCTATATAAACTCTTCTCATAATGATTACATTATTTGTATTCTTGAACAAAAGAAATTGAATTGCCAGAAATTATGAAGTTAAAACTCAAAATTTGTTTGGAAGATTTATTTTATAACAAATTTTAAATTTTATTTTTATTCTAACTTTAAATGTCAAATAAAATGGGCATTTTACATATACAATATGACACATATATGGTATAATATAAGTCATATAAGAGAATAGATGTAAATATATAGTAAAGAAACAAAGGAGAGGAAGGGAAAGAGGGAGAGAGGTGAAGAGAAACACACACAAAGAAAGAACATAATTGTTTATATGTTATTTCTTCTATTGGAATGTGAGCTCCTTCAGAGCAGAGAATAGTTCTGATTTTCCTTTATACTCCTAGTGATTAGTACAGAGCTTCATGCAGAGAGTAAACACTTAATAAATGGAGTTTTTTGAACTGACTTTCTTTTTTTGCTACCCTATCCCTCTTCTCTTTTTCTCTTCCCATCTCAAACGGTGGAAGAAAAAAATCCTAGTAACATATGTAGAGGCAAGCAAATAAATTCCCACGTTAATTGAGCCTGAAAAAATGTTTTATTTTGCATTTTGAGTCCCTCACCTGTCTGTCAGGAAGTCCACAGCATGCTTCATTCTTAGTACTCTGAAATCATGGCTGGCCATTCCACTTGTAGAGTTCTTAAATCTTTCAAAGTTGTAATTCTTTAAAATGTTGTCATACACATTTTTCACCTGGTTCTGCTCACTTTACTCTTAAACAATTCATATGAGCCTTTCCAGATTTCTTGGAAACCACCCCTTCAATAATTTCTTACAGCACAATAGTTTTCCTTTTATATTTGTATGCCGATTTTTTTCATTCATTCCCCAAATGATGTTTCTAGTTCCTGGCTATGAAAAAAAGAATTGTTATAGTCTTTTTCATCATTTGAATTTGATCTCTTTAGACTATATACCCAGTAGTGCTATCAGTGAATCAAAAGATATGTACAATTTAGTGAATTTGGAGCATAATTCTAAATTGCTAAAAGGTTACATTTAAATATTGTGAGGAGGGAGTTTTCAGAATAAAGGTTAAGAATGCCATAGTCCTGAGAGGTACCCATTCTTAAAAAAAAAAAGACTAAATGTTACTTTTTCATCATTACAATCTGTGAAAATAAGTCAGAAATGGAGGTGGCAATCAACAAGAAGTCAACAAGCATTTATTAAGTAACTACTCTTAAAAAATAAGGACACCAAAATTATGACTCTAAAACTAGCTCCCTTATCAGAGGGGCTCTTTTCCCAGCAAACAAAAGGCATAATGCTTCTCAATGAAGATGCTCTGGAATTAGAAGTAAATGAAAACATGTAACATTAGAGACATTTCTGGAAATAGATTTGAGGCTTCTGTGAAGACAACACACCCTACGTGTGCTAGACATTATAAAAGCTAAAAATGGAGTAGTGAGAGGACAGATATGAAGCATAAACAATCTGTGAAGCAACAGTGCCATACTATTCTAACTGTTGCTAATCATAGCCAAGATAGTTCAGTCCTTTCTGTTAATTTTGAAAACATCACAGTATAACATATTTACTTTCTCAACCTTTGTGTTTCCTGTATGCAGAGCAATGATCCCCACATCTTATTTTCTGGCTGTTCCAGACCCAGCATTCTACCCATTCTACTACCTAGCTGCCCCAAAACACTTATGTAATTTATGTACTTTATGCACCCAAATACATAACATACTTGCCTTTTTCCATTACTACATTCTTCATACTTAATACTTCCAAAGGGAAAAATGATCTTTTGCATTGAAATTCTTACTTAACCCTTCAGTTCATATATCCTATATCCCATATCATGTTTTCTCCAATGGCTTGGGAGAGACTGTCCCCAAGTATTATACACTTAGTATGATAAGACTCATAAAAAGAAAATTATTTAAAACAAACATGGAGAGAGAAATTCAATATCTAATTCTAAGAACAGAAATAAGCTATCTTATATGAAAGTTATGAGGTTGAAACCCTTTTCCTTCTGGTATATTATGCATGTGGTAGAGAGGAGTAGGGTGGACTGGGATGAGGGGATTCAGTGCAGAAAAATAAAGTACCTCAAAGAACAGGGGAATGCCACCAACTCTTACAGCAAGTAATTCTCAAAACTGATAATGCAGAAAACATGGCACGAAGCAATGAATCCATGTACCGATGACAACTACCCCATGTTTAGTTTCCAGTAGACAAGCCAACTCCAACACCAGTAAGTCAGCACTACCATCATGATAGGATCTATCCTAGTTCAGTTTTGTCTATTACACATTTGTAGCTACCATTCTATCCCTCAACTCCTTGCAACCTCAATCATCCACAATACAGTTCCAACCCCAGAATAATGGGGGAAAATGTTACTGATTTCATAATGAGGAAAAGTATACCAATTATATTTAAATAACTATTAAAATTAATAGCAATTATTATAAATGTATCAGAAAATATGCTTGAAAATATTACAATCCAAGTTTTAAAAACAGATGTAAAAGAAGCATATTCTGTTTGGGAACTATATCCTTTAATGATAGTGAGCAGATACTAAGTGATCAGCATTCCCAGCACAGAAAATTTAAAAATATCAAGGAATAGCTTTCCCCATAGTGAATGGGAAAGCATAAAAGGAAAGAGGAGGGGAAAGGGACGGAAAACCACAGAGGGGAGGGAAGGGGAAAGGAAAGAACTGAAAAGGATGAGAAAGGATGGGGGGGGGGAAGGGAAAGGAGGAAGGAAGAAAGGAGTGGAGAGGAAAGAAAAGAAGAGGAGGAGGAAAAAAAGGAAAGGAGGGGAAAAGAGGGGAAGGAATAAATACTTTTTATGATGATGTTAGCATTCCTGCTATAAACAGAGGTATCATGTGACAATAATCAGAGTTCTCTAGGCTTCAAGGCTTTAACTTTCAACCAATAATTAAGTCTCTAACATCTTTCCCTATTACATAGCAAGCAATGTGGTATAAAAAGGCATCATGGAAAGGAAAAACAAATGGTATGAGCCCACCCATTGGTTCCAGAGGACCAACAATAAAGAATGTTATGCACTCTTGACAGAGATATGAAGGATTCAAGAAACAGAATGAGACGTACCTTTTGGGCATGGCTAATGCAGCAATTTGTTTTGTCTGATTAAATATATTTGTTAACAAGAGTTTCTTTTTCTATTTTTTTCAAGGTGGGAGGAGTTGGAGGCAAAGAAAATACATGTTTTTTGAAAAATAATTAAAATATCAAAAACCAACAAGCTATAATTAAGTTTTAGGAAATTAGTTTTAGGAAAATGGATTTTGTCAAAAGTGTCTTATTATATAATGTGATAAAATTGTAGTTTCATGAGAAAAAAACTAAAGAATATGTGTCAAAAATCTTGTAAACTCAATGCTAAATTGTATAGCAAAAGGAGGACATTTTGCGTATTAAACATTTTTTTTATTAAAGATATATTATCTTATTTGAAGAATGTTTTCCACGGGAATAGTAGAATGAAATCCTCTAAATAATTATAATGTACCCTGGTCTTCCATATGTTTATCTTGCTGAATGTTAAATAGATACAAAAAGAAAACATCTTAGCACATACACACACATCCCCATTAAAAATATTTAAAAAAAAACTCAGTAGTATAACAAAAGAGTGAACACAATAAATTGACTAGCTAATTTACCTTTCCATTGCAGATGAAAAGAAGACCATAAGTCTTCTGAAGAGTAATTTGTAAACTGAGACCCTCATGAATCCAACTATCTTGTTTCAAATCATATTCTCTAATTAAGTTTCTTTAATTTTGTCAAGCAAACTTACAGGATTCCTTTGTCTCATGTTTTCAACTTGTCCTGTTTGTTACTAGAATATTTGCCTCTTCCTAAAGCTAAGACAGACTTTGAAGAAGCAGTTGAACTAACTATATTAGAGAAAGTGTAATGTTAAAGAAATTTAAATAACTGGAATTAGCAGTAGAAGGGAACTTAGAAAGATAAACTAGTCTAAATTACCTTAGTTGATGGATAAGAAATCAGCTGAGATTGTCACTTTTGTACCTTACACAATAGTAACATAACCAGGTCTGACTGTTACCACAGGCTGACCAATAGAAAATTAGTGGTTTGTAGTAAAGAATAAAACAAAATAAGCTGAGTTTCACTGTTTTCTAAGGTGCCCATACACTTTTCTTTCAAATGGCTAGCATATTTTCTGTTATTTTTCAGTTCAATCTATTCACAGATAATTTTCCTAACGGCAAGAAGCTTTTAAAATAAGAGAAACAAAAAAGGAGAGAAACACTGAGGAATTTAATTTTAAAAACAAAACAAGCCTAGACTTAAGGTTGTTGTTTTGTTTTCATCAATATTTATTGAGTGCTCACAATGTATTAGTCACTCTTTGTCTAGAGCAGCCGGAATAGACACTGCAGGAGATTATACTTTAAAAGGGTATTTGTTTTGTTTTCATGGACTGCATGCCTCCCACAGGACAGAGGTAGAGACAAGAATAGATAAATTTCAGGTTGAAATGGTGATAGGTAATAAACAAAACTTATGGCTGTTAAGTCTATTGGGGAAATGATTCTGATTTTCTTTGAAATTACTGGCATTAGTTTATCACCAGTTAGTTCTGAGAATGTGTGTCTGTAGGCACAGATCACAATTTAGCTTATGAGGAGAAGCTAGCATAAGGGTAAGAAACCTAGACTAAGAGCTAGGAAGATCTGGACTCAATATTTTTCCTTATGTATTTATGAGCTGAGAAACAATGGGCAAATTACATGACATCTTTGAGTCTCAGTTTTCTCAGCTGTAAAGTGGGAATGATGTACTTTTGGTAGCTAACCTCATGTCTGTAGATAAATTCAAATGAGACAATGTACATTTTTGCTTTGTAAACCTTAAAATACTATGTAAATGTCTATTCTAATTCATAAAAATTATTATTACCTTGATGTTAAATAGAGTAAAGAAGAGTTAGAATGGGGTATCTCCAAATAACAGACACAATTGGCTTCTGTATACTTTATGCACTCTTAATTCCATACATTAAAAAACAAAACACAAAAATCCCCCCAAATTTCCAATTCATAATTGGGAAAAAGTCTTTCTTAATTCTAATTCTAATCCTTATTACAGGATGCATAAAGGAATAAGAAAACTGGACTAAGAGTCAAAGAACCATGATTCACATTCTAGGTGTGTAACTTTGGACAGGCCACTCAACTTTATGCTATCCTTAGTTTCCTCATCTGTAAAATGGGGTTAGGAGCATTTGTATTACTCTACTCCACAAGGCTGTTGTAAAGATAAAATGAAATCATCTATATCAATCACCTCTTTTAAGTGTTATAGAAATATAAGCTATTACTATAACAATTCTTACTCTGCAATTATAGATCTTTCTCAATTTGAGGAGTCATTCCTGCACTCCATGCAGAATACTATTCAATTTTTTTTGTTAATGTACAAAAATGATTATGAAAAATATTTGTACATAGTGAAAGAATCATCAATTTCATTTTTTAAGTGCTCCTTTGGCCACCAACAGACTACAAAAACAGGTTAGCAATGCTAAATGGAGCTTTATTCCTCTATTGCTCCCTATTAGGCCTCAGAATTTAAAAGGCTATTGTTCTTCAAATGCTGAGCTGCTCTTGAACACCTCTCTCTATATATATATTTTAAATTTTTAGCCATATATACATTGCCAAACTTATTCATCACCCATGCCCATATTAAAGTCATATGATATTCCCTGAGACATAACAGAAATAAGTTTATTCAACAACCTTCTGATTTTTAACATCAATCTGAATATAAAACAAGGAAGACATATATGTTGAAAGTTATTTGCTTCTTCTATCATGGATGCTGTCCAGAACAGTACAAATGAAAGAATTCTCTATAGAGGCTGAGGCATCCATTTTGAAGATGACATTGTGCTGATCAGATTTAGCCCTGGACCGCTGAGACCATAATCACATAGAAGATTTCACCTTAATTATCTACAGAGAAAAAAAATCAAGTAAATGCAGTGTACCTATCCATGATATTGCAATTGGACAGGCAAATCAGAGTACACATATCAATATATTTGTCTTATAAAGTGGACTCAGAATTGAATAAAAGAAAAGAGGATGTATAGCTTTTGGGAAATTGTCACTCTTTTAATATCACATACTTCTAGTGATACTAGGTGGCTATGGGTAATAGAATAAAAAAGACACCAAAGATTTAAAGTTGTGGGTCTCTCAAAAGTCATTGGAGAGGCACAAAATGGGCATGAGCAGACTGACACATGTAATAAAAAGTGAATGGAGAAATTAGTGAAAATTTTACCAGAGAGATATGTTAATGCAAAGGGCAGTACCATATAAGAGTAGCCAGACTATGGGACAAATGTGGAAGGCAGAGTCAAGACAGAAAAGAAGAATATCTCCTAATTTCCCCCTCCAGACTAAAAGATAAGTGATAGAAAGTCTGTGTGCTCCTGTGATAGATATACAATGTCCCGATATTTAAAGGAAGGACCCCAACAAATTGTAGGGAAACTCTGTAAGGAAATGATGGGGATACATGGGCAAAAGCCACACAGGATGAGGAGTGCACAGTCATTCCTAACACTATGGGAGTACCCTAATCATTTGGATTACAGATCTATCAAAGTAAGGTATATCTGAAAATGTCTCTCATTCAATTTCTCTACTTCTTCATCTTTTGAGTAAACAAACAATGGGGATAGGGGAAAAGGATCAGCAAAATTCTCGTGGAAGAGACTAAGTCTGAAAGAATTCTAAAAGGGAGAAATGAGTAAGGAATTAATTCCAGGCAGTGCAAAGACTGTGATAAAAGTTGGAATGTCATGTGGGAATAACAGCAAACTGTCCAGTTTGGCTGTAAGTTCCAAGTGTATAAAGGGAAATACTGCGTAAGAAATCTGGAGAGTTAGGTTGGAGTCAGATTAAAGACTATAAATGACAAAATGAGAACTTTGTATTTTACTATAAACAAGGAATTACTAGAGCTCACTTGAGCCAGGAAGTGACTAGGTTAAGACCTGTGCTTTAGGAATATTTGGCATTTAGAGGGAAAGGACAAAAGAGGCAGAGAAACAGGAAAAAAAACCCAGAGAAAGCAGCACCAGGAAAAACTCCAAGAACTGTGTATACTTAAGAAAGAAGGGCAAACCAGGTTAAACGCTTATAAGAAGATTGACTGAGAAAATTAGTGAGTGGAGTGTTTTATTAGATAATTATGAATACATTACTCTTACTATATTCAAATGAAATGCAGTATATCATGTATAAGAAAATACTATTGTATGGTGAGGGAATAATCTGATTGGACCCATTTAAATCATCAATGAAGGTAATTTCTTGCCCTTGTTTCTCCTATATTTGCAATTTGTGGGCAATTTATACTCTCAGAAAGAAACCTAGGGCATTTAGAGTATGAATGACTTGCCCAGGTTAGTAACACAGTGAAACCAGTATGTACAGGAGATTAGGACTCTGTTCCCATGAGGCATCTCTCCTTATTACTATGCCATTTAATGTTACTTAGTCACATTTTAAAAATGCATACAAAATCATCTAAGTCATTTGATGTAATTTAGGTCCTTATGTCTGATTTAATGGCCCTCATTCCAACTTGAATTTGACACCACTAATCTAAATTACCAAAAATGGTCTTAATTTATGAAATCAAATTGACCAAAGGACTTGGTTTCAGAATTGAATAATAGAAAGAACTTGCTTGAAACAAGGGATTATAAAGGAGAATCATAAAAGATATCAAAGAAAAGTATAATACCAAAAATCGATAAAATAGGCATGTAGAGCCGGGCTTCTTAAACTTTTTCTACTCACGACTCCTTTTTGCCTGAGAAATGTTTACATTACCCCGGGTGTGTGTGTGTATACATATATATATATATATATATATATATATATATATATATATATATATATATATATATATATATATATATATATATATATATATATATATATATATATATATATGTATGTATATGTATATATATATGTATGTATGTATATATATATATGTATATATATATGTATGTATATGTATATATATATATGTATATATATATGTATGTATGTATATATATATATGTATATATATATATGTATATATATATAACAAGTATAAAGTCAAATATTTACTGATAATAAATCATACTTTCATGATACCATATTCCGTTCTAAGACTCCATATGAAGTCACAACTCACAGTTTAAGAAGTTTTGATGTAGAGCCAATGAACAACCAATGGTGCTTCACTGATATCCTTACAAAATCAAAACAAATTGAGGATAGTACCTAATATACTGGATGGGAACTATATGTAAAATTTACAGGAAGACAAGGATAAGATTCATATAGGATGAGCAAGCATAAGTGGATGGGTTATAATCTATATTGCTGGCTGGAGAGAAACATGAACTCATGCTGAGTGAAATTAGTAGAACCAGGAGATCATTGTACATGGCAAAACAATAAGATTATTCAATGATCAATTCTGATAGCCACATCTATCAACAATGAGAACATTTAGGCTAATTCCAATGGTCTTATGATGGAGAGAGCTATCTAACCCTGAGAGAGGACTGTGGGAACTAAGTTTGTTGTTGTTGACTTGCATTTTGTTTTCTTTTTCATTATTTTCTTTTTGATCTGATTTTTCTTGTGCAGCAAGATAATTGTATAAATATGTATGCATACATTGGATTTAATATATATTTTTACTATGTTTAACATATATTGGATTACTTGTCTGGGGAAGGGGATAGGAAAAAAAGAAAAAATTAAAACACAAGATTTTGCAAGGATCAACAATGAAAAATTGTCCATGCATGTTTTGAAAATAAAAAGACTTAATAAAAAAAATGCTCCTTCCTAGCACATTTTACCATCCCAGAAAAGCCTGAATTTCAAAATTATTTAAGAGTCCAACTAGCTGCTTGGCACCATGTCCAATTTAATATTGCCCAGTTGTTTATTTCCCTTTGAATGCACCAACATCACTAATGTTGGCACTCTGAAAACCTCCTACAGTGGTACACTTTGCAAAGGTAATAAAGTCTAATCCAAAACTGGCATGATCAGTCTAAGAGAGTGAGTCTATCTCAGTTGACTTACAGATTGACCTAGAGTATAGTAGCCTTTTTTTATGCTAACCCTACTACTTTTTTATTTAATGAGGTAAAGGGAGACCATTTTTATGAATTTCACTGATACCTAGAGAGTCTATAACACTTCTGCCCGCAGTGGTGAGTGCTGAGGTGGAAGAACAAAAGACTATCACTGAGCTCTTCAAAACCCTCAAACTTAAGGATAAGTAAGTATAAACTCTGGAAGATAAAGATGAGTTATCTTATTCTGTTGCCTGAGAAACAGTGGTACCAGGATGAAGTTTATTATGTCTTCACTTACTGTAGAGGGCAGAACTTTGGAGAACTGGAATACCTTTTAATCCTCAAGAATAGTAGAAAGGAGAAACAGACACATCGTCAAGACACTCTTCCAAAAACAAAAGAAAGGGGGAGCCACAGGTAACCCTAGAGAACTTTAAAATTTAGCTCTTTACACTATAATTTTTTGATTTTTGATAAAGATGTACTGGCTCCAGCAGACAGGCTTTATAACCCACTGGAAGGGCAGTGTCCAGTGTGAGCAGCTCCACTATCTTTAGATAACTGCCAGGTGATGTGGAGAGATCCAGAAAGTGGTGAATGGAAGGGACCACTGCTAGCCTGTTACATTACTATTTGCTTGTGTAATACCTCCCATGCTGCTGGATTTATGTATACTTGTTTCAAGTATACTTCTCCAAAGTTCCACCCTCCACAACTTACCTCAACCCTTGCCATTTTTCTTTTTCTTTCTTTCTTTCTTTCTTTTTTTAGATATAGGTTATAAAAGAATAGGATGGTCATCACCAGGTGATCCCCTACAAGTGTTCTGCTTCCATGTTCAAGAATAATATGATCATAATCTTTTATTTCTCTATTTCTCCCTAGGTCTTACTTCACCTAAACTCATTTTTCATTAATTATTTTTCCCTGTCATTGCAGGCCAGTTCTTCTCTGACCACAGTGCCCTCTCTTTCACAATCATATCACTTAGTAAAAGTTCAAAAGCAACAACAAAAATATTAAAACTCATAGGACTGAGGCTAAAAAGATCCTAAGAGACTATCTCATCCACCCCTCTCATTTTACAGATGAGAACCATGGTCCAAGGTCACAGAAAGTGGCAGAATAAGTGCTAAAACCCAGGTCTTTTGACAACTAGTCCTAATTTGTTCAGTAGTTTTCAGCTGTATCCAACTGAACCCCACCCCCCCATCTGAGCTTTTCTTGGCAAAGATGCTGCATAGTTTGCTCTTTTCTTCTCCGGTTCATTTTACAGATGAACAAACTGAAGCCAATAGGGTTAAATGACCCAGGAACATATAGGTCATAAAGTCTGGGGCCAGTTATGAACTCAGATTTTTCTGACTCCAGCCCATGTAGCTGTCTCTAGTTCTATAGTACAATTTTCCCTTCTTGCTTCCCCCAATTATCTATTTATATTTTATCTGCAATACTATTTGAATTGTCTCTACTTCTCTGTTGACTTTCAGCAAAAGTCTCAAATGCCATTTTTCTAAATATCTTACTCCAAATTTTTAGGGTTTAAAATAATTATTTTCACTCACAAATTATTCAGAATATTCTTTCCTTTCTGAGTTACTAGATTAAACTCCTACAACTTCCCAAATCTTCATAATAGTGATATTTCTCTTAGTCTAGATTATAAGATTCCCATTAAGGACAATCAGACCTGATAATTCAGTGTTGCTCCAACTACATAACAAATGCAACTTTTTTCATGGTCTCATATCTAAAAGTGTATAACATAAAACTGAAGGAAAAAAAAATCTGTGCCATCATTAAGGTCAACATGGTACACTGTGTCCCTAGGAAGTTAAATAGTCAGGAAACATGAGTTCTTTTGATTCTTAGGGCCAACACCCTCAACACTTTGTGCCTCTCTCTTTTTTACTTATGTTATTTTTTTGGAGAGAGAGAGAGAGAGAGAGAGAGAGAGAGAGAGAGAGAGAGAGAGAGAGAGAGAGAGAGAGAGAGAGAGAGAGAGAGAGAGAGTTTTGGACAAGGAAGTGTGGTGGATAGAATACTGGACTTAGAATTAGGAAGATAGGTGTACAGATTTTTTCTCTGACATGTGATCCTCGGAAATTCACTCACTTTCTCTGGGCCCTAGTTTCCTCATTTGTAAAATGATAAGGTCCAACTAGATAACTACCAGCGCTAAATCTAGGATCCTAAGAGAATACACTACTTATACTTGCTAAGAGGTTCGCTAGATTGTATTCATAATTATAGGCAAGAAACAATTAGAATCCAAGTCTGAGAAAACACTATAGTGGATTCAAGGCCATTGAATGTAACAAAGTCTTCATGATTGGAAACAGCTTTGAGTCTATCTTAAATTTTTATTGGACAATCCATAATGTGTTCAATGTTATATAGCTTCATAAATCAACAGGAAGTCTCAGCCTCCCTTCCTCTCTCCCTCCTAAATACATTCAATAGAACAAATACTTTCAATTTATCATCAAACTCTAATCCTGAGCAACATGTCCATCTTAAAGAATAGCTATCATACTTACTCTAAGTGGATATTCAAATAAATATCTCCCCAAATCTACTTTTTCCCTTCCAATTCATCCTGAATGATGATAATTAACTTCTCTCTTTAAGACTCTCCAATGGTTTGTTTTTGTTGCTCAGTCATTTTGTTTGTTTGACTCTTCCTGATCTCCTTTGAGGTTTTCTTAGCAAAGATACTGGAGTGGTTTGCCATTTCTTTCTCCAGGTCATTTTACAAATGAGGAAACTGAGGTAAACAGGGTTAAGTGACTTGCTCAGGGTCACACAGCTAATAAGTGGCTGAGGCTAGATTTGAACTCTGGAAGATTAGTCTTCCTGACTCTAAGCACTCTATTCACTTCTCCATTTAGTTTGGTTCTTTTTTATCAAGTCTAAAATCCTGTGTCTAACATTTTTTTGGTTTCTATCTCCCAACACAAACAGCCTGCTCCTCTTCCTTCAGAAAATCATTGTTCTCATTCAGAGGGCATTAGCAATGACATGGAAAGTGTCACTTTCCCTCATTTAGAATGTCATCCTTGATCCTCTCCACCTATCCAACCAACAACTCTGATTCCTTTCTCTGAATACCTGTGTCACAAAACTTTCCAACTCCAGTTTTTTCATCTCATTTTCCCACTTATTTTATAATCCTCTCACTACTTCTGCTTTCCCTACTACACAGAGTACACAGCTGTACCTACAGTTATATTCAGCTGATGAAACTTGTTGAACAATTCCCTTGATTTTTATATGGCATTTCTTAACACACCTTTGTTTCTTAATTCAACAAATATTTAGTAATGACCTTCTGAATTCAAGGCCTTGTGCTAGGTGCTGGATACAAATTAAAAACAAAACAAAAACAAAAATAAAACAAAAATAAAAAACCTATGGTTCTCTGTACTCAGTGTTCATTTTCTTTTGTATTTAGGATTTTTACCCTCCTTTAGCAATCCAGATTTTTGTCTCAGATCATCCCCTTAGGGAAGCTGAAGCAAAAAAAAAAAAAAAAAAAAAAAAAAAAAAAAAAAAAATGGTTAAACCGTTTCATTTTGCAATCAGGAAGATTATCTTTAGAAATGACAGTACAGTAGCTCCTCCAGCTTCCCCTCCCTCGCTTTTGTGATAACCCCACAAGTACTCTTCGATTGAGGCATACCGAGCTGAAAGTCTGAAGCTACCCCCTCCCGTCCCCCACCCCCGCTCCCAAGAGTCACCCACAGAAAAAAGTTTAGCAATCCTCTTAGGTAACCCTAATTCCTCTTGGCGGGGTTGAACTATATAGGATCCTACCTCTTCTTAAGCACCCAGCTGAAACTGGTGTTACGGTCTCCTACCCTGACCCAGGCTTCCTCGAAGGATGGCGTTGGGGCAAACTGCACACGCTCTATCCCTGAGGATTGTCGCTACGTACCTGCACAGGTGGAAACAGAATTTCCTGTTTCTTTCTGTACAAAGTCTATCTCTCTAACTCAGGCCCTCAATCAAAACTCTTGTTTACCTGAAAAGCAGTTTTCCTCCAGCCGTTCTACAATGAAGCTGGCCCACCTAGCTCTTATCCCGTAGACTGCCACTGTCAGGACCTCTCACCATAACCTGGAAGGGTTTTTTACAAGTGCAATTGGAAAGGAAATCCCAAATCCTATAAACCAACCTTCACCTCCATCACCTCCAGAACAGCAACTCTCAACTAGGAGTTACGGGGACCAGAGCCACCTAAGACGTTCGACAGCCCTACTCCCCATCTTTCACAACAGTCCATGCCTCGGGAAGCCTCCAAGGAGTCGGCCCTTTAAGCTACGAACGCTCCGGGCTCTGCCGTCTGCCAAGTATCTAAGCTTCTTCTCCTGACCTCCAAAGCTACCCCCTCCTTCTTTTGTCCCAGCCCGCCGCTCGGTTTGGCCGTCACCCCTCTTCCCCCGACCCAGCTCAGTGGCTCTGTCCCTGCCGTCCGTCCCTTCTCTCCGGGGAGTCCCGAGAGACACCTGGGCTCCCACCGCTTACCCGTGAAGCGGCCGCCGCCTTCCCCGTGGCCCCTCCGGCGCTGGAGGATGAAGTAGCAGCTGCTCTTCTGGGTGACCCAGAGCTTCAGGGCGTTCTTCAGCAGCACTTCCTCCGGCTTCAGCCACATCTTCCCCGCCTCCCGCTGCGGCCGCAGCCGCCGCCGTCCACTCTGTCCCGTCGGGGCTGCAGCCTCTGTCGCTTCGCCCCGGAATCCCGCGGCTCCTTACGGCTCCGCCCCCAGCCCGCCTGCCACAGGCCCCGCGGGTCACATCGTCCCCCACCGGGCCTGGCCTGGCCCGCCCCTTACAGCTCTCACTCCCACCCCTTTCGTCCGATCTGCTGCAGCCGGCTCGGGGAGAAGGGGAGTGCGGGTGCGCTCCGGGACTGCAGCCCCGAGTCGGTCCCCACTTAGTGGGGAGTCAGGAGCTCAGGTGGGGCTGAGGTTGGGGCTCGGGCTGGAAGCTATGCGTCCCGAGGAGCAGCAGTCTGCTCCCTCAGAGGACCAAGGAAAAAGAACCAGAAAGGGGTGCAACAGAGCCAAGAAGCAGAGGAACGGCAGCTGCAGCCCGGAGCCCAGCGCGCTTCCCAGGGCTGCGCTCGCAGCCCGAGCTCCTCCCAGCTGTCGGCTCGGAGGCGTCGCCAGCCCAAGGCAGCTTCTACTGTAGGAGCAGGTTGGGTTTCCGTGTTTCTGCCTCTCCCCAGCGCACAGTTCCGGAATCGGGAGAGGAAGTCCAGTCCCAGTTCCCAAGTCCCTCCGCCTTCTTTCCATCCCTCCCTCTGAGTTTCCAGCTCCTTCACCCCGCGAGCGTGGGTAGGATGCCGACGTCAGGAAGACCCTCCACTCAGTCCGTGGACCAGCTAGCCCGAACCAGCTGAATTATTCTTCTACATTCCTAAGCCCTTGGAAGGCAAGGATATTGGAGAATTGCGTCCTTCGCTCTCTGTTGCAAGGATTTTCCAACGCGGGGTCTTTGTCTGGGGAAGAAAAAAAAATGCTTATTACTAGAAACCCCAACTAAATCCTTTTGCAGAAGTTAAGGAACATTCGTGACATTTAGAAAAGATGTAAGCCATGGAACTGTTTTCTGATTTTTTTTGGGGGGGGGCACTTGGGAAACCTTTTTCCTGGGTTTTCTTCCAATAAGTTACCAGACTAATTTGAGAAAGATAGCTGAAGGAGGGGTTTAGGAGAGGAACAACATAAATAATAACAGACAAGCAATGCTTGTGAAATCTCGGTGGGTGTTAAGTTCCATACAAAATACTGGAGATAATGGGGCCCAACTCTAGACCAGCTGATCTGGAAAATGAAACGCAGCTGGAAATGTGCTGGGAAATCGGAAGTACTTATCAGAATTAGTCCAAGTAATGATAATTCAGAAAGTTAATTATCCAGAGATGTTGAAGTAACGTAAGGATTTTAGGAAAGAAAAAAAAAAAGGAAAGAAAAAGAATATCTTTAGATCCTATAAGGAAGAGCAATAGGCTGAACTTAATTCTAAGTGTAGACAATACTTACATAGGAGGGAGTTCTTATTATATGAACTAGTATGTGATAATAATCACAACAATCCAGTCCAACGTTTTAGGGGTAACCTAGGATGATTGTCAGATCCTCTTTGTAATATATGCGCTCAATTTGCATAAAAAGGCTTTGCTGAAATGGCTCTGGTGATCAAAAAAAATATAAGATATGATTTGGGCCTAAAAGCATCCTTTCTTCATTTACCTGGTAACAGAAAAAGGATCATCAGAGCTGAGGTGTCGATTACACTAACTGAATATGTTGTCATCATATATTGATATGATATTATCATATCAGTATATGAATATAATACTAGATGATATAAGTGCCAAGAACTAGGCAAGATAGAAAGTTTAAAAGAAGACAGGGTCTCTGCTAATTAAGAAGTATTCTAATTGGTGAAAGATAATATTACAAAAAGGGAATATTCTATCATAAGTAAATTCAAAAATGTCCAAAAAAAACTGTATATGAAAGCAACAATCTTCCTCAGATATTTCCCCCCTTCCATTTTTCTGTTAACCTTTCCCATCCATCATTGCTGGACCACTTTGAAAGAAAACCATCAAAAAAAAACCCAAATCCTTGGAGATGAGTAAATGTATCATTTTCTGGGTTAGTCTTTATCTGAAAATAAGAAGCATGAAATAAATGAATATTATTCTCCCAAACCAGTATGTATAATCAAGACTTCTTGTTGTGTTTAGTCATTTTTTCAGTCATGTCTGACTCTTTCTGAGCCCATTTGGAGTTTTCTTAGCAAAATTACTGGGACAATTTGCCATTTCCTATTCCAACTCATTTTACAGATGAAGAAATGGAGGCAAACAAGGTGAAGTAATTTACCTAGAGTCACATTAGTAAATGTCTGAGGCTGGATTTGAACTCTGGAATCAAACTCTAAGTCTTCCTGACTCCAGACCAAGCAATCTATCCACTAAAACACCTAAGTGATACCCATGTATAATATTCTAGCCTATTTATTGAAAGGAGAGAAATCAATCACACTAAGGTTTTAAAATTCTGAGATTGTGGAGGTGTTAATAATAGAGCAGAAACATTATGAATTTGGGGATATGATTAAGATGTTTAAGGATTTTATTCTCTGTAGTAGTACCTAATAAAATATTTCCATATGTTAAGCCAGCATATTTTGATCATCAATATTATTTTGTAGACATGCATCATACTCTTTCCCATAAAAATGTAAGCAATGCCTGCCATGTTTTTGTTGTTATATTTCCAGGACCTGAAAAATCTGACATATAGATATAGTTTCTGAGCAGGATTTTACATCGGGTAAGGAGAAAACAAAACATGTCAGTCCCAAGACAAAGAATTTCACTGAGCAGAAACGAAAGAAAAATATCTATTAAACCCTCCACTGTCTGGCAACAAACTACAGCCTTCTTTCTCCATATTTTTGATATTCTTTTTGCTTCAACCTAACTGGACCTGCAGCTTTTACCTGATCATGACTTACTTGCCTTCTTTTGACTCCAAATATTTAGGCAGCTCATTTCATACATCTGTAACACCTTCTCTCTTATCTCTCCAGACCAAATGATTTCATCTTCTTTAAGACTCAGCTCAAATGATACCTCTTAAATAAAATTTTCCCTGATTTTTCTTCTATCCATCCTCCCTACCTCTAATGAAAGGAATCATTCCTCAAGTTTCTTAAAGCACTCTGAATAGATTTTCCCTCTGGCTTTATAATCAATCTTTTTTTTTTTTTTTTTTTTTTTTTTTTGAAGGCTAGTATACCTCAAAAATCTGTATATTTTACTATGAGGTTTTGTTATCTTTTCCTATGGAGGGATTATGGAGGAAAAAAGGATGTGGTATCTGGGAGTGCTATTCTTACCTCATAGTTTGTACTTTTCCAAACAGGTATAAATGCCAAGTACAAGGTTCTCTATAATTCTCAGTGAGTCTTTTATCACTTATCCCCTGTTCTACCTCTCTCTAAGATAGCATGAACTTATTGTACAGGTGAATATGGATTCAAACACAAATCAGAAACTGGCTCACTATCCCTGTCCTAGTGGCAAACTGTGCCTCCTTCTCTATTGATGTGATTTTTGGCATAATAGAATCAATTCCCACAAAAACAGACAAACATGCTTGAATCCTCAATTCAATCTTTATTTGTATTTGTAAGTAATGGAGAAGGAAAATAATGCCATATTATATAAAAAAAAGGCATAAAGATTGTACCTATTATTATTTCTTGGTCTTTACAGAGACCCTTAACCTAGGATCCAATAACTTATTTTTATATTCTGATAAATGTATCTCAATATAACTGGTTTCTTTTTTAATAATAATAAAAATTATAATAACATTTAAATAATATTTGCATTTTCAGCTGTGTCTGACTCTTTTTGACCCTTTTTAGGGGTTTTCTTGGCAAATGTACTTGACTGGTTTGCTATTTCCTTCTCCAACTCATTTTTCAGATAAAGAAACTGGGTAAAGTGATTTATTCAGAGTCGAACAACTAGTAAGTGTCTAAGTCCAATTTTGGACTCAGGTCTTCCTGACTTCAGATCTGTATACTACCTACTTTGATATTTATATATCTACATTTATATAACTAGTGTTTAATATATGTCAGGAACTGTGCTAAACAATTTACAATCATTATCTCATTTAATCTTCACAACAATGCTGGGAAGTAAATGTTTTTTGTTACCCCTTATTTTATAGATGAGGAAACTGAGGCAAAGAGAGCTTAAGTGACTTGCCCAGAGTCACAGAGATAGAAGATGCATATGTATTAAATGCAAGAATTCAACTCAGGTCTTCTTGTCCAACTTTCTATCCACTGTTTCAGTGTCAAACTCCAATAAAAATGAGACCATCAAACTAGACACAAATATCCCCCCAGATTGCATATTGACTTAATTTTTTAAGTAATATTATTTATGTTTTATGTTTTTATTTTGTTGTATGTTTTTCAATTGCATTTTCATCTGGTTTGGGCTACACTCATGATTGCCAGTCTGACCAAAATTATTGCTGATGCTACCAAAATAACAACAACAACAAAAAAAAAAAATCTATGAAGTTGCTTATGAGGGTACCATTTTCCTAACCCTGGGAGCATCCCATTTCTCCATGGTATCAAATAATAGATTTAAAGCTGGAAGACACCTATGAAGTTGAGTCTAATTTGTAATTGACAAATTAGGAAACTGTGACACCTCCCCCCCAAGAGATTAAATGACAACCAAAATCATGCCATAGTATTTGAATGCAGTCCTTCCTAGCTGCAGATCTGGCACTCTAGCCACTCTACTATGCTGCTTAACAATTCTAAGGATTATTCTGAACTCAAGTTTTCTGGGAAATATACAGTGTCCTTGAATAGGAATGTAAACAACACAATTTCCAAAAGAGGTTTGATTTCAAATGCAACTGGGCAGATGAGATAGAAAAGCAGAATCATTGGAGGCACACCCTTAATTCAGGAAGAGAATGGTACTTGGAATCCAGTGCATACTGGAATACATGGGTGATTTTTTTCTTTCCCCAGACTCAGCTGTCTGTGCTCAATGTGGAGCTCTGTCCAGCCCTATAGTTAGCCTGTCACAGAAGAGTGAAAAAATAGTAAGAAGTCAACAATCAGGTGCTACCACCCAGGTATTCTTAACCTTGATTTTGACATTCCCTGGATGCAGCTGCCTCATTTCCTTTGATTGATTAATTATCTGTTCTCCCTACTCCAGCCTGCTTCGCCCACCAAAGGAGAGAAGAGGTAGTAGGCTAAAATGTCTTACATGTAAATATATCTTTCTTATTACATTGTAACTTCCTTGAAGGCATAAACTTTATCATTTTTCATCTTTATAACCCCTTTCACTAGTCTTTTCCATCAAAATTGCTTCATAAGTGGATTTTGAATATAAATGCTCAAACTGATCACATTGATTTAGATGTTTCATTCAATGATGTAGCTCACATATTTCTACTACTACAACTTTTTGAAGTCAATTAGTATTTATTAGGTGCCTACTTATGTGCCAGGGACTGTTCTAAGCTCTGGGGATACAAAGAAAGTGTTTCATTGTAATGATAAATCATATTTCTAGAGAGAGATAAGAGACATCTCTTCTCAGTAGAGAAAATCTCCTCCTTGAGTTTTCCACTTCTCTATGAGTCAGTTAACCCCAGGAACCCCCAAAACTTTCCTCCACTTGAAGTAAGAAGAGCAAACTTGTAGGCACCAAATCCCCCAGACCAGATCCATAACAAGGTTTTCATCTCCCTTCATCTTCCCTTTCCATCAATGCAAACCCCTTCCACTACCAAAACTTCTTTTCTCTCCCTCACCCACTTCCCTAAAGGTTCTTCTTTGTTTCAGAACATAGAGATCACCATCCCTTCATCTCTAGCCCTTAACTTGATTTGAGCACATCACACATTCCTTTCTACCTATTTCCACTTTTCTTTCATTCATCCTCTCATGTGGTCATACAGTCTCACAAAGAATAATTATTTCCTTGTAGGCAGGGTATCATCAGATTCTGTCTGTAATTTCCCAGTTACTGTTACTTCCACCAAACTCTTCCTGTATAGTTACAAAGAGGTTTCTTACTGGTTTCTCTGTTGTCACTCTTGTAATCATTACCCTTGACTGTGTTACTGTTGTTTGGAATGATGTTCTGGAAGCAAACAATCTCTTAAGGTCTTTTCTTTCTAAGAATATTTCGAAAGCCTCTTTATTATAAAATGTCCATTTTTTTTTAAATTGGTGGTTAAGCTCAGATTGGAAGGATTCATCCACCTGGGCTGCATCCTAAACTCCATTGCTTTTTGGAACACTTTTTACCATTACTGTATACTTTTTCTAGTGGACGCAGAATAATCTTGCATTATTTGAATTTCCTTCTCTTTGTGTTTGAAAACATTTCTCATGATTTCTAGAATTTGTTTCTGAACTTATTAAATTTAATTATTATATGACTTGGAGTTCATATCCTGAGATTTTTTTTTCTGGAGGCAATCTATGAATATTTTTGATAGGTATTTCATCTTCTCTGTCCAGTTTTCTTCTGAGACACCCATAATCTTTTTTTTTTTAAATTATAGCTTTTCACTGACAGAACATATGCATAGGTAATTTTTCAACATTGTCCCTTGCATTCACTTCTATTCCAACTTTTCCCTTACCTCCCTCCACCCTCTTCCCTAGATGACAGGCAGTCCAACATGTTAAACATGTTAAAGTATATCTTAGATGTAATATATGTGTGCAGATCTGTATAGTTCTCTTGTTGCATAAGAAAAATCGGATTCGGGAGGTAAAAATAACCTGGGAAGAAAAACAAAAATGCAAGTAGTCCACATTCATTTCCCAGTGTTCCTTCTCTGGTTGTAGCTGATTCTGTCTATTATTGATCAATTGGAACTGAATTGGATCTTTCTTTGTCAAAGACGTCCACTTCCATCAGAATACATCCTCATACAGTATTGTTGATGTGTATGATGATCTCTTGGTCATTTCACTCAGCATCAGTTGATATAAGTCTCTCCAAGCCTCTCTGTATTCATCCTGCTGGTCATTTCTTACAGAACAATAACATTCCATAACATTCATATACTACAATGTTTACCCAACTATTCTCCCATCGATGGGCATCCATTCAGTTTCCAGTTTCTAGCCACTACAAAAAGGGCTGCCACAAACATTTTGGCACATACAGGTCCATTTCCCTTCTTTAATATTTCTTTGATACCCATAATCCTTAAATTATTTTTATGCTTCTTGTCTTTGAGAATAGCATATTTTGCTTACATAATGAGAAGATCCTATTTTGATGTTGTTGTCTTATTTTATTTTGCTTCTCTTTTAGAGAAGCTTCCTTTCCCTTTCTTCTAAGTATTTGCATCTATTATTGTTTTCTCTTTTATTTCTTTGATGAAAATTGACACTGTAATTTCCAGTTTTTTTATTCTGACTATTGTTTTTTATTCTGCAGGCCAAAAACTCTGTCCTCATGATTCTCATTTCTTTTTTAAACCTCTTGGGAACAGCATATTGTGATTCAATGTTCTTATCACATTCCACAGGGTCCTTTGTTTTAACAAATGTTGAATCGTTTTCCTTTGATTCACAGTATTTATTCATAGGTGCTTATACTCAAATATTAGATCTAGGGTCATATGGAATTCCTTCTGTTAATGTTTTTCTTATTGATTTGTCTTCTTATGCTCAAGGTTAGTGAGTTCTATTCTTTCTGAGATCTTTAATAGTTTCGGTCTTTCTCTTGTATTTTCCATTATTGCTCACTTCCTGACTCCATGCCTTGCCTTCCTCTAATAACAATTTTCTTAGGGGCTGAGTTACAAAGCATCTTAGCCTTCTCCCACATGGGACAGACTTGTGATACATGAGCTTAGGACTCTGCCCCAGGTGTCTTTTGCAAGAACAAATAAGTAGTAAGTACTTTCTCTCAGGCTTAATAGACTGCATTTCACATATATCATGTCCTGTCTTGTCTAATCCCATTCCCTCTATTCCTCATCTCTCTAGCCCAGCACTGAAACTTTATTTTTTTAAAAATTATTTTCCCAATCACATGAACAATTTAAACATTCTTTTAAAAATTTTTAAGTTTTAATTTTTCTCCCTCCCTTCCCCCAAAAGGCAAACATTTTGATATAAATTAAACATGTGCCAGAATCTCCATGGCACTGGAAAGAAGGAAGATAGATTGTGGATAGGAGTTTCTAGTCTCTGTGAATTGGCTATCATAATCTTGCTACCAGTACTTTGGGATGGAAGAGAGACATGCTATGAAAATGTTTAACCTTCTTTTGATTTCTCAGTTCCCTGGATCATAGAGAAAAATAAAGTTTCATCTTAGGTGCATAATTTATGTTTTGGAGGGGTCTGAGAGGTAAACCTGGTCAATGAAAACACTTAATTTTCCTTCTTATCATCTGAATCGAAAATTCACACTGATCCACATGGCAAGAAATATATAAAGTAAATCAGAATAATCTCAATGTGGAGGGAGTAAAGAGGTGAGAACTTGAAAAAGGGGCCTTGGAAAAGGTAGGATTTGAATTGAGATTTGAAGAAGCCAAAAAAGAAAAAAAAAAGATAGGAGAAGGGGCAGAGCATATATACAGTCTTGAAGAGGGAGAAGAAATGAAATATTAAGTGCTGTTATTTCTGGTATAGATGGAGGCACAATGTACCAATCATCAATGTTCCCCAAGAAATAGAGTTCCAGAATTTATCTATCGAATCTCTAAGACCACTTTTTCATTCTGTAATCTACAATGCTATGAAGAAAAGCAGCACAAGGAGTAAGTAGAAGAGAAACCAAACTCTTTACTATCTGAAGATTTGGAAGAGTCTCTACCTCCAAAACTCTGATCAATCTTAATGTGATTTTCCATCCTTAGATATAGATCAAAACTTTTTTTACGACTACCCTTCTATATGACTCATCCACGTCCTTGTAAAAATTCACTCTGAGAATTTTAGTATTGGGAAATGGGTGGTATGAATCACAATTCAAGAGGGCCAGTGATATAGTATGTTACTGGCAAAAATGAGCTCATCATATAGGATGAGATTTATATCTTTGAATGAAACCAATCCAAGAATTTGTTTTCTTTGACTAGCATGTGTGTTACAAAAGTTTTTTTTTAAAAATATGATTTGGAGATGTGTGTGAGAAAATAAATACCTGCTAATTTTTTAAAAGTTCAATGTAAAAATCCTAATTTGTATTATATCTATACCTTGCCCCATGTATATTTTTAGCTATTCTACTTAATTGTTCAACATAGTTTACCACTGCTACCAAGTATTCATTTCTAATTGCTATTTTTACCTTTGGCATTCTGAGTTTCTTTCCTTGTCACTGGATTACATGAAAATGAAAGTAGACATATGAGATGCCAGGCGCATCTCATTTAAGGATCCTATACCCAGTTACTTATTTTTAACTAACCAATGGCAAGACATGACATGAATAGTATCACAATTAGTTGAATTTGTAATTCTGGAATTAGGATTTTTAATTTTTTTTTTTTTTTTTACAAAAATTTCCCCTTTTATGGCTATTTCTTTTCCTAAAAAGAGAGATTTAGTAATCTTAAACTACTAAAACTTCCTGGTTATCTGAGCACATAAAAGCCAGGACATGAGGAACTACAACTGCTCCTTCTGTTTTGACCAGAAGACCATCATGGATGTCACTATCAAAAGAAAACTGTGTTCAAGTGAATCAAGGGAGTATCTTCTATGAATATCCTTTTCTAGCTTTTCATGTCCTTCCTCAGATATGGCTAAGTAAATCTCCTTTTGTGATGTAACACACTAACTCTTTACTATATGAGCAGTTTAGTTGCTAAAAGGTACATTTTTCCTACCATCTTGTTTAATTAAAAAATTCAGCCAAAATCAAGTGAAAAAATATTGTTGTCAGATAGAATATGAGCAGTTTGATTGATAAAAGGAGAAGAAAAATAAACTCTGAACAAATAAAAATCATCTTAAATGATAAAACTGGGAAATCAACTTAAATCATCTCATAAATGATTTAAGGAAATGTTCCTTCCATAAGTTAACAGGCCAGAAAAAGACTTTAATTTGCTAAAAATTTATAAAAAATCAAGTGTGAAGAAATAGTTTTCAGAGACACAATGGTAAGAGGACCAATTTGAAGATCAAAATGGCTGCAATCACAGGACATTTTAGTCCCTCACCTCATTTGAATATAATTATTTCTAAACCTTATCACAAAATGATAAATCAGCAACTGTTTGGACATTCTAAGATGATTAGATAAAGATTTTTGATATTATAATAAACAGAAAAGAAAGATTATAAGTTTTTACTTCATTAAGGAAAGGTAATTCACTAAGTACCAGAAAGCTCTGTGTTAGCCGCTGAGAGTAGTAAGGAACTGGACAAATGGTAAATAATCAGGCACAAAGAAGAGAATAGAAGAACCCAGAATAGAAGGAATTGTGTGAAAATAACAGGAGAAGGTAGGTAGAGGAGATTTTTTTTTGTGTGGGGGAAGATAATGAATTCTTTAATGTATATAATAACAATAATGTTGTAAAGATAAACAGCTCTGACAGACTTAGGAATTCTGACCAGCACAATGACCAACAACAATTACAAACAATTCATGATGAAACACACTTTTCACCTCCAGATAGAGAACTGGTGGATTCAGTATACAGATTGAAGCATATTTTCTTGCTGTACCTCTTCTTCCCTCTCCTCTCTTCTTTTTTCTTCCTCCCCTCCTTACCCTACACCTGTCTCCCTCCCTTCCTGTCTTCCTTTGTACCTTCCTTCTCTTCTATTCCTCCTCCTCCCTATTCTTTTCTTCCTTCCTTCCTTCCTTCCTTCCTTCCTTCCTTCCTTCCTTCCTTCCTTCCTTCCTTCCTTCCTTCCTTCCTTCCTTCCTTCCTTCCTTCCTTCCTTCCTTCCTTCCTTTCTTCCTTCCTTCCTTCTTTCCTTCCTTCCTTCCTTCCTTCCTTCCTTCCTTCCTTCCTTCCTTCCTTCCTTCCTTCCTTCCTTCCTTCCTTCCTTCCTTCCTTCCTTCCTTCCTTCCTTCCTTCCTTCCTTCCTTTCTTCCTTCCTTCCCATGGCCAGTGCAAGTATTTGTTTTATTTGATTATATGATTTATAATGGTTTTATTTTTTCTTACTTTTTCAGTAAGGAGTGAGGGGGAAATGAGAGGAGAAGAATTGGAAACTTGAATATAAAATAAAATGGAAGAGGAAGAATTAGGAAACTAAATATAAAATAAATTGGAATTTTTTTAAGTGAAAAGAAACCAACAAAATAAAACTTCAATTGCTAGTTCTTGATTGATTGGATAAAGGCCATTTGCCATTGGAGGACTGCTGAATTCTGTTTTAGTTTTAGCTATTATTATTCAGTGCCATCTATAGTTTTAAGAGAGCTGAAGCTTATTTAAGGTGACTATAATTCTTTGCTGCCCCCCTCCTTTGTTTGATAAAGGAAAGGAATAAGGAAAAATAAGGGTTTTATAGCTGATTTGTTCATTTGGCTGACTTGGAATACTGGAGAGTAAACAATCAGGACTTATCTACATTGAGCAGAGTCAATATGATGAATTTTGTAGTTTTCTATCTCAAAGGGAACCATTAGTCAATACAATATAATACTTTGTAAGCATAATTTTACCTGTGATTGTTAGTTAAAAGGTATTGTTACTATTTCATCAATTTAAGAATAAAAGAAAATTTGTATAGCAGGAGAAAAAAGAATCAGAAAAAGAATAGGTAGTAGAAAAACTATTTTGTGTGACATGGCTGTTTCTTAATGGACCAATACCTTAAAGCCTGCAATCCAGACTTGTGGATTGCCCAGAGAACAAGAGAGGTTTTTCTACTTCATTACACAAAATTTGTGTAAAAATATGCCCACTCTTCCCTATATGTACTAAATAAATTGATAGGCGAGAATGATTTATGTATAAGTGCAGATAATGAAGTATTGATTATCCCTGAATTTGCTTTATATTGAATAACTGTGATGCATTGATTATTCTTGATTTTGCCACATTGTTAAATAAATATATTCAAGATCTAATTGTGTCACATTGTTTGTGGGTGGCGTGGTGTAAATGGTGTAAATCACATTGTCAAGAGCTTGAGGGCTTGAGAATACCATATACATGTTTATTCCTTTTTCTCCTCTCCCCTCTCCCATAGTTACCCCAAGTACCTTGAGAGAATTTAACAGAGTAGTGGTGGTCCTCTTCTGAGAATTTATACCTGCTAGTGAGAGGATAGGTTGGGGTGAATGACCTAGACTGCAGAGTAAACTTGGGGTCCACATTAGCTCATATCACATTACTAAGTGTTTCAGTTAATTATCAGATGGTCTACAAATGTTTCAGTTCAATCTAATGTTCAGTGAGGTACCAATCTAGCCTGAGCCAAGCCTGGCACACTACTACTCTTTAAACCATAATCAAAGAAGATTGAGTAATGTCAACATAGAGAATTGTTACGTCAAGGCTTTTTCCTCAAACCTATCATTATAAATAAATTTAAACAATAATTTAAATAAAGTCAAATTAAGCACATTTATCAAGGCTGAAGATGATGTGAAACTAGGAGCAATGATTAATGCTAGATTATGGAATAAAAATTTAGAAAGATTTCAATAGGCTAGAAGGATATAAGATATAGTGGAAGAAACTTTTGAACCTTAGTTCTGATAATTACTAGGACTGTGACCATGAGAAAGTCACTTCTGGGCCTCAGATTCCTCATTCATAAAATGAAGTAGTTGCATTAGATAATTTTGAAGATTTCTTATAGCTCTAAATCTATGAATCCAAACATGATGAAATTTAATAGGAATAACTATAGAATTGTAAGATCATAGATTTAGGGTCATAGAAAATGTAGAAGCTACCTAAATCCAGTGCCTTCATTTTATGGATAAAGAAACTGAGAGCTAATACCAACCAAATTGCCAATAAATTACTTTATAGAGCTAGAAAAAAAAATCTAAATTTATTTGGAACAACAAAAAGGTCAAAAATTTCAAGGGAATTATTGAAAAAAATGCAAACAAAGGTGGTCTAGCTGTATTAGATCTAAAACTATATTATAAAGCAGTGGCCATCAAACCATTTGGTACTGGCTAAGAAATATAGTAGATCAATGGAATAGGTTAGGTTCCTAAGACACAATAGTCAAAGACTATAGGATTCTAGTGTTTCATAAACTCAAAGACTACATTTTCTGTAATAAGAACTCACTATTTGATAAAAGTTGCTAGGAATTACTAGAAATTAGTATGGCAGAAAGTAGGTATTGACAATATCTAATACCCTATTCCAAGATAAGGTTGAAATGGGTTCATGATTTAGATATAAAAAGTGGTGCTATAAGCAAATTAAGAGAAGGATAGTCTTCCTCTCAGACCTGTGGAGAAGAAAGGAATTTATGACCAAAGAAAAACTAGAGAACATTAAGAAATGCATAATGGATAACTTTTACTATATTAAGTTAAAAATGTTTTGTACAAACTAAACCAATGCAGCCAAAATTAGAAAGGAACAGAAAATGGGGAATTTTTTTTTACATTCCAAAGTTCCAAGAAAGTCCTCATTTCTAAAAATAGAGAAATAATTCCAACTTATAAAAATACAAGCCATTGTCCAATTGACAAATGATCAAAATATATAAATAGATAATTTTCAGATAAAGAAATTAAAGCCATTTCTAGTCATATGAAAAAAATGTTCTAAATCACTATTGATTAGAGAAATGTAAATGAAAACAACTCTGAAATATCAACACACCCTCTCAGATTCCTGACAAATGTTGGAGGGGATGTGGGAAAACTGGTACACTAATACATTGTTGGGAGAGCTGTGAACTAATCTAACTATTCTGGAGAGCAACTTGGAACTATATCCAAAGGGTTATCAAACTGTACATACTCTTTCATCCAGCAGTGTTGCTACTATGTCTTTATCACAAAGAAATCATAAAAGAGGGAAAAGGACCTACCATATGTAAAAATGTTTGTGGCAACCCTTTTTGTAATGGCAAGGAACTGGAAACCAAATGGATGCCCATCAGTTGGATAATAGCTGAATAAGTTATTGTTTTGTGAGAATGATCAGCAGAATTATTTCAGAAAGACCTGGAGAGGCTTACATGAACTAATACTAAGTGAAGTGAGTAGGACTGAGAGAATATTGTACACAACAACAGCAAGATTATGTGAGGATCAACTGTGATAGACATGACTTTTCGACAAAGAGGTGATTCAAGCCAATTCCAATAGACTTGTGATGGAGAGAACCATCTGCACTTACAGAGTGTGGGAACTCTGTGTGGATCACAACATAGTACTCTCACCTTTGTTGTTATTTGATTGGTTTTTTTCTTTTTCATTTTTTCCCCTTTTTTGATCTGATTTTTCTTATACAGTATGATAAATGTAGAAAGATATTTATAAGAACTGTGCATGTTAACCTATATTGGATTACATGTTGTCTGGGGGTGATGAAAAGAAGGAGGGAGAAAAATCTGGAACACAAGGTTTTTCAAGGGTAAACGCTGGAAACTATGCATGTATTTTTTGAAAATAAAAAAGCTATTATTAAATAATTTAAAAAAGAAATAGAGGTCAAATGACTTGCTTAATTTGACACAAATATGATCATATGATAAAAGAACCATGATTGGAACTTAAGTGCCATGTTGAATAAAAGACTGGTTTCAAAGTAATGAATATCCATGTTCAAGTCCTACTTATGATATACAATGATTATGTGACTATGGGTAAGTTATTTCATTTTTTTAGTGTTTCAGATACCTTTCAAGTTGTTAGACTGCTTAAATGAAAGGTGTTTTCACAATGAGAATTCTTTAAATAAATAAAATCATAGGTCAAGTTTATCTATCTATAACATTTATTATGCATGTGTAAATATATTATGAATACATGTAAAGATATGCAAGTCATGTGTTATGTATTTATTAAAATTAAATATTGATGATATATTTTATATTTTTATTTCACTCTATAATTGAGTCTATTCTGTAATCTTATTCTATATTGTATACAAAATTAAGTCTTTTCTTTATCTCTAAATGAAGAAACTTATGGGTTTAAAAGTTGTCTTTCCCTCTCATAGCTACATGCCAAAGTTTGTTTTCCCTACTAATCATTTTTAATTAAAGAAAAACTCTTGAGCTAAGTTTAGAGGTCCAATAATCTGACAAAACACTCTAATACAATGTTATATCAGCATACTTGCAAATTACTTTGTGCCAAGGAAAATTGTTATCTCTCATAATTTCATCTCCCTAGAGATTCCATGTTATCTGTTGGCTATCCTTGAGAGCAGAAAAGCTGACTTTATTCCATCTTGGAGCTTTATCTTTGCCAATTAATAAAAGATCTTATCTCATTCAGAGGCACCAGTGAGTCTACTACCCTTGATGCTCTTGAAATGTAGCTAGTTCCCATAAATCTATAAAATATTTCTCTAAGACAGAGATAGGTGGTTTTGCTCCTACATGTGCCTAAGGTGGCTTTCCTTAATGTAACCAGTCATGATCCCTTACCCAATGGTGCTGTTGACCTTAAAACCAATTATATTACTTCTTCACCTACCCTGTTCTGTTCTTTGTTTTATGCTTATAAAAAGAAGCCACATGTTTATTTTGGAATCTTTGGCTCACTGAAGCAATCTTTAGACCCATTTTATTAGCATAATAATACTCTGCTAATAAACTGTTATCTTGCTTGGAGAATCATGTCTCAGACTACCTTTGTTGAATTTTATTTACAACAGTTATAAGACTCATAATTTTTGTGCATGTGTATGTAAAGGGCTAGAACTGAGCAAATGCATTTGGATAATGGAGCACAAGACTAATGGCCAATTGGAAGGTTCCCTATTAACTTGTTTGAAGGGTGACCCTCCCCAGCTATTCTGTGCTGACTTGATTGGTGGGATAAAGAGGGGGAAGTGACTTGTGTGGGATGAATAAGGAGGAGGAAGAGGAAATTGAGACGCTCACGCTCAGTCTCTTGTGGCGGTTCAGGGAGGAAGGTGTGTGTGAGATTGCTAGACCTAACCCCCTGACCTTGACCGTAAAAGATCAAGAATAAAGACGTTTAGTGATCCTGACTCCGGCTGATTTCTGGGAAGACAGAGTTCCAGCATGTGTGTATATATACATATACTGATGGTGGTGGAATCAACTTTACAAAATTTTTGTACATTTTTTACCATGGGGCGGGAACTCCACTTGCCATGATCATTAAGCCAGAGTTGGGTAAGCAGACAATTTTCAGGGCATCTTTTCTAGCCCTTCCTCACATATAGCAGTGTGATCCTTAAAAGGCTGCTCAGACCCCCAGGAGTCTGTTTAATCCCACTACTGCTTCCAGTGAGAAGACCCTGTGGCTTAGGCCATCCATTTGTAGGATTTTGACTATATCTCCCAGTGAATCCCCACACCTGCTGCTTCCTCACTCACCCATTGGCACAGGGCTTTGAGGGTAGAAATGGTAAAATGCTATGGTAATATTTTTTGATGCATGGATAAATTGGATTTAAGTGAGGCAGAGCTGCCTCATTGTCTCTTCTAGCTTCAGGATAGAGTTAAGACAATTGGTTATGTTTCAAGATACAGTGGATGATCTTGGCATCTCTAGCCACATTGTTCAAATAATAGACATACACTTGACAAAAAGAGTATTTTATGAAAAACTCACACAGATAAGTACTCATGTAATAGTCAGAAAAAGTGATACAAGGACACTCTCAGGGTCTTTCTTAAAAACTTTAAGGAGTAGAAAGAGTACTGGCCCAGAAGTCTGAAGGAACTGAATTCAAATCTAGCCTCAAACATTTAACATTTACTAGTTGTGTGACCCAGGGCAAATCACTTAACTTCAATTGCCTTGCAAAAAAAAAAAGAACTTTAGAATTTATTGTATGATATGGGAGATACTGGTACAAGACCATCCAGCATGGCGTGCCCATCATCACAGAATGATCTGTGCTCTATGAGCAAAGCATAATTGAATTAGTTCAGAAGAAACACAAGATGCCAAAGTTAGAGAATCTGCCACAAATGTTCATAGGGACTATTTGTGTCCGAGCTATGTCAGAACATTCTGAGTTCATATTGGTTTGATCAGCCATAGTCAGACATAATAATTTGACTTTAATATAGTGATGTCATTTGGTCCCCTTTGAGAGTGAAGGATAATAGCCGTATGCCTATATACATATATTTATATATATATATATATGTATGTATATGTATGTACATATGATATATTGCATTTTTTGCTTTTATATTAAAAATTGGTTGGAGGAAAAAATACCTGGAAAAATATTAGTTTGATTAACTAATTACAAGGTAAGTATGAACCATTAAGAATGATGCAATTTCTAAAAAGGCTACGGCAAGTTGAGACTACATGAACATAAGTATAGTATATGGATCAAAGGCTGCAAAAATTCTTTTGCCCTCTGATATGGTCAGATCATAGCTGTGTTCAGTTACGGTACCAAATTTTTTTTAATGTTATTGATAATTGCTGTAAGAACAGAGAATGACAGAAATTGTTCCATGAAGAATACTTAAAGCAGGTGGGGATAAGAAAACACATAAGAAGAGACACATATCTTTCCTTCTTTAGACTAACTATCTCCAACTCCTTTAACTTTAATGCAAAGATTATCTAATTCAAATGCTTCATTTTATGGATATAGAAACTGAGCCTCAGAACAATTGTAATAATGGATTACTTAAGATTTCTTAGATAGTAAATATCAGAATCAGGATTCAAACCCATTTCCTTTGAACCAACCCCTCCTTATGTTGCACTATGACAAGGAAAAGGAAACTCTGGAGGGCATAACTAGGATTGAGGGGTGAAATCTATAAGAAGGCAGATTTTAGTGCAATCTGAGAAATTTATAACAATTGAAACAGTTCATAAATGAAATATGATGGATAATTTGCAAAACGATGGGCCCCTTCATAATGGAAAAGTTTGAATAGGGGTTGTAATACACAATTATCTATCATGACTGTAACATAAATGTTACAGAGAGAATTCTTGCAATGGATGGAAAAACTGGACCAGGTGGCCCACCAGGCTCTTTCCAGCTCATAGATTCTGTTTCTAAGTTTAAGTAATTCAATCATAAAGCAAGGCAACACTAAGGGTAACATTAATGTCAAAACTACTAACTTACAGACATTTTAAAAATACAAAAATCATGATTTACTCCAGAATGATTTTTTTAGTGTATATGTGAGCACTTCTTTCACAAAATACCATATACTGATTTAGTTTCTAAAGTTTCTAGTTTATTATTTCATATATTATTATTTTCATAATCAACATTATCATTGATAGTTCACATTTACATAGTATTTTAAAGTTTATAAATTGTTTTCCTTGAAACAACCTTATGAAATAGGTACAATAATTATTAGGGTTTTTTTTTGGAGTGGATATATGATTTTAACAGTGTCACACAGCTATAAGAATAAGGTGTCTGAGGCCAGATTTTAAACCAGGTTCTCCTGACTCCATCCATTCTGCTCTATCCACTGTGCCATTCAGCTTCTCCCTTTGGGTTTTTTTAAGGTACTAAAATTATTGTTATCTCATTTTGCAGATTAAAAAACAGAGAGGGGTAAAATGATAGCCACATATTTGAAAAGGTATCAGGCAACATAGTTCTGGACCACAACTATGCTATCAAGGTAGGCAAAACAACTTCATTGAGTGCAGAGAACAGATGCTCTAACTATCAGAGAAATTATTGTCCCTTGTCAAGAGGTACCTGCCTAAGGATTATTCAGTATTGAATCATCCCAACCAGGAATGAGTGGGATTGGAAATTAGGCTGAATCACTGGACAGAAGACCTTTTAGCAAAAGGGAATAGGAGACTGACCATTCACTTATCTGGACTTCATCAGGCTGGTTCTGGGGCAAGTTACAAGGACACCAATGAAGAATAAGAATCAGAGAAATATGGTAGAAACAGGAAGATTTAGCCTATATGGAAGATGGTTTGGACTTGGAATGTTTAACCCTGGAGGGAAAAACTAAGAATAATAGATAAAAAATAAAATAAGTTTTACTTCAAATGCAAATGTAGAATATGACTTTTTGAAATATTCTGAGCAGTGCCATATAAAATGATTACTATGAAGATTTCAAAGAAATATGAGAAGCCTTGTATACACTGATGTAGAACAAAGTAAGCAGAATCAAAAGAACAACTTACACAATAACTATAATATTGTAATTTAAAAAAAATTAAAAGGCAACTAAACTGGTTAATTATATTGATCAATCTTAAATGGACAATTTAAACAGATCCTCAGGAAAGGCTTGGGCAGCTACAGGATTTTTTGTGTCTTCCACTTCCTCCACTGTCAGACCATATGTTCTCATTGATTGCTTTTGCTTAGCTATTTTCTTTGAGGGGAGGTTGCAGTAATATAAAAAATGAAAAAAAAAACAACTTCAATAAAAGTTTAAAAATTAAACTAAATAATATGAAACTAAAACATCAACTAACCACTAACATAAACTAAATATCATAATAAGGAATATTTTTTGTAGTCTTGGATTAATAAAGGATGAAATGCTCACAAAATTTTAAGAGTGGAAAAGTTTTTATTATGGAAAAGACCATGTGATGAGGTAAAATATAATGGTCAAGTCAGGAAAAACCTAGGTTTAAATACTCTCTCCAAAATTTACTAGCTGTATGATCATGGGCAACTCAGTAAACCATTTCAAAGGTAAATTTAATAATAACAGTAGTACCTACTTCCCAGGGTTGTTTTGAAGATTAGATGAGATAATATATCTTAAGTGCTAAATATAAAGTGGTACAAAATTCCATCTGTGGTTATGACTTTAAAACTAACCCTTTATCATATATTCCAGAGATGACTTGCAAATGTGAAATATGTTTATATCTCCAAATCATTTTGGCTGGGGATTTAATATTCTCTTTAGACATTTTATTTTTAAAAAATCTGGGACTATTAAGAGATTGAGAAATTGAATTTTAATTTCCTTTAATCCTTAAAAACATCTTGATGGAAGTTTATTGCTTTGGGAAAGGTTAACTTTTGAATGGTTGCTTAAGTAAAAACTCTATAGTCTTATTTTTAGTAAAAATTAATTAAACTTCAGTGCCTAGTACAGCACTGTGAATATAATCTGTGCTCAATAAATGTTGAATGATTGGAACATTGTTCAATGGATAAATTTAATTCAGCTTAAAGGATAGGGGGAAAAGCCACTAGATGTGAAATCCTAGGAGTTTCCATCCAATTTAGCCCTTTGAGATTAATAGTTTAAAAAGAGGATTGAGGAAATTACTGGGTTCTGCATGCATAAGGTAATTTCCTAAGGGAAAAGAAAAAAAGGAAAATGGGAAGAAAGAGTGAAATCAATTTCTCTTTCTCAATATCATATTGTTGTACTCACATGCTACTTTTATAGTGTGAGAAGCAATGATATTTTTAATGTCTGATTAGGATTATCAATCCAATTGCTAACCCTTCTAAAGGAAAACCTGGAAATGTTAGATCATTAGGTAAACATTAGGATCCAATGATCCATTATAAAAACAATTAGTAAAAGCTTTTTCAATATGATTTAAGTTAAGAATATAAAGACATTTTTAAAAATTTTTCTCTCTATAGATAAATTTAGGCAGGAATCCTATATCCCTCTATCTTATGCCTCTTGCAAATATTAATCAATCATAGTATACTATTTTTCTTACACCTCTTCTAACTATTTATCAGTAATAGTATCCTAACATCTCTAGATTTTGAAGGCTACCCTTATTTGGAATTGAATAGGAAAAAAAAAGAATGGGAAACACTTTAATAAGAAGCAGGGGAGATCTAGTTGTTCTTAAAACAGTAACAACAACATTATATTCAATTGTTTTATTGAGTATAAAAGAACATAGGAAGGGAGTAAGGAAACTAAAGGGATCCTCAAGAATACTCCTTTCTCCTTCATTAGGGCACTAACACTCCTTGTTCCCTAGCCCTAAATAAAAAATCTCTAACTCTTCTAGGAAACACACACACACACACACACACACACACACACACACACACACACACTCAGTCAGGCTCCCCATGCAGATAACCTCTTTCTTTTTGGTTACTCCTCTCTTTTTACTATTAGGAGACATCTTGTTTTCCAAAACTAAGATCCAGCAAATAAACTGTGCCCCGAATTTGGCATAACAATAATACTTTGCACTCAGCCACAGTAAAATCCCAGTATTGTTTCATCAGCACTAGGAGGTCTCTGAGCTTGGACAAGCATTTCATAATACTCCAATTCTGGTCATGAAGTCCTGCTATGGATAAAACTTGTCTCATTGCTGCTGTTAGCCATCACTGTCAGGACTATAGCTCACTATATAGTCATTAGTTCGTGTATTGAGATTTGCTCACACTAAAGTGGGTCTCCTACTAGTGGGTGCCCTAATACATGTGTCTAGTTTTCCTCCTCCAATGGAATCAAGTAAGCTTTTTTGCTTTTGACTAATGTTATATCTTTGGTTTTATTTATTTATTTTTTTGAGTTAACAGTAGTTGCATGACTTCTTTGTTAATTTGTGACTCTTTGTTAATTTGTTTTCAGGGTTGACAATTTTTGATTTCACACCTTTGACCCTTAGAAAACCCCTCATTCATGAACATTACCCTATCTTTAAATTCCCTCCCCATGTTGATGTATTAAAATACATCTTAAACCAATCACACAAATACAGGCACTGAAGATGATAAAACATCTGGATCAATTCAACAAAATCAAAAAGGCAAATACTCATTCAAGCAAGCCTATTGCTTGCTTAGAGTGATGTAGGCAAAACATACAAGTGACTAGCTGAATTGACAGTTAGGTGGCACAGTGTATAGGAAGAATTCCTGAGTTCATATCTTCGCCTCAGATATTTAATAGCCACATTTTTGTTGTTTTTTTGTCCTTTATTCTTGAAGAGGACCAAGGACATGAAGATGATGTCTTGATTTGCTTGTGAGTTGGATTTAAATAAGGAAGAACACATAAAGTGACCCTGAACAAGTCACTTAAACCTTGTTGGCCGCGGCTTCCCCATCTGTAAAATGAACTGGAAAAGGAAATGGCAAACTTCAAAAATTTTGCCAAAAAACCCCAAGTGGGATCATAAAAAGTTGTACATATTTTTCAACCCAGCAACAATTGAATTAGCTTTGTGTCAAGATGTGACACAGTCTCTCAGGGAAATGTCATATCTTTCTGTCCTTAAGATACCAGTTTCCTCTCTAGATCTACTATCCTCAGACATTCTATCCCTTTTTTAATTAAATTTTTTATTTTTAAAACATATGGAAGGATAATGTTTCACAACTGACCCTTGCAAAATTTTGTGTTCCAATTTCCACTCCCCTTTTCCCCCCACCTCCTCCTCTAGATGGCAAGTAATCTAATATATGTTAAATCAGGTAAAATATATGCAAAACTAATATAGCTTACATATTTATACAATTATCTTGCTGCACAAGAAAAATCACATCAAAAAGGAAAAAAATGATAAACAAAACAAAATTCAAGCAAAAACAATAAAATAAGTGAAAACGTTATTTTGCAATCCACACTTAGTTCCCACAGACCTCTCTCTGGGTATATATGGCTCTCATCATCATAAAATCATTGGAAGTGGCTTAATTGTCTCATTGTTGAGAAGAGCCATGTCCATCAGAATTGATCATTGTATAATCTTGCTGTTGCTATGTATAATGATCTCTTGGTTTTGCTCATTTCATTTAGCATCAGTTCTTGTAAGTTTCTCCATGCCTCTCTGAAATCATCTTGTTGATCGTTTCTTAACATTTCCATAACATTCATATACCATAACTTATTCATCCATTCTCCAATTGATGGGCATCCACTCAGTTTCCAGGTTCTTGCCACTACACAGAAGGGCTGCTACAAATATTTTTGCACACGTGGGTCTCTTTCCCTCCTTAAAGATCTATTTGGGATATAAGCTCAATAGAAACATTGCTGGATCAAAGGGTATGCACAGTTTCATAACTTTTTGAGCATAGTTCCAAATCGCTCGCCAGAATGGCTGGATCCATTCATAATCCCACCAACAATGTATTAGTATCCCACTTTTCCCACATCCCCTCCAACATTCATCATTATCTTCTCCTGTCATGTTAGCTAATCTGAGAGGTGTGTAATGGTATCTCAGAGTTGTTTTAATTTGCATTTCTCTGATCAATAGTGATTTAGAACACCTTTTCACATGACTAGAAATGGTTCCAATTTCTTCATCTGAAAATTGTTCTTTCACCATTTATTAATTGGAAAATGGCTTGAATTCTTATAAATTTGAGTAAATTCTCTGTTTTAGAAATGAAGCCTTTCTCATAACTCTTGAATGTAAAAATGTTTTCCCAATTTGTTTCCCTTCTAATTTTGTTTGCATTAGTTTTGTTTGTATAAAACCTTTTTAACTTAATATAATCAAAATTATCTATTTAGTGTTCAATAATGAACTCCAGTTCTTCTTTGGTTGCAAATTCCTTCCTCCTCTACTGATCTGAGGGGTAAACTATCCTGTATTCATTTAATTTGCTTATAATATCATTCTTTATATCTAAATCATGAACCCATTTTGACCTTATCTTGATATAGGGTATTAGGTGTGGGTGAATGCCTAGTTTTTGCCTTTTTAGTTTCTAATTTTCCCAGCAGTTTTTGTCAAATAACGAGTTCTTATCCCAAAAGTTAGGGTCTTTGAGTTTTGAGTAATATAGTAATATAGATTACTATATTCACTAACTATTTTGTCCTGTGAACCTAACTTATTCCACTGTTCGACTACTCTTTTCCTTAGCCAATATCAAATAGTTTTGATAACTGCTACTTTACAATCTAGTTTTAGGTGTGGCATAGCTAGGCCATCTTCATTGACATTTTTTCATTAATTTCCTTGAAATTACTGACCTTTTGTTCTTCCAAATGAACTTTGTTATTATTTTTTCTATATTTGTAAAATAATTTCTTGGGAGTTTGATTGGTATGGCACTAAATAAGTAAATTTAATTTAAGTAGTATTGTCAATTTTTTAATATTTGCTCAGCCTACCCATGAGCATTTGATATTTTCCAATTGACTAGATCTGACTTTGTGTGGAAATTGTTTTGTAGTTGTATTTATATAATTCCTGCCTTTCCCAGGCATATAGATTCCCAAAATATTTTGTACTACTGACAGTTATTTTATTTATTTATTTATTTATTTATTTATTTATTTATTTATTTATTCTGTTTTTATAGTTCTTTTTTTTTATTTAGAATTTTTTCCCACAGTATATATGCATGAGTAATTTTTAAATAATATTATCCCTTGTATTCATTTTTCCAAATTATCCCCCCCTCCACTCCCTTCCCCTGATGACAGGCAATCCCATACATTTTACATGTGTTACAATTTAACCTAGATACAATATATGTGTGTAAATACCATTTTCTTGTTGCACATTAAGTATTAGATTCCGAAGGTATAAGTAACCTGGGTAGATAGACAGTGGTGCTAACAATTTACATTCACTTCCCACTGTTCCTTCTCTGGGTGTAGTTATTTCTGTCCATCATTGATCAACTGAAAGTGAGTTGGATCTTCTTTATGTTGAAGATATCCACTTCCATCAGAATACCTCTTCATACAGCATTGAAGTGTACAGCGATCTTCTGGTTCTATTCATTTCACTCAGCATCAGTTGATGTAAGTCTCTCCAAGCCTCTCTGTATTCCTCCTGCTGATCATTTCTTACAGAGCAATAATATTCCATAACCTTCATATACCATAATTTACCCAACCATTCTCCAATTGATGGACATCCATTCATCTTCCAGTTTCTAGCTACAACAAAAAGAGCTGCCACAAACATTTTGGCACATATAGGTCCCTTTCCACTCTTTAGTATTTCTTTGGGATATAAGCCCAATAGCAGCAATGCTGGGTCAAAGAGTATGCACAGTTTGATAACTTTTGGGGCATAGTTCCAAATTGCTCTCCATAATGGCTGGATTCTTTCACAACTCCACCAACAATGTATCAGTGTCCCAGTTTTCCCACATCCCCTCCAACATTCATCATTATTTGTTCCTGTCATCTTAGCCAATCTGACAGGTGTGTAGTGGTATCTCAGAGTTGTCTTAATTTGCATTTCTCTGATCAGTAGTGATTTGGAACACTCTACATATGAGTGGATATAGTTTCAATTTCATCATCTGAGAATTGTCTGTTCATATCCTTTGACCATTTATCAATTGGAGAATGGTTTGATTTCTTATAAATTAGGGTCAGTTCTCTATATATTTTGGAAATGAGACCTTTGTCAGAACCTTTAGCTTTAAAAATATTTTCCCAATTTGTTACTTCCCTTCTAATCTTGTTTGCATTAGTATTATTTGTACAGAAACTTTTTAGTTTGATGTAATCAAAATCTTCTATTTTGTGATCAATAATGGTCTCTAGTTCTCCTCTGGTCATAAATTCCTTCCTCCTCCACAGGTCTGAGAGGTAGACTATTTTCTGTTTCTCTAATCTATTTATTATCTCATTCTTTATGCCTAAATCATGGACCCATTTTGATCTTATCTTGGTATGTGGTATTAAGTGTGGATCCATATCTAATTTCTGCCATACTAATTTCCAGTTTTCCCAACAGTTTTTTCCAAATAATGAATTTTTATCCCTAATGTTGGTATCTTTGGGTTTGTCAAAGATTAGATTGCTATAGATGTACCCTTTTTTGTTCTTTGTATCTAATCTGTTCCACTGATCTACCGGTCTATTTCTTAGCCAATACCAAATGGTTTTGGTGACTGCTGCTATATAATATAGCTTTAGATCAGGTACACTTAGACCACCTTCCTCTGACTTTTTTTTCATTAGTTCCCTTGCAATTCTCAACCTTTTATTCTTCCATATGAATTTTGTTGTTATTTTTTCTAGGTCATTAAAATAGTTTCTTGGGAGTCTGATTGGTATAGCACTAAATAAATAGATTAGTTAGGGGAGTATTGTCATCTTTATTATATTCGCTCGGCCTATCCAAGAGCACTGAATCTGACAGTTATTTTAAATGGAATTTCTCTTTGTATCTCTTGCTATTGGACTTTGTTGGTAATACATAAAAATGCTAATGATTTATGTGGATTTTATTTTATATCCTGCAGCTTTGTTAAAGTTGTGAATTGTTTCTAGTAGTTTTTACTTGATTCTCTAGGGTTCTCTAAGAATACCATCATATCATCTACAAAGAGTGATAATTTGGTTTCCACATTACATACTCTAATTCCTTTATTCTCTTTTTCTTCTCTTATTGCCAAGGCTAACATTTCTAATCCAATACTGAATAGTAATGGCAATAGTGGGCAACCTTGCTTCACCCCTGATCTTATTGGGAATGGTTCTAGTTTGACCCCATTTCATATGATGAAAGCTGATAGTTTTAAATAAATGCTACTGATTGTTTTAAGGAAAACAGACACTCTCTCTTAAAGACATACATTATCTCTTGTACTTTTCTCAGAACTTTCTTTTAATTTCCCTTATCTGAGATATATTTTGCCCACAGAAAAATCCTATAATCTTTTCTCACAATCTACTGACATCTCTCAGTCTAGATCCTGTTACTCTCATTTACTTTCAAAGAATCATGTACTGGATTTGAGAGAATCTAATTAATGGCCTCTCCTCCCTACTCTTTCCTACTTACATAGTGCTCCTTCGCTAGCATCCAAACTCCAGTTTTCAAAGGACATAATTCCTCTTGGATTAGGGCTTGATGCAGTCAGGGCTCACCAATTCTGCATCTGCTCTAGCATTTGGTCCTACTGACTCATTCACTGTATTTCATTGGTTGGTTGGTGTTCTTTGTTGTTGAAGAGGACCAAAATAACATCACTATGTTAGAGTCAAGTTAGCGTATCCAACTGTGATTGATCAGACTCTTCCACAGGTTAAGCATAAATAGTCCATATGTCCATTTGGAATGCATTATTTAACTTTGTGCATCCTGCTTTTCTTTTGAGCTACTTTAATTGTACTTTGTTCACAGGACACAGAACTTCATCTGAAGAGGGCATGCCATGCTGGATGGTCCTGTTTCAGTGTTTCCCACGTCATACAATCAATTCTAAAGTTCTTAAGGGAGACTTTGAGTGTCTTAAGAGAGACTTTTTTTTTGACTACTTTGTGAGTAGTTACCCTCTGTGAGCTCTCATAAAATAGTCTTTTTGGCAAGCATGCATTTGGCATTCAAACAACATGGCCAGCTTAACAAAGTTGCACTCTCTGTAGTAGAATTTGAATGCTTGACAATTTAGTTTGAGAAAGGACCCTAAGGTCTGGTATCTTACCCTGCCAGCTGATCTTCAGAATCTTTCTAAGACAATTCAAATGGAAGCAATTCAGTTTCCTGGAATGGCACTGGTATAATGTCCAGATTTCACAGGCATACAACATTGAGGTCAGCACAATGACTCTGAACACCATTAGTTTAGTAGTTTTTTTCCCCACACTTTTTTTCGGAGCTTCTCAAACAATGAGCTAGTTCTGGCAATATGTGTCAACTTCATTATCAATGGGTATATCCCTGGACAGTAGACTGCCAAGGTAAGTAAACTTATCCACAGCATTCAAAACTTCTCCATTTGCTGTAGCAAATGGTTCCACATATGAATGATGTGGTGCTGTCTGATGGAATACCTGTATTTTCTCAGTGTTAATTGTTAGGCCAAAATTAGCACAAACATAGCATGTTGTCTTTCACCTTTGGAAGCTGCATTGAAGGCATAATCATCTGAAAAAAATTGTGCACCAACCCTCCATTTTAGTTTTGTCTTGTATCCATTTCAATTTGAAGCATTTATCATCAAGGTGTTAGCTGACCTTGATGCCATTTTCAAATTCATTGAAGGTTTTTTTTTTTTTTGACAAAATGGCTGAAAACCCCATGCTAAAAAGCATGGAAGCAAACACACAGCCTTATTTCACTCTATTGGTGACTGAGAAAGTACTAGAGCATGATCCTCCAGAACCCAGACAAGCATGCCATCATGAAATGGATGTATAATACTGATGAACTTTTTGGGCAAACAAATTTTAGACATAATTTTCTATAAGTCCTCATAATTGACAGTATCGAAGGCCTTGATCACCTCTTGTTGTTATCCTTTGTTCTTGAAGAGGATCAAAATGACCTCATTATGTTAGAGTCAAGTTATAGTGTGTCCAACTATGGCTTATAAGACCACTATGAGCTCAGGAATAATTTACCACAATTTGGTCACAAATAGTCTCTATGAACATTTGGGGTGACTTCTCTAACTATGCACCTTGTATTTCTTTTGAGTTAATTCACATCTGCTTTGCTCAGAGAGCACAGAACCTTCTCTGATAAGGACATACTATGCTGGGTGATCCTATGTCAATGTCTCCCATGTCATTCAATAAATTCTAAAGTTCTTAAGAGAGACCTTGAAAGAGTCTAACCTCCACATGAGTGATTTCTCTGTCTTCATATATACTTACTGAATCCTCTTCTTTCTCTACTTATTCATTGCAAACTTCGATAACCTAATCTCCCTAAGTGTGCAGTATACATACTGAAAGGGTCTTTAACTATTGCTCTCTATTTTATGATTTCCTAAGCACTGAATCCAATACTAATTCTTCATTCCTTCAGCATTCTCAGACCAATTTTCCACCTCCAAAACAACTAACAAAGCAAAGAATTTGCTTTCTAATATACTTAGAGACCCAGGAAATAGTCTGCATGGTCCAAAGCCCTGAGTACAAAGATGTTCCTGCCACCCACAGCCTCACAGCATCCTGGAGTTTGGAAACATTTTGCTCAACTGTTACCATTTTTATATCTTTCATTTCCTCCAATAAAATACCACTCCAATGTATTTTCATGGTGTAGAGGTGATATCAGGTTCCAAAATATATAACACAGTACAGGCTCTGTGAGGTCCAACCACGCTGGAAAAGTTTCAAGGATGAGCCATAGCTATTTGGAGGACCAACATTACTTAGCTGGTTTAGAGAAGTTATTTGCTGGGAGAACAACTGGATGATGAATTTTTTATCCTTAGCAATTTACAAAGTCTGTCTTTGGGAAGGATTTTAATATGCATCAACAAAAGGAATGCCAGCATATGAAAATCTCAGATTCTTTTAGAATAAATATTTTTGATTCAGGAAGAAAAGAAAAGAGAGATTAGGAGAAAAGTTCAACAATCTGAGAATGACAAAATCTTTGATCTCATAAAATATTCCACTGAAGTGACTGCCCAACAGAATGACTGTCATTTGCTTGACTTTTATGTGGGTAACAAATGATACCTAACATTAAAACAAAGATTTAGAGCATGAAGTTGGCTTCTTGTTTACTTAGAATATTGCAAAATATTGCAATATTGCAAAGACTTGAGTAGAAGGACTTTCAAGTTATTGATAGCGTCTCTCAGTGAGAATGTCTTTGCTTTAGGATGAAAGCAGGAAATGCCATTTAAAAATAGCTTTTCATTGTAAATAGTAGTCTTTTTAGACCTTTATAAAACTGGCCAATCACTCATAAATTGTGTTTTTGCATAGTGAATTTGAGACAGAAGAACGTAATAACTTGTGTGTTCCCTCTCAAAGGCATGCTTATTAATGTTATAGAAGAACTTTGAACAAGACAAAATGTATATGTGCAAATAAAGATTTTAAATTATTAACAAAGACAATAAGTATGAGTTCAGTATTGGAATATGTGCTTATCATTTGAGGACCAGACTAGTCAAATTTTGAGAAGCTCATCACCACAAAATTGGACACCAGGAGATGATATTGTTATTTGGGTTTTCTGTTTTTTTGGGGGGGGATAGAGCAAGAACAACAATTTATTTTTATTTATTTATTTTTGTTTTTCTTGACAAAGACCACTTGTGGAAGGAGAAAAACCTTAAACCCTAACCAATTTAATAAGCTAAACTTGATTTTTCCTAAAGCAGTATTGAGACCATGATTGAGATGGGTGGCCCAGGGCATTAAAAACACAGGCTATTCTCACTGCCTATTTTTGCTGAATATCATTCTCTTGCTATGGCTAAGGAAATTTTCCTTAATTTTCTGTTGAATGATTTATGACTGTCTCATTTTTTCCAGTATAAAATATGATCTATCAGGGGATTGACTGGCCTGAGTCAGACCAGAACACCAATAAATATAAGTATTTCCATATATAAACCCCAACAAAATAATATTGTAAAGGAAACCATGAACCTTTTTTTTTTGTGAAACTCAGTTTTTTATTAAATAAGTTCAACACATTAAGTTTGAAAGCTTCACTGTTGGTCTGCCTCTCTTTGAAGTTTCTTTAGTTATCTCATTGTGATTGAATATTGTTTTGCTATAATAAATGATGTGTGTGTGGGCGGTTTCAGGAAAACATTGCAAAATCTGTATGAACTGATACAAAGTGAAATAAAAAGAACCAGGAGCTCATTGTGCACATTAATAATAACAATGTAACGATGATCAATTGTGAAAGATTTGACTACTCTGACCAATACAATGATACAATTCCAAAGAAATCATGATTTTAAAAATGCTATCCATCTCTCAAGAGAGAATTAATAAACCGAGTACAAATGAAAGTATAGTTCTCTTTATTTTTCTTGCTTTTAAAAATTATGACTAATATAAAATATATTTTGCATAATTTCACATGTAAAATTGATATATTGCTTGCCTCCTCAGTGAGTGGAGGTAGAGTGGAAGAGAATAAAAGAATTTGGAACTCAATTTTTTTTAAAAAGAATGTTTTTTTTTTAAAAAAGGTTAACAAATTAATGAATAAATTATAAATATATAAGTAGAGTCAATTTAGACAAGGCGAAAAGTGCTTCAATAATACTTTTCTTCCTTTTTTAATTTGGGGAGGAGATTATTGCTATCATTAATTTTTCTCTTCCAATTCAAGCAATTCCTTTGTAACAAATAAACTCACTCATGCAAAACAAATTCAGATATATTAGTCCTGTTCAAAAAAAGTATGTCTCTTTTGACTGGATCTTTTCTTCAAGGTTCTTCAAGGTTCTAGGGTTGATGTAACCTGCATAAACAAACCTCTGGAGTACATCATCATGCATAGGAAATCCTTCTTCAACTTAGACTTTATGTTTCATTTCTATCAATCAACATGTGCTTACTAGGTGTCAGGCATTGTGCCAAATGCTGGGGCTACAAAAAAGAAGTAAAAGACAGTTTTGCTTTTGAGGAGTTCACAATATAATGAGGGAAACAACATGCAAATAAACATGTTCAAACCAAGCTATATAATGAATAAACAGGAAATAATTAAAAGAGGTAAAATACTGAAATTAAGAAAGATTAGGGGATGCTTTTTGTAGAAGATGGGATTTTAGTTGGTAATTAAAGGAAGGCAGGGAAGTCAAAAGTCACCAGAGCCAAGAGATAGAATACCTTTTTCATGGACCAATCAGCAGCCAGTGTCACTAGATTGAAGAATAGGTTTGGGAAGTAAGATGAAAGAGGATTGGAAAGGTAGAAGAGGCCTAGATTGTGAAGGATTTTAAATACTATTTTGATTCTGGAAGGAAGAGAAAGCCACTGGAGGTTATTGAGTAGGAAGAATGACCTGACCTAGCTTTAGAAAAATCATGGCTAAATGAAGATGGACTGGAATGGGGAGAGATGAGAAGCAGGCATATCCATCAGCAGGCTACTGCATTAACCAAGGTATGATGTGATGAAGACCTATACTGGAGAGGTGGAAACATCAGATGAGAAAAGGGGACATATTTGAGAGAGGTTGCAAAGATGAAATCAATAGACTTTGGCAACAGCTTAGATATGTGGTGAATCCCTTTGATTGGGTTCTTGGGGTACAGATAAACAAAATAAATTGTTCCTTATCTCAAGAAACTTATATTTTAGTGGCTCTGTGTTAGTAGACAGAATATCTGTATTTGTGAATTAATAGATCCTTGAAATAGCAAAATAAATATGTGTAATGTGCACACAGATGTAAAGGGACACATGGGTATTCTGAAGATCACCTGGCAGGATGAGTTGGCAAACACTGGGATCCTTTCTTGACCTAAACTATCCAAGCATTCAAACTTTACTGAAGAAAACACAACTCCATTAGTCTGGCCACAATATTAGAATGCCAAATGTACTCTTGCCAAAAAGATTATTTTATGGACAACTCACATAGGACAGACATTCATGTGGTCAGAAAAAGTGGTTCAATGGCACTCAAGAACTTTAGATTGCACAACATGAGAAACACTGGCATAAGACTACATAGTATGATATGCCCTCATCAGAGAAGGTGCTGTGCTCTATGAGCAAAGCAGAATTTAACTAGCTCAGAAGAAACACAAGATGTGCAAAATTAGAGAATCACCCAAATGTTCATATGGACTATTTGTGCTTGACCAGGGACAGAGCATTCTGAGCTTGTATTGTTCTGCTCAGTCACAGTTGGACACACTGTAACTGGACTCTAAAATAGTGATGTTATTTTTATCCTTTTCCAGAACAGACAACAACCAACCAAATGACCAACTTTTCTTTCAGCATACTCAAGATGTTTTAGAAAATAGACACTACTATGTTTGTTTGTTTTTTGTTTTATTTTTTATTATAGCTTTTTATTTCCAAAACATATGCATGGGTATTTTTCAATACTGACTCTTGCAAAAACTTCTGTTCCAAAATTTCCCCTTTTCCCCCCCCATCCCTGTAATGTGCTGTTGTCTCCAGAAACTGCCGATCGCTCTCTGGTCTAGAGGAGAGACTTCTTCCTCCAGAGAGCCGCCTCAAGTCTGGCCTAGAGCAGAGATTCTTCTTTACTCCAGAGAGCCGCCCCAAGTCTGGTCCAGACAAGACTCTCTACCTCTCCAGTGCCGCCCTCTTTTATCCTCCCAGATAATCGGCGTGGAATAATGCAAGAGCTTCTGGGAAAAATTACTTCAACCAATGAACTTGCTCCTCCTAAGAATGCAAGCTCCTCCCCAGGAGTTCACAAGTAAAACTCCCAGTAAAGGTTGGAACTAGAGAATTGTTAAGTACTGACTTAGCACTTAGTAAGAATCTAACATCTCCCCCTTTCTTTTGGTTTAGAACATAGGGTGGTCATTAGCACTTAGTCAGAACCTAACACATCCCCTCCCCTAGATGGTAGGTATTCCAATACATGTTAAAATATATGTTAAATCCAATATATGTATACATATCCATACAGTATCTTGCTGCACAAGAAAAATCGGATCTAAAAAGAAAAAAAAAAGCCTGAGAAGGAAAACAAAAATGTAAGCAAACAACATCAGAAAGAGTGAAAATGCTATGTTGTGGTCCACACTCAGTTCCCACAGTTCTCTCCCTGAGTGTAGATGACTTTCTTCATTACTGATCAACTGAAACTGTGACATCAGCCATAGATTTTTCTATTTCCCTCACTGAGGTCAAGGATTCTGGGTTTTCTTTGTTGAAAAGCCTGAGTTGAGAGAAAAAGAAAGAAAAAAGAAAAAAAACAAAACAAAAATCAGGCTACAATCACTAAACACTCAAACCATTTAATGTAGAAGGTGGGGTTATGGAAGCTGAGTAAAAATAGTGAGTTAAATTCCTTGAAAATATTTCATCCTCATATTGAAAGAACTAGAATGGTGTCAACTAGTCCAGATGTTAATTGGCCTTGACTATCTCTCTTTTTTCCCCCAAATTTATTTTATTTAAAGAAACAGAATAGGAAAAAAGAAAAAGAGAAAAAGAATATGAAACAAAATAAAACAAAACAAAAAAGAACATTGTCATGTGTCAAACAGAACACAGGGGAGGATTCAAACTATATAAGAAACACCAGTTAAAGTAAGTATATATATATATATATATATATATATATATATATATATGTGTGTGTGTGTGTGTGTGTGTGTGTGTGTGTGAGTATGTGTAATATATTATATATAATTATGTTACATAATTATATATAATATACATATATATTAGTAGAAGAAATTGTATTCATGAATATCCATTTTTTTCTTTACTTCCTTGTAAATTGTTCTTTTGTTCTCTTTTGGGAACCTTTTTTACTTTATTCTTTTTTCCTCCTTTCATCTCTCCCTTCACCAGCCTCAAGCAGGCTATAGTTAAGAAAGAATATATTTATGTATATGTATACACATACATACACACACATACCTCTACACAGGTATCTTTCCTATTCCTGCTGACCCTTTGATTTAATTCTACTCCTAACTTGACTTGTTATTACTTAACCTCCCCTCACCCATGGATCCCTTCCTTGTCTTCTCTCACTCTTTGCTTCCCTGTCTGCCCATTTCCTCTATTGCCTATTGAACCCATTCTCAATGTGAGTAGGTTTTCAGAACTACAAACCCTCCTCCCCGCAATGCCTTTGTGTCTATTCTTCCTATGCACCTCATTTGTATGACAAAATTACTATTTTAACTCTGCCCCAATCTTTCTTTTGAGTTATTGTATTGTTGATGTCAATCTTAAATATATGCTATAAATTTGCCTTGTGAAAAAAAATTAACAGTTTGTCTATGTTTGTTGAGTTCCTTGAAATTGATCTTTGATATTGACTCTTAAATGTTAAACTTTCTATTAAATTTGGGTTTGGTTGCTAGAAAGTCCTGAAAATCTGCAAGTTCATTGAATATCCATTTTTCTCTTTCAACATTATAGATATTTTTGCAAGATATGATATTTTTGGCCACAAGCCTAGTTCTTTTAATTGTCAATAAATATGATTCCAGGACGGCTGCTACTAAGTCCTGTATAATTTTAATTGTAGTTTCAGTGTATTTGAATTGGTTTTTTTCTGGTTTCTTGCAAAATTTTCTCTTTGATCTGGTGGTTTCAAAATTTGGTAATAATGTTCCTATGTGTTTTCCACAAAGGATCTCACTGAGATGTTGATCAGTGCATTTTTTTCTATTTCTACTTTCCCCCCATGTTCTATCATTTCAAGATAATTTTCTTAGGTTATTTCTTGCATTATTGTTTCAAGGTCTTTTTGTTAGTCACAATTTCCAGGCAGTCCAATTATTTTTATATTTTCTCTTCTTGATTTATTTTCCAAATCTGTCATTTATCTTATGTTTCACATTCTGTTTTATTTTTTTCATTCTTTATAATCTGTTTTATTATTTCTTGATTCTTGATTTCTTGAATTTCTTGATTCTTCACAGCTGCCCTAGTTTCCCCTTCCCCCATTCTAATTTTTAAAGCATTATTTTCATCTTTGAGATTCTGTTATCTCCTTTTATAATTGGTTAATTTTTTTCATAATCTTCTTGGTTTTATGGATGATTTTTATTTAATTCTTAATTTTTTAGTTTTTCTTCAATGTCTCTCATTTGATTTTTAAATCCTTTTTTGAGTTTGATAAGTTCTTTCTGGGCAGAGAGCCATTTCATGTTACTCTTTGGGATAGATGCTTTTCTTTTACTTTCAGTGTCCTCCTCTGAAGATGAAACCCAGTCTTCTCTGTTCCCATAGTATGTTTTTATGATGGGATTCTTTTTTTTACTGGTTCATCTTTTTTTTTTTCCTGAGGCAAATGGGGCTAAGTGACTTGCCCAGGTTCCATCTTATTTATTTATTTAATAAAAGCACCGCTAATCCTGGGATGAGGGGATGGTGTCTCTGGTTTCATTTCAGATCTTCCATCTGACTAGGAACCCCAAACTAAGAGCTCCCCCTTCCAGCAAGTGCCCAGAGTTAGCAACAATTCTGTCCCACTACCTCTGCACTCCCCAGGTGCTATTTCCTTCTCTTCCAGGGCTGTGTCCCTGCAGCACAGTTGGGCCTGCTGCTCCCAACAAGCCAAGATTCTCTCAGTCTTTCTGGACTCAGACTAAAATTCCACAAACAGTCTGGCAGGTGAAAATCTCTGTGGTTCCTGGTGAGAACACAGACATATTCAGCTAATCCCAGGCTCCCCATTCTGAGTTTCTGTGGAGTTAGCACAGAAGTGTTTGCTTCTTCAAGAAGTTTTGAGTTGTATCAGGAGGACCCCCATTCTACCCCAAGTCTTCTTGACTTTTCACAAATCTATGTTCACCCTGAGGTGTGAATTTATTCTATTTGTGGGGGAAACCTGGAGAGCTTGAAATTTACCAACCTACTCTGCCATCTTCCCAGAATCTTTCTCTGGATATCTCTTTAAAAAAACATTTCCCCCTAATTATCAAGCATATATTTCTTCTCTTCTTTCCCCCATCATTGGGACAGAAAAAGAAAACTCTTATAACAAAATATTTATAGTGAAGCAACAAATTCTCCCCTGGCAATCTCATCCTAAAAGAATTACAACAATTCTAAGAGGAAAAGAGCAATAGATAGAAAACCGATGGCAGCAACACAAGTAAAGAAAGTTGTAGTGGCAATGCATGCTATGATACAGCAATAGAAATTAGAAACTCAGAAATGAATAAGAGAGACAGACAGATAATCAGAGAGAGATAGACAATTAGGGACAGATAAAGAGATGGAGATACAGAGACACAGAGACAGAACATATAAAATTGTAGGCAACAAAGCAATAGGGATCCAAAAATTGGCATGGTGAGAACCATAGAACAGAGAATCAGAAAAGAGACTGGAATGAAGGAACACAAAGACATAGATCCATGTAGTGAAGAAAACAATGACTTTATCTTTGACTAGTTCCTTGAGTCATGTAGATTGTAGAGGTCCTGGAAGAGAAGTTAATGCTATAGTAAGGAAGACTTTTTTTTGTATACTGGTAGGCTTAATTTCAGAGTAACACTATGTCAGGAACATAGATATAGGTCCTGTGGGGTTTTTGTTTTGTTTTGTTTTTATTGTCTCTAGATCTAGATTTAGATAAGGGTTGTGAGCCTATTATAGTTTAAAATTCTATTAAATAAAACATATTCTATGTTTGATGTTTTATTAATCTGAAGTATTTAAGTAAACTGCAAACACATATATACTCTTTTAATTTTAATTTTTTAATTGAAGCTTTTTATTTTCAAAACATATGCATGGATAATTTTTCAAAATTAATCCTTGCAAAACCTTGTTTTGTCCAATTTCCCTCCCCCACCCCTCCCCCAGATGGCAAGTAATCCAATATATGTTAAACATGATAAAAATATCACATACACACACACACACACACACACAAAATTATATTCTCTTACCAAGAAGGACACTATAATATCAGGGTACGTTTTTTAAAATCACAAATCAGAAACATGTTTATTCCAACAGCCACAAGTACAAACAGCAGCAAGTCAGTTCATTGTAACAGTATACACATTCAAATCATGTAAATGCTGGAGACATGAGAGAAAAAAAAATTAGAATAGTAAGAAAAGCTCCTCAATTTTTTAAACATCAAGTACATTGGGAAAATGTAGCCTAAAATCTGCTACTCGGCTCAATCCAGGACTGTTTAATTTGATTTTATCAGCAGCATGTTGTATCCAAATAGGAATCCTTTGAAAGGAGAAACAAGATCTGAATGACAACCATCAAAGTCCAGCCTTTCCCATATATCTTATGCTTCATCATAATACAAGGCTACTGGTGAACTCATATCCAGTCAAGACTTCCTTGAATTAGAAGCTTGATCTATTCAGTGAAAAATCTAAAACACACTCTTGATATTTTGATCTTTAGGCAAACTATTAAAAATACTTGTTTCAAAAGACGAAAGATAATGACCACAAGCTTGTGTTTCCCACAAAGTGCATTCTATTTCCCACAAAGTGCATGCTATTGTTCAATTTTATATTCCTTCATGATCTATGGTCTTATCAATTTAAAAAAAGATGCTTGAAAAATCTATATAATATTTTTAAGGCTTTTTGCTTTTTTTGTAACATGGCCTTTTAAACTCCTCACTAAATGTATTATTAAATATATATTATGTATATATATGTTTCTATATACACAAAGGTTTTATGTAAAGTAGAACAAATTCTCACTAGAGTGATAACACAAGATTATAAAATGTTCTTTTATTAATAGCCAGGATGCATCTTTATTTTGTCCTCCTTTAAGCAATTTTAACTACTGTTCTCTTGCATGTTTATCTTCTGGAATATTTGCAAAATGTTTATTTGATCTTTTTTTTCCAATGTTGCAATTTCTTCATCTTTTCAGTGTAACTAATATATTGAGAATCTGTACCAAAGAGTTTATCCCACCATGTAAATGTTGAAGCATAATTTCCAATGAAGTTCATGTAGTAAAAATCATGATATGGAATCATGATACCATTTACCAGTATAAAATGGTATGGATTTCAAAGGATTGAGAGCAGTATCATAACCACATGCACATCAATGGTTTCTGTTAATCAAACTGTGACCTATGCCCAAAGGAGGACTACATAGTCACAAAAAAGCAAAATTCCAATTAAAAAAATCTGAAGAATGAGGGCTTTAAGATGAAGTGCATAATCAGCTTCCATTCCAATAGGGGCCTAAAATTCATGATGAACTTTATGGATACACTCATGATATAAAAGTCTATGAAGGAAATAGTGCCAGGTATCTTCAATCACTGCATAACCAAAACATCTGGCCAATAGTATTGCCATCTTGACATTCTGTCTTGAGCATAAGGAATAGTAAAATATTCTGTAAAATATCAAGTACCACAAATCAAAGGTAGCTGAATACAAAAGTGATAGATGAAAATTTTTATGAGACATTTCCACTGGCCTTCCCAAGTTTCTAGTTTTTCTTTTTGAATTTTATATTTTTGCATACAAACAAACAAAAATGCTAGTAAACAAAGCAAGAAACAGTTCACTTCATGAACTCTGATAGATCCCCATTTTCCAATACTACTTTGTGCATTATTCACCATGTAAATCCAAACATTTTAAAACTATACTTGTCAGGTAATAAGGAATCTAAATATTCCACTAAAAGGATACAGAACCAAAGACGTTAGCACTTTCTTTTGTAGCCATTATTCAAATTTCTTCAAACAGACATATTCAGAACCGTGTGCCTGTGATGGACAGAATGGAGCCTTCCTCTTCCTAATACCCTCCCTTGCTTGTGCCACGCCCTTCACCTCCAGAAAACTGGATCAAATTGTGAAGATCAAAAACAATATCCACTGCTTGCTGTTAGGCTGGACATATCTCAGAGCTAGTTCACCCCTCGACTTTGGGCATACTGAGAGTGAAGCCTATCAAAACATAATTGTGCCATCCCTCCACTCTGATACATTTCAACTGGTTCCTTCAAAGAGAAGATAAAGATATAGAGGTTCCAGAACTTTTCCACAAGTTGGTCATAAACTTAGTTAGGGGTTACTATTGAGTTGAGGGATGGTAGCATCAAATGTGTTGTTCTAGAACAAGTTCATACTGTTTCTCACTGTTACATTTTCAGTGGAAGCATTTACAATTGAGGAATCAGGAAAAATGACACAAATCAGGGCTTGGTGTACTATTTTGTTGATTGTCTAGATCAGTGGTCCTCAAACTTTTTAACTAGGGGGCCAGTTCACTGTTCCTCATGCTATTGGAGGGCTGGACTATAGTAAAAACAAAAGCTCACACTGTCTCCGCCCCTCAGCCCATTTGCCATAACCCTGTGGGCTGCATAAATATCCTCAGCCTGCCGCATCTGGCCCAGGCCATAATTTGAGAACCCCTAGTCTAGATTAAAGAAAGTGATGGAAAAGGTATAGATATTACATTTTAAAATGTTTGCATAAATCTTCCTCTTAGAGTTGGTTCTTAAATATATTTTCCAGCACAAGCATGACATTTGTGTAAATATGTGTAGGAGAATTGCACATTTAACATATATTGGATTACTTGCCATCTAGGGAAGGGATGGGGGTAAGGGAGGGAAAAATTTAAAACGCAAGATGTTTTTTCTTTTTTTTTTAATTAAAGTTTTTTTATTTTCCAAACATATGCATGGATAATTTTCAACATTGATCCTTGCAAAACCTTGTGCTCCAAATTTCCCCCCCTTCTCTCCATTCCCTTCCTTAGATGGCAAGTAATCCAATATGTTAAACATGTGCAATTCTTTTATATGTATTTCTACAATTATAGTGGTGCACAAGAAAAATCAGATCAATAAGGAAAAAAATGAGAAAGAAAACAAAGTACAAGAAAACAACAATCAAAAGAGTGAAATGTTATGTTGTTATCCATACTCAGTTTCCACTGTCCTCTCCAGTGTAGTTGGCTCTCTTCATCACAAGATCATTGGAATTGGTTTCATTCATCTCATTGTTGGAAACAGCCATACCCATCAGAATCGTTCTTCATATAATCTTGTTACCATGTACAATGATCTCTTGGTAGAACACAAGATTTTGTAAGGGTGAATGTTGAAAATTGTCCATGTATATATTTTAAAAATAAAAAGCTTTAATTAAAAAAAAATTGCCAGCACACTGCTACACAGCATCATCATTTGACTCAGAGATCCCAATATTGGCCATATACTTACAAGAAACTGAAAACAGAGAGATCTATTATATTACCAAAATAGGCATAGCAACACTTTTCGTGGAGGCAAATAACTGGAAACAAAGTGGGTGTTCAACAGCTGAACAAACTTTGTTATATGAATATAATGGAATACTATTGTTTGGTAAGAAATGATGAATATGAAGAATTCATAGGAATGTGAGATTAGCATAAACTGCTATACAGGGGGGAAAAGCAGATCTAAGCATTATACATAATGGCTGTAAAAATGTAAATGAAAATATCACTAAAAGAAATTAAAATTGAATAATTGAAAAAAACAATAATGATCTTAATAAATAGATAATAATCTCCTTCCTTTTGGGAGAGAAGGGCAGCATGTGACATAGTTTTTTTCTTCAATAGTATTTTATTTTTCCAAATTCATGTAAAGATACTTTAAAAAATAATAGCTCTTTATTTTCAAAATATATTCAAAGATGATTTCCAACATTTACCCTTGCAAAACTTTGTATTGAATTTTTTTCCCTTCTCCCCATTCCCTTCTCATGACAGGAAATAATCCAATATATGTTAGACATGTAATGCTTCAATACATATTTTCACATTTATCATTCCACACAAGAAAAATCAGATCCAAAAGGAAAAGAATGAGAAAGAAAACAGAAAATAAGCAAACAACAACAAAAAGGTGAAAATACTATATTGTGATCCACATTCAGTCCCCATGGTTCTGTCTCTGGATCCATATGGCTCTCTCCATCACAAGTCTATTGGAACTGGCCAGAATCACTTTATCAATGAAAAGAGCCAAGTCCATTCCAGTTGCACATAATCTTGTGATTCTTGTGTACAATATTCTCTTGTTCTACTCATTTCACTTAGCATCAGTTCATATAGGTCTCTCCAGGCCTTTCTGAAATCATCCTTCTGATTGTTTTTTTTTTAATAGAACAATAATACTCTATAACATTCATATACCATAACTTATTCAGCCATTTCCCATTTCCACACAGTTTCCAGTTTCTTGCCATGATAAAAAAAAGATTGCTACAAACATTTTTGCACATGTGGGTCTTTTTCCCTCTTTTATAATCTCTTTGAGATATAGACCCAGTGTCCTAGTGTAAAGACAGTTTTGGACATTCATTTTTAGAAGACTTTGTTTTCCAAATTTTCCCTTCCTTCCCTTACCTCTGTTCTCCCCAAGACAGCAAACAATCTGGTATAGATTAAATATGTATAACCTTTTAAAACATATTTCCATATTTGTCATGTTGTAAAGGAAAAATTAGACCAAAAGGGGAAAAACAAACAAACAAAAAAATGAAAATACTGTTCTTCAACCCACATTCGGTCTCCATCTCTTTGGATGTTAATGGCATTTTCCATCCCAAGTCTATTGGAATTGACAGGTGTATATTTTCAGACCCTGCCACTGTATCAATTATCTTTACTTAATTGTCACAAAAAAAGATTCAAGTGAAGAAGGAGTTAATATCCAGAAACCAACCAGTAAATATTTATGAATGCTGTTCCAAGCATTGGGGATATAAGAAGAGGTAAAAAACAGTCATTACTCTGAAAATGTTTACATTCCAACTGAGGCAGATAGGCACATACTAATTATATATATATATATATATATATATATACATATATATATATATATATATATGGAAGAAATGACTATCATAGGAAAAGCAATCATCAGTAATACTAATTTAAAAAATTAAGATAAACCTTACTATCCATCTTCAGAAATCTCATATGTTACTGAGTAGTCTGGGTTTCTCCTACTGTAGAAGAAGAGACTTAGTCCTATTACAAGGTGAGCCAATTCTCTATCTAACTGCTGATTGGATTTCCCCCTTTATGGATTTATGTGAAGAATGTTTCACTTAGAAAGTATGTACTTGGAAATCCTTGGGGGTTGGAGGAAGTTCAATATAAGTGCATTTTACTATAGTTTACAACTCCTTTAAAAAATACCCTCTCTTAATAGCTTTGTAACCTGGGCATGGAGCCAGACTCTCTTCCTGCAGCAAAGTGTGACTGGCTGGGAATAAGAGGAAAAAATACAAGAAACAGCACAAATGAAGGAAAAATAAGGGGAATAAAGCCTTTTGACTTACCTCCAGAACTTTTCTGTACAACAAAAGATGATGATAGTGCAATCAATGTTAAGCAATAAACTTTGCAGATCCATCAGGGACCACCAAGGTAAAAGACATAATAGAAAAATCTCTGATTGAGCCCTTTTCTCTTTTAAATTATTTCCCTCCTTTAAAATTAGTTCATTTCTTTTGAAAAGCCAGGGGGAGAAATTACAAAAACCTCTCCTAGCAACATTAGATGATCCTCTTATCAAATCAATGATAAAACTTTGAGAAGTTCTTTTAATTAGCTTCTGAAGCAGCTTTAAATTGCAGTGGGTGTTGAAATTGTATTTTATTTAAATTCAGAGAGAACTTCTTCACTAGGACTTTTGTTGAACAATTTATAAGAGCCTCTATATTATTCTAAATAGGTGAGAGGGGCTGCTCTTGGACCAAAGACATTTTACTAGCCTTAAACAAATTTCATTTGCTGAGTTGTCTCCTAAGTATTGCTTATCTCTGAACCTAACTGGCTATTTTTCATACTGGTGGTGATTTCTGGGAAGAGGATCCAAGGTTGGCATCCATCAAAGTAATTGCTTTGTAAGACTGGTCTGTGCCCAGATTGGCAATCTGCAGGTGGGAAACAACTTGATGCCAAGGCCTATGGTGTTTTATGGTCACAAAGTCCTTGGGCTACAAAGTTGGGAAGAGTTGCTGTTGTCATTTTATTGGGGACAGCAGAAAGAAAATTTTGCATAGCTTTCCTCTTATGGGTAGTAGTGCTCTCCCAGCATCCATGGACCAAATAATCCAAAATGCTATTTAATATGTTTTAAAAAACTAAATGCATATTGATTGTGGGGTGCAGGGAGAAGATATTCTACTCTTATTCCCTGAGGCTGATATGAAAGAGATACAAAAAGAGGATGGATTCTCATTATTACTAGACTATCTTTCAATTGTCACTTGCTTGGGAGACAAGGGAAGCATGATCCTTTGATTATCAATGTCAAGAAAAACATAAAATAGTGAGCTTCATATTCACCAAAGGTATTTGATCTGTCATGACATTCCTAATTATTCATTCTTCCTCCCCACTGAAATAAAAGTTTCTGTATATTTTACTGACCCAACATTTATGGCATCTGTTCCTATATCTCCACTTACACTACAAAATTAAGCCCAATCTTGCTTAGACTATGCAATTGATCCCTTCCCTCCAGCTTCTTTCTCTATCCATCTTCCTTACATTTGCCAATTTGATATTCTTAATGTATATTCCTATTTTTTAAGATCTGACCATGTCACCCCTTTAATCAACAAGCTCCTATAGGTCCTATTGCTTATAGAATAGCAAACAAATTCTTCAGCTTTTGCATTCACACAATCTGACTCCACCCTGTCTTTCTAGATTGATTCCCTTCTTTTTCTTCAATTTTCCTTTTCTTTCTCTACCTCTCACTAACTCCAATTAGTCTCTCTGCTGATTCCCATACACAACATTTCATCTCCTGCACGTGTGTTTTTGCATAAAGCAACCCCCTATACCTAGAATGCTTTTCTCTCCTCACTTCCAACTCTTGGAACCTCTAGATCTCTTCAATATTCAGCTTAAATGCTATCTTCCATTAAGAGTTATTTTATTATATTCTGCATTTATTTGTCTATAAACATGTTGTATCTCCCTGCTTTCTTCTTTTCTCCCCCAAGGGGAATTTTAAGTTCCTTAGAGACTGTCTCACTTTTGTCTTTCTTTTCCCAGAACCTATTAAATCACTCAAATCATAATCCTGATATGAAGACTAAAATGGAGAGATATATGCTTAGCAAAAAATGTTTGCTACAGTGATTGAAAGGATCCAATGATTCTCTGTGCATGTTGGTAGTCTCAAGTTGTGTCTATTTGTATATGTTTATGTCCTAGTGAAATAAAGTCCTAGCATTAATTTTTTTTTCAGCAAAATCTTGAATCCTCATAAAAGATATAGGAAAAAATGGAAGAATTCTTGTTACCCAGACTGTGGTATATGGTTCACTGAGTTAGTTGACCATATCTATCTTTGACATTTAGATGATGATCTGGAACCAGAATTGAATAAGAAGAAGGCAAATTGAGTTAATGATTCTATTGTCATGAATTAAGAAGATCACTTGATACCACGATGACACTTCTATCAATTTTCATCCTACTGGATTTTGAAGGACATATTATCTTATGGTTCAGCAAATATTTAGTAAGTACCTCCTAGACACTGGATTCTCTTTTTGCATTTTGGATTCTTAATCTGCACAGTGCTGATGTAACTTTCAAAGTCCAAGTCTGGCAATTGCTATGAATGACTAAACTGAACTGCAGATATTGCACCATGCTATTTTCTGCATTCTGCAAATACTGTTACTAAGAGCTTTCTGCTTTCAAGTTATAGACCACATCAATATCTTAAGTATCATATTCCTGTAGCATTTTATGATGTAGTTTTATTGGCTAGTGAGCTTTTCTTGAGCCATTTTAAAAAGAAAAATTTTAATTCATCAATGAATTAAATTGGATTGATAGTTTTGAAGGGATTCATAATGAATCAAAGAAATATTTTATATCATGAGAGGGATAATGCCAATTTGTACTTTATGCAGCAACACTTTTGCCAGGTAATTAATTATTTTTGGGAAATGTAAGTCTCTGATCAGTGACTAAAGATGTAAGAAAGAAGTATTTACAATAATTTTTTTTTAATTTTTATTTTATTTTATAATTATAACATTTTTTTTGACAGTACATATGCATGGGTAATTTTTTACAACATTATCCCTTACACTTACTTCTATTCAGATTTTTTCCCTTCCTCCCCCAACCCCCTCCCCCTGATGGCAAGCAGTGTTATATATGTTAAATATATTACAGTATAATTTAGAGACAATATATGTGTGTAGAACCGAATTTTTTGTTGCACAGGAAGAATTGGATTCAGAAGGTAAAAATAACAGTTTACATTCATTTCCCAGTGTTCCTTTTCTGGATGTAGCTGGTTCTGTCCATCATTAATCAATTGGAATTGGATTTGCTCTTCTCTATGTTGAAGAAATCCACTTCCATCAGCATACATCCTCGTACAGTATCATTGTTGAAGTGTATAATGATCTTCTGGTTCTGCTCGTTTCACTCAGCATCAGTTGATGTAAGTCTCTCCAAGCCTCTCTGTATTTCTCCTGTTGGTCATTTCTTATAGAACAATAATATTCCATAACATTCATATACCATAGTTTACCCAACCATTCTCCAATTGATGGACATCCATTCATCTTCCAGCTTCTAGCCACTATGAAAAGGGCTGCCACAAACATTTTGGCACATACAGGACCCTTTCCCTTCTTTAGTAGTTCCTTGGGGTATAAGCCCAGTAGTAGTATGGCTGGGTCAAAGGGTATGCACATTTTGATAACTTTTTGGGCATAATTCCAGATTGCTCTCCAGAATGGTTGGATTCTTTCACAACTCCACCAACAATGCATCAGTGTCCCAGTTTTCCCACAGCCCCTCCAACATTCATCGTTATTTGTTCCTGTCATCTTAGCCAATCTGACAGGTGTGTAATGATACCTCAGAGTTGTCTTAATTTGCATTTCTCTGATCAATAGTGATTTGGAACACTCTTTCATATGAGTGGAAATAGTTTTAATTTCATCATCTGAAAATTGTCTGTTCATATCCTTTGACCATTTATCAATTGGAGGATGGCTTGATTTCTTATAAATTAAAGTCTCTGTATATTTTGGAGATGAGGCCTTTATCAGAACCTTTAACTGTAAAAATTTTTTCCCAATTTGTTACTTCCCTTCTAATCTTGTTTGCATTAGTTTTGTTTGTGCAGAAACTTTTTAATTTGGTGTAATCAAAATGTTCTATTTTGTGATCAATAATGGTCTCTAGTTCTCCCTTGGACACAAACTCCTTCCTCCTCCACAAGTCTGAGAGGTAAACCATCCCATGTTCCTCCAATTTATTTATGATTTCGTTCTTTATGCCTAAATCTTGGACCCATTTTGATCTAATCTTAGTATGTGGTGTTAAATGTGGGTCCATGCCTAGTTTCTGCCATACTAATTTCCAGTTTTCCCAGCAGTTTTTGTCAAATAATGAATTCTTATCCCAAAATTTGGATTCTTTGGGTTTGGCAAAGATTAGATTGCTATTTTTATTCACTATCTTGCCCTGTGAACCTAACCTATGCCATTGATCAACTAGTCTATTTCTTAGCCAATACCAAATGGTTTTGGTGACTGTTGCTTTGTAATATAGCTTTAAATCAGGTACACTTAGACCACCTTCCTCTGACTTTTTTTTCATTAGTTCCCTTGCAATTCTCGACCTTTTATTCTTCCATATGAATTTTGTTGTTATTTTTTCTAGGTCATTAAAATAGTTTCTTGGGAGTCTGATTGGTATAGCACTAAATAAATAGATTAGTTTGGGGAGTATTGTCATCTTTATTATATTCAGTCGGCCTATCCAAGAACACTGAATGTCTTTCCAATGATTTAAATCTGACTTTATTTTTGTGGCAAGTGTTTTGTAATTTTGCTCATATAATTCCTGACTCTCCTTTGGTAGATATATTCCCAAATATTTGATACTATCGACTGTTATTTTGAATGGGATTTCTCTTTGTATCTCTTGCTGTTGGATTGTGTTGGTAATGTATAAAAATCCTGAGGATTTATGTGGATTTATTTTGTATCCTGCGACTTTGCTAAAATTCTGAATTATTTCTAATAGCTTTTTAGCAGAGTCTTTGGGGTTCTCTAAGTATACCATCATGTCATCTGCGAAAAGTGACAATTTGATTTCTTCATTTCCTACTCTAATTCCTTGGATCTCTTTCTCGGCTCTTATTGCCAAGGCTCGAGTTTCTAGTACTATATTGAATAGTAATGGTGATAGTGGGCAACCTTGTTTCACTCCTGATCTTACAGGGAAAGGTTCTAGTTTATCACCATTACATATGATGTTTACTGAAGGTTTTAAATATATGCTCCTTATTATTTTAAGGAATAGTCCATTTATTCCTATACTCTCAAGCGTTTTTAGTAGGAATGGATGTTGGATTTTATCAAATGCCTTTTCTGCATCTATTGAGATGATCATATGGTTTTTATTAATTTGATTATTAATATGGTCAATTATACTAATAGTTTTCCTAATATTAAACCAGCCCTGTATTCCTGGTATAAATCCTACTTGGTCATAGTGTATTATCCTGGGGATGATTTTCTGAAGTCTATTTGCTAATATCTTATTTAAGATTTTAGCATCAATATTCATTAAGGAAATTGGTCTATAGTTTTCTTTCTCAGTTTTCGATCTACCTGGTTTAGGTATCAGTACCATGTCTGTGTCATAGAAGGAATTTGGTAGGACTCCTTCAATCCCTATTTTTTCAAATAGTTTACATAGCATTGGAGTTAGTTGTTCTTTAAATGTTTGGTAGAATTCACCTGTAAATCCATCTGGTCCTGGGGACTTTTTCTTAGGAAGTTGGTTAATAGCTTGGTCTATTTCTTTTTCTGAGATGGGACTATTTAGACTACTTACTTCTTCCTCTGTTAATCTGGGCAAACTATATTTTTGAAGGTATTCTTCCATTTCATTTAAGTTATCGAATTTATCAGCATAAAGTTGAGCAAAGTAGCTCCTAACTATTGTTCTAATTTCCTCTTCATTAGGGGTGAGTTCACCCTTTTCATTTTCAAGACTATCAATTTGCTTTTTCTCTTTCCTTTTTTTAATCAGGTTTACTAAGGGTTTGTCTATTTTGTTGGTTTTTTCATAAAACCAACTCTTAGTTTTATTAATTAATTCAATAGTTTTTTTACTTTCAATTTTATTAATCTCACCTTTTATTTTTTGAATTTCAAGTTTTGTGTTTGTCTGGGGGTTTTTAATTTGTTCCTTTTCTAGCAATTTTAGTTGTAAGCCCAATTCGTTGGCCCTCTCTTTCTCTATTTTATGCAAGTAGGCCTCTAGAGATATAAAACTTCCCCTTATTACTGCTTTGGCTATATCCCACACATTTTGGTATGATGTCTCATTATTGTCATTTTCTTGGGTGAAGTTATTAATTATGTCTATGATTTGCTGTTTTACCCAATCATTCTTTAGTATAAGATTATTTAGTTTCCAATTATTTTTTGGTCTATTTTCCCCTGGCTTTTTATTAAATGTTATTTTGATTGCATTATGGTCTGAAAAGGATGCATTTACTATTTCTGCCTTACTGCATTTGATTTTGAGGTTTTTATGCCCTAGTATATGATCAATTTTTGTATAGGTTCCATGAACTGCTGAGAAGAAAGTATATTCCTTTCTGTCTCCATTTAGCTTTCGCCAAAGATCTATCATATCAAACTTTTCTAGTATTCTATTTACCTCTTTGACTTCTTTCTTATTTATTTTGTGGTTTGATTTATTTAATTCTGAGAGTGCAAGGTTGAGATCTCCCGCTATTATAGTTTTGCTATCTATTTCCTCTTGCAGCTCTCTTAATTTCTCTTTTAAGAATTTAGATGCTGCACCACTTGGTGCATACATGTTTAATATTGATACTGCTTCACTATTGATGCTTCCCTTTAGCAGGATATAATGCCCTTCCTTATCTCTTTTAATTAGATCAATTTTTGTTTTTGCTTGATCTGAGATGAGGATGGCTACTCCTGCTTTTTTGGTTTTGCCTGAAGCATAATAGATTCTGCTCCACCCTTTTACTTTTAGTTTGAATGTCTCATCCTGTTTCAGGTGTGTTTCCTGTAAACAACATATAGTAGGATTCTGACTTCTAATCCAGTCTGCTAACTGCTTCCTCTTTATGAGGCAGTTTGCCCCATTCACATTTATGGTTAGAAGGACTAATTCTATATTGCTTGCTATCCTATTAACCCCTGCTTATGCTTTTCCCCTTTCCTTCCCTTTTACCCTCCTATCCAGTATTAAACTGGTGAACACCACTTGCTTTTCACAGCCCTCCCTTTTTAGGATCCCTCCCCCACCTTAAAGATCCTCCCCTTATTTTACCCCTTTTCCTCGAAATTACTGTATTCCCTTCCCCTTAGCTTACTCCTTCCCTTTCACTTTTCAATGAAGTGGAAGAAGTTTTACCATAAATCGAATATGTCTATTGATACACGCTATATTCATCTCCCTCCTTTCTTTCTCTCAGATATAATAGGTTACCTTTGCCTCTTCATGAGATGTAGTACCACCACTTTACACTTTTTTATGACATAATCTCCTTTCCACCACTAGTTTCTAAGACAAATTGTACATATGTTCTTTACATATTTTTTTGACAGAAGTATAGTTCTCAAGATTTCTTTTTACCTTTTTAGAAATCTCTTGAGTTCTGTATTTGAAGATCAAACCTTTTATGTAGGTCTGTTTTTTTCATCAAAAATAGATGGAATTAATTTATTTCGTTAAATGTCCATCTTCTTCCCTGGAAAACGATGCTCATTCTTGCTGGGTAAGTTATTCTTGGCTGCATACCAAGTTCCCTAGCCTTTCGGAATATCATGTTCCAGGCCCTGCGTTCTTTTAATGTGGACGCTGCTAGATCCTGTGTTATCCTTATTGTGGATCCTCCATATCTGAATTGTTTTTTTCTAGCAGCTTCCAATATCTTTTCCTTTGTCTGATGGTTCTTGAACTTGGCCACTATATTTCTTGGCGTTTTGATTTTAGGGTCCCTTTCAGTAGGTGATCGATGAATTTTTTCAATGTCTATTTTACCCTCTGTTTCCAAAACGTCTGGGCAGTTCTCTTTGATAATTTCCTCGAAAATGGTGTCCAAGCTCTTTTTTTCCTCTCATTTTTCAGGGAGTCCGATTATTCTCAAATTGTCTCTCCTGGATCTGTTTTCCAGGTCTGTTGTCTTTCTGGTAAGGTACTTGACAGTCTTTTCAATTGTTTCATTTCTCTGGTTTCCTTGACTCCCTCTTGGTTTCTCCTTGAGTCATTCATTTCCACTTGTTCCAGTCTAATTTTCAATGATGTATTTTCTTCACTCACTTTTTCTATATCTCTTTGTAATTGTCCAATTGAGTTTTTATCTTCTATGGAATTTTTTTCCATTTTATCCATTTTATTTTTTAGAGAGCTGATTTCTTTTTCCAGCTCACTAATCCTGTTTTCCTTGGAGTTGTTTACCTTTTCCAGCTCACTAATCCTGTTTTCCTTGGAGTTGTTTACCTTTTCCAGCTCACTAATCCTGTTTTCCTTGGAATTGTTTACCTTTTCCAGCTCACTAATCTTGTTTCTCAATGATTTGATTTCTTTATCCACTCTGTCTTTGAATGCATGGGATGACTTCTCCAGGCTCTCTTGCCAAGCTTCCCTTTCCTTTTCCCATTTCTTTTCCAGCTCTCTTGTGAGAGCCTTTTTGATTTCCTCTATGAGGTTCTTTTGTATTGAGGAGCAGCTTATATCCCTCCCAGGGGATACATCTGGGGACAGTCTGTTCCTAGTCTCCTCAGCATTTGAAGTCTGCTCCCTCTCCACACAGAAGCTGTCAATGGTTAGAGCCCTTTTGAATTTTTTGTTCATTTTGTCAGAGCAGGAATCAAAGAAAACAAACTGACAAGAGAAACAATTGGTCTGTTTTGCGGGGGATGGGGCTGGATGGTATTAATGGGCTTCCTCTACAGACTGGGGGTAGGGCAGCAGAGAGCCACTAACAGAACAGCAATGACTGTACTGAGTCTGCGCTCTGAGGCTCCGAGAACGCACTGAGTCAGTCCAGGTGGGGGTTGGGGGTGGCCAGGCTCTGAGAGACGCTGGCTTTCTGGGGTTTTAATCTTCACCTCCGGTGTTTACACCCTCTCCACCGCTCCTGGCTTGCTGCCAAGACGGAGCATCCACACTGGGGCAAAAGCCCTTTCACAGAAACGGCAGAGATCCTCCCCCTCCCCCTCCAGTCTGAGCTGTGTGAGCTGCCTGTCTTGCTCTGGCTGTCTGCCCTCAGTCTGCGCCCAGTCTGATTGACCCTGCCCCGAGCAAACACAGACCTTTTCTGGCGACTCTCAAGGATGTCTTCTCTTGGTGATAATTTGTGGATTTCTTTCTGGGTCAAGCATTAAGTCAGAGGCATGTAATGAAGTAAGTTCTGAGAGAAAACGAGGAGCTCAAGCAGCTGTCTGCCTCCACGCCACCATCTTGGCCGGAAGTCCCCATTTACAATAATTTTAAAATCAATTTTATTGATACATTTTGTTTTTGTTTTTTGTTTTTACATCATAGTTGTTATATCTGGACACACTCACAGAGGCATAGACAACCCAAATGAGAATTCCCTTAAAACAAAGAGATTAATTATTGTCTGGTTCTTCATGACCCCATTTGGCAAAGATACTAGAGTGGTTTACCATTTCCTTTTTCCCATCTCATTTTATAGGTGAGGCACTAAAGCAAACTTGCCTAGGATCATACAACTAGTAAGTATCTGAGGCCAGATTTGAACTCAGGAGGCTGGGTCTTCCTGACTCCAGACCTGGCACACTATCCACTATGCTGCCTAGCTGCCTCAACAAAGGAATATAGTTCACTAAAACCGAACAACACAGTAACTGCATCTGACAAAGTATGTGACAGTCTTTTACCTCCCTACTGAAAGGAGGGAGTTACTTCCTCATCTTTATCTAGAGCCAAAACTGATCATTACAAATATTCATTGGTGTGTTTGTTTTAGTGTTTCTAAATATTAATGCAGTCATTATGTATTTCTTCTGATTTTGCTTACTTCACTCTGACAAAATTTCTTATTACAAAATATTTCATTATTTTCATGCATCACTATTTGTTTGGCAATTTCCCAATTGATAGTCATCTTTTTTTTTTCTGTTACCACAAAAAGTAACACTAAAAATATTTTAGTTTTTAATGAGACCTTTCTTTATATCTTATACCTATTTAGGGTATATGAATAATAGTAGCATCTCTAAATCAAAAGACATTGACAACTTATTGATATTATCACATAATTTCAAATTGTTTTTCAAAATATCTGGATTGATTCAGAATTCCACCAGCCATGTTTTGGCAAGTCTGTATTTCCAAAACTTCTCTAACATTATTTTTTCATCTCTGTCACTTTACTGGATGTGAAGTAAATTTTAAGAGTAGTTTTAATTTACATTCTTCTGGTGTCTTGGAGGAATCTTTCAGATTCCTGTTGACAGAAATTTTACTAAAAACTATTCATAGTCTTTGAACAATTACCTCTTGGTTTTATATACTTATGTTAATTTCTATAAATCTCAGATATCATATCTTTATAAAATATTTGATACAAAATTTTCCCCCAAAATTAAAATTTCCCTTTTTTTGCTAGATGTACTTATTTTCTCTCTTGTAGGTTACAATTGTCCAATTGTTCTTTTAAGATCTCCTCTGGTTAAGAATGTTCCTCTGAGATATAGTTGTGAATGGCATTGCCTTTCACTTTGCTCTAATTTTTTTTTATAATGTGGCCTTCTATCTTTAGATTATATATTCTTTTAGAACTTAGTATAGAATACATTATAACATTTTGGTGTATTTATAATTATTTCAGCAAGTTCATCAAATGAATTAAACCTAATTGAAGCAAGGATAGGAAGAATTCTTCTTTTCTTTTTTTTTACTTTTAAAATATAAAATTATTTTAATCTTCAGTTTCCAATTCTCTTTCCCCCTCCTGTTCCTCATCCACATTGAGAAGCAAGAAATATTGTACACATTATACATATGAAATAATACAAAATACTTCTGCATTAGCCATGTTCTGGGAGGGGGGAAAGCAAGAAAAAAAGGGAAAATAATGCTTCAATCTGCCTTTTGAGTCCACCAGTTTTTGCTTTGGAGATGAATGGCATTTTATATCATGAGTCTGTTGGAATTGTTGTGCTTATTATATTGAATAGAATTACCAAGTCTTTAGTAGTTGTGAAATATTACTTTTATTATATACATTGTTCCCTGGTTCTATTGACTTCACTTTGTGTCAGTTCATATGTCTTCCCATTCTTCTGAAACCATTCTTTCATCATTTCTTATAGTATGATAATATTCCTTCATTTTCATTTGTTTAACTGTTGTCCAACTAATGATCAACTCTTTAGTTTCTAATTCTTTACCACTACAAAAAGAGCTGCTATAAATATTTTGGTAAAATAATTCTTGTGAGGTATATTACTATGGAATATGTTTGTTTACTTCAAAAGAGAAGTGAATCATTGCACATGAGTCAAGGTAGCTGGTTGATGGATAAGAAATTCATTTTCCTTTCCAGTAGTCATTTAAAGTTATGGGTATGGTTAGGTTCTAGGACAAAGGTTATATTCACTTGCTTCCTGGGAATACCTGAGTACAATTGACTTTTAACATGATCTTATCCTAATTATCAGAAAAAATCACTTGGAGCCCCAAGGAAACTTAGAATATCCAGTGCAACCCCATCATTAAACAAATGAAGAAATGGAGATTTAAAGAATACCCAAAGATGCACTATCAGAAGGTACAGCATGATCTAGGGGCTAGAATATTGAATTTTACGTCAGGAAGACATTTATTTGAATCACATTTCTAAAATTTTACTGGGTAAACATGGGCAAGTTACTTGAACTCCTTTAGCCTCAGTTTCTTCTTTTTTTATTATTTTTTATTTTTATTATATATTTTTAATAATATTATCCCTTGTATTCATTTTTCCAAATTATCCCCCCCCCTCTCTCTACTCCCTCCCCCCAATGACAGGCAATCCCATACATTTTACATGTGTTACAATATAACCTAGATACAATACATGTGTGTAAATACCATTTTCTTATTGCACAATAAGCATTAGATTCCGAAGGTACATGTAACCTGGGCAGACAGATATTAGTGCTAACAATTTACATTCACTTCCCAGTGTTTCTTCTCTGGCTGTAGCTACCTCTGTCCATCATTTATCAACTGGAAGTGAGTTTAGCCTCAGTTTCTTCATCTATAAAATATATAATATTTCTAGTTTCTACTTCACAGGAGTTTTTGTAAGACTCAGATATGATTGTGTAAGAAAGCTAGTGGAATCTATGCTAACTAGATTGCCACACAAGAGACTGGAAAATTAGTTCCTAATAGATATTAATAATAAAAATAAGCAAGTGCACCAGGAATAGACACCACTGAATCTTCTTTCTTCACCCAATTCTTCCATTAGCTTCATTTGTATGCTAATCAGGAAGAATCTTGGGTCAAGAGGAGATCTTAATTTTTCTCTATAGATTTTGGGGAGGAAAGGTTTATGAATAGAGGTTGGGAATTTAAACTCATGATTGAGTAATTAAACTAGAACTAAAATAAATTTTCTTTTCTTTGGTTTTGTATTTTTGGTGAGGCATTTGAGGTTAAGTGATTTGTCCAGTGTCACGTAGCTAGTAGGTGTTAAGTGCTTGAGGCTAGATTTGAATTCAGGTCCTTCTGACTTCAGGGTCAGCACTCTATCCACTGCACTATCTAGCTGCCCCTAAAAGAAATTTTCTAACCCCAATTAGTTGATTATTTGGACAAAAGAATCAAGTATGTACCAGAGAAAAGGAATGAAAGGAATAGACATAATCTGGGGCATTATTTTAGCTTTTTTTAAGGGGAAGTAGGGAGCTCTATGGCTGGGTATAATAGGTTATATCTTTCAAACATTAAAAGTTTTAGCTCTCCTTGGCTTTCTAAAAGTAGATAATAGCAGAGATAGTAACAGATAGCTTTGAAAAGACCAAATGGCTGATGTATACCAGATGGTAGCATAAAGGTGATTAGGAGACCAACAGAGATATTCAACAAAAACAACTCAATGGAGAGTATAAATGCCATGCCAAACATAGAATGGAATCATAATTCTAACTAAATTATCATCATAATTTTGCCGATATTATGTCTACCATAGCTTTTGCCTCCCTCATCTACCCCCCAGAGATGCTGCAACCCTAGTTCAGGTCTTCATCATTTCTTTCTTGAATTATTGCCAAAGCTTCCTATTTGGTCACCCTGTTTTTGCCTCACTTTTCCCCTTCTTCAACAATCTGTTGGTGAAATTTTCCCTAAATAACAGGTCCACTCAAAACTCAATAGGCAGGTTTTGGGGAGGGAGGAGGTAAAAGATGGGAAGAAGAAAAATCTGGAACATAAAATCTTACAAAAATAAATGTTGGAAACTATCTTTGCATGTATGTGGAAAATAAAATACTCTTGAAAATTAAAAAAAAATCAAGCAGCAAGTATTTATTAAGCTACTCTTATAGGTACTGTATTAGGTGCCAAGAATATTAGTATACATAATAAAAAATCATATATACAATGATCTTACATTTTTATGGGAGAGATAGCAAGTATGTATGAAAATATTTATGGCATGAATATAAAGTTAATAAATACAAATATATACAAAGTAGTTAAATATGAGGTAATTAAGGAGAGAGTGGGGAAATTATGAAAGTCTTTATGAAAAGAAATTCCTGAAATGCCTCTTAAAGAAAGAGAAAAGTTCTATGAGACAGATGCAAAGAGGAGTTAATTTTAGACATGGCACACAACTGGTACAGAGGCACAGAGATGAGAGATAGAATATCCTGAGTGAGGAACTGAGAGGACAGTTTGTTAGGATACTAGAGTAAAGGGGACAGAGTAATATTGAATAAGATGGGAGATATAAAATGAGGCCAAATTGTGTAGTACTTTAGAAACTAAATGGAAGAATTAATATTTTATTCAAAGGCAATAGGAAGCTACTGGAACTGTTTAAATAGGGAAATCATTGTCAAATCTTTGTTTAAGAAAAAGTACCTTGGCAGCAATGTGGAAGATTGGCTAAATTGATGAGATTTGAATCAGGGAAACCAGTTAAAAGGCTATTGGAATAAGCTAGGTAGGAGAGATTCATCTAAGGTGGTAGCTAAGTGGATCAAAGGGCTCAAATGTAAGAAATGTAGAACTATCAAGATTTATCAACTAACTTAATATATGGGGTAAGAGGGAGTGAAGAGTCAAAGATAATGCCTAAACTATGAACCAGAGACGCTGGAAAGATGGCAATACCTTTGATAGAAATTAAGAAGTTTGGAAGAGTTGGAGAAATGATGAGTTCATTTTCAGACATGTTGATTTTAAGATGTCTCTTGGACATACTGTTTCAAATATCCATTAGGTCAGTAGTGATGTGACACTGAAGCTTGGGGGAAAGAATGGTGCTAGATTTGAGAGTTATCTTCACAGAAATAATCACTAAATCAATGGGAGCTCATAAGTCTACCAAACGAGAGAGGGTGAAAAAAGACCTGATAGTACCATGGGTAACCACTGTATTCAAGAGGCATGATTTGGATGATAAGCCAACAGAGGAAACTGAGAAGAAGCAGCCAAGGAAGTAGGAAGTGAACCACAAAAAAAGAATGTCATGAAAATTCCCAGAAAAGAGACCTTCACGGATGAGAGAGTGGTTGATGGTGTCAAAAATAATTGATTTTGTTGAGAAGGATTAGGAAATCCTAAATATCTGATATCTTTGACTCTTCATTCTCTCTTACCCCACATATTAAGTTAGTTGATAATCCTAAGAAAATATATCAGATAGAAAGCATTGGTAACTTTGGAGAACATAGTTCCAGTTGAGAGACGAGGATGAAAGCCAGATTGCAAAGGCTTAGGGAATGAAATATAAGTGAAAAAGTGGAGATAGCAAGTGTAGACAGATTTTTCAATATTATATCTTATAGAAAGAAGTAATTGGGAATTTGAAAGAATGGTGGAGTCTAGTGAAGATTTGCTAAAGATAGTGAAAACTCAGGCATGTCAAGTTATGTAATAGGGAAGTAACCAACTGTTAGAAAAAGGTTAAAAATTCATAAGAGGCGGGGGATGATTAAGGATGTAATTTCTTGAAGAAAACAAGAGAATGAGATGAAGCACACACAGAGATAATTTGGTTTTAGCAAGAAGGGCCATTTCCTTATTAAAGACTAGGAGACAGAATGAGAAAGTAGGAAATGATATCAAAAGGTTTTGAGAAGAAGAAAGTGGAAGAAGATGCAGCTCATGTTGGGTGGCCTCATCTTTTTTCACCCACCATTAAAATAAGAGTTATGGTTCTCAGCTAAGAAAAAATGTGGAGGAGGAGCTGTAAGGGGGTAGATTGTGAAGGAAAGAGAAAGTTTGTAATTGCTTCTGTGGGGAATGAGATAGGGAATTCATTAGGAGGAACAAAAAAACTGCTTTAGTTCCAAGAGGATCCAGTTGAGGATGAATAACATGAATTTGTAGCATACTTAGTCGGCACAGGTGTGAAAACTCCTTCTGTTTTTTTTTTTTTTGTTTGTTTGTTTGTTTGTTTTTGTTTGTTTGTTTTTAAGCACCTTATCATATATTATTGTTGTCCTTCATTCTTGAAGACAGCCATGACATCAGGGAGGTGATACCATGGCATGCAAGTGAGTTGGATTTTTCTTTCTTTCTTTTTTTTTAACCTGATCAGTAGGAGTAAAAGAGAAACTCATTACAGGAGCTAAATGCCTCTGTTTGGTTATTAAAGCCTTTCACAGTATGTCTCTTCCCTATCTTTCCTGTCCAACTTCTGACCAAACTGGAATACTTGCTGAATTTCATGCACAGTATCCCCTTCCATAGCATGACACATTTGCACAATTTCCTTGCCTAGAATGTACTCTTTTCTCACCTCTGTTTCATAGAACTTCCTTCACAGAGCTCCCTTCAAGGTTCAGCTCAAGTGTTGGTATGTTACTGCAAAGATGGATTATATTTACTTCTATATAAACATTTTATTTCCTCTGAGAAAATATAAGTTTCTTGAGCTTAGAGACTATATCACTTTTTTTTTTCATCTCCATGAATCTGTAACCCAGAATTAACATATTGTAGGGACTTAATAAATGCTTGTTGATTGATTGACATTGTTAACTTAATAGCCTCTGAGATGTGACTTACCTTAGCCAAGTGTCTCCCCTAGCTCCCGTTTCTTTCCCCTATTGACTTCTACTCCACTTCAGGTTATCAGTGGAAGGAATGAAAAATAGGAGCCAGTGAAGAAATCTGGATTGTTCTGGAATGGGCAAATTTCAGAGGATGTGGGGCAGTTTGCACATAAGAGCTACGGTTCCTGGGGCTGGAGTGGGTTTGTTAGTCCAAGATCAGAATACTGAGATAAAAGATCATAGGGAGTTCTGGCAGGAGGTACTGAAAGACCAATAACGAAGGACTCTCAGGTATAGATTCTCCCATGGTATAGGGGACAGCTATTCCAGTTAACCCAGTTCAGCCTCCCCTTATAACTTGGTCTCCTTCAATATTTTTAGTCTTCTAGTATTTTAAATACCCCCTCCATGTACTTTTTGATCTAGTCACACTGGCCTCCTTTCTCTTCATCAAACAAGATTTTCCATCGATTGACTCCAAGCATTTTCAGTGGCTGTCCTGGAATGCTTTTCCCTCTCATTTTTAGGTTCTGGATTTCCTAACTTCCTTCAAGTTCCAGATAAAATTCCATCTTTTACAGTAAGTAATATTTTTGGCAGATTGTACCACTAATGTTATATATATATATATATATATATATATATATATATATATATATATATATATATATATATATATATATATATATATATATATATATATAATTTTGATTCCTAGAGCAAGAAGCACAAAATGCTATGCAAATCAAATTTGCAATTCATTATGTGAAAATAGTACAAGAAATCATTAGGACAAATTCAGTTAAGGAGGAGAGATGACAGAGAGATTTAGTCAATATAGTTATTTTAAATTGTAGAAACATGTTTTAAATTAAATTCCTGCTCTGCGACATTGTTGTAATTGTCCTACTCTAGTTATAGTTCTGTAGACAAGAAAGAAAATGGAGAACACCAAGTCTTATCATTATGAAATTTCAAGTACTATGGCACTTAAGCATGGGCCATATTTTTAAGCCCTGTTTTTTGTTTATATAGTCAAATTGGTTAGACTGGTCCTGTGCACAATAGAAAAAAGTGAAGGGATTAGTCTATATCACCCCAAATTTTTTTATGGAATAGAGTTAAAAAGATGATAGAATTTAGCACTAGTCCAGCATTTCTCTTAAGTGAGGATCTGAACTTTTAGGGGAGTTATGGGAAATTCTAGGGAGACTAAGAGGATTAGAGTCTTCTAAAAAAATGAGACTCTGGACAATCCCTACATGGAAAAGTTCATCACAAATTTTGTTACTTGGAAAAGGTTACCTTTGTTGCTATCACTGAGGGGATCTGGGATTCTTTCCCCAAATACCATTGTCAGTGGTTTCAGTTGTATTAGATACAGAAGCTAGAAAAAAGGAAGTGAATAATTTACTTGGTGGAAGTCACTTTCCCAAAGGAAATCACAAAGAAGAAGTAAGAGTAAAGTAGGAACATAGAAAAAAATGACAATATTGATCTACACAGTCTGTATTTCTTACACATAGTTTGTCAATGACATTTACATAATAACATACACATAAAGCTGTATATATATATATGTATATATATATATATATATATTCTTTTTTATCCTCATAACAACCACGAGAATTAGGTAACATATTATAGTTATTTTACAGATGAAGAAACCAAAGCTTGAAGAAATTGAATGGCTTGACCAAGTCCACATAGCTAGAAAAAATAGCCTGGATTGTTCCCAAACCAACTCTTTTGATTCCAAATTCATGGCATTTTGTATTTCACCATGATGAGCTAACATTCTGGGGTCAGAGTTCAGATCAATGGTCAATAATATCTGAAGACATCCTGTAGAAAGAAATAAGTAGAAAAATTTTTGGCACCCCAAACTGTGTAACTAACCTTTTTTGTTTCTAGGAAGGATACTTTTTAAAGGAACTGGCTGAAACTAGGGCCCATGAAAAAGAAGAAATATGCCAATTGGATTATGTAGGATGACCATATCAAAAGAAACATAGTAGGCAAATATTAGCTCCAGTTAGAAAAGGAAATATTTTCACTTCTGCATACCTGTGACTTTCAGGTTTATGCCTCTCCACATACTGGAAATTCCCTTTCACATTCTCACACAGAGAATGAACTTTTCTCTAGAACTCAAGATCATTTTTTTTCATATGTGATAAGGTGGAGAAGTCAGTGGGATGTGAAACTGCATTTTGGACTTTGTCCCCTGAGTGAGTGGTTAATTTGATCCTTAGCCAGTTTGATCAGTGCCTATGTATGACAAAGAAGCAGAGAAAAACAGAAAAGTGGGGAGGAGGAAAAGAAAACAAATGAACATATTCCTCTGAATACAAAGAAAGCCTTATTCTGAACAGAGTAAACACTGTTAAAATCATTTAGCACATTTTTGGATGATTTAAAAATCATCACTTAGTGGAATCTTAGGAGGAATCTAATCCAAGTCAAGGATATGAAGTTTCTTGCCCATGGTTACACATATTCTCTTCTCACCATACTCTGAAATATAATCTCTACCTGTTGAAACCTCCATCTGGAAATACACCTATGGAAGGGACACCATGGAGTAAAAGACTAGACCAGTCTACATTACATGAAATACAGCAGGATGGAAAGACAAATAGTACTCTTGTTAAACTGTGGAATTATAGGTATTCAGAATGAGAGATGAAAAGAACCACAGACGCTATCCAACTTTCTAGACCAAAACAATGGAGGTAGCTGATTTTTAATTTTTTTTTTTCTGCATGAGCTTATAGGGAACAGAAAAAAATAAATATTGAGTCTATTTTCTCAGGCTTTCCTCTCTTGCTTCTTGCCCTAAGGCAGTTTTAGGGATAACTCTCACCCATTATTCCTTTCTTTTAAGGTTCCAATTCCTGATTTTTGTTATCAACCTGAAGGACTAATATTTTATTGTCTATTCTTGCCTAATATTTCATTCAAATTCTGAGTGAAGTTATGCTTCCATGCCCACCCTTCCCCATCACTACTACTACCACTTACAGAGTAAATGTTATATAAAAAGATGTTTGCAGATACTCATTAACTTTTAATGATTTAGCTGAAATTATCCTCTTCAAATGCAGGCTAATGGAAAATATCTGTCTCTTTTGAGCTTCACGCCATGTCCTAAGAGCAGTCTTAATATCTAGATCTTTATCAAATATGTCCATCAACTATTTGGGCTAAAATTGGCTGGCGACACTCAGCCTACTTAGTGAGTTCTTTCTCTGCAGGTCAATTCAGCAACAAGTATTTATTGAGTAAGTAATATATGATGACATGACTTTGGGTCATATCAGTTAGTTAAAGAAGAAATATTAGAGTTAGAATAGGGAATCCAACTTTTGGTTAGATTTCTTTAGACAAATAAGTTAGGTTATGGCAACTGCTTCTCCCCCCTCTTTTTAAACTTTGATTTAAAAATACTTGGTTCTAATCTGTGATTTCAACAGCATAAAAAAATTCCTGATTTTTTTTTTTTTTTTTGCGAGGCAATTGGGGTTAAGTGACTTGTCCAGAATCACAAAGCTAGGAAGTGTTAAGTGTTTCAAGCTAGATTTGAACTCAGTTCCTTCTGATTCCAGTGGTCTATTCACTGCACCATCTAGCTGCCCTTCAAGAACTCCTGATATAAAAACATCATCAAAAATTGCAGATGAAAAAATTTGCAAATGACTGACTTATTAGTAAGCTATAGTGCTAGGAAGTTGCCTTTTGAGAGTTGAAGCAACATTCCCATAGTCATATGGCTAGTATTTATGGGAGACCACTCTCCTTCCTCCTTGAAAAAGACTCATTTAATTTTTCATTAATTTATTAGGAGTAAAATTTATGTGATAATAGCAATATTATAAATAGAAAAAAACTTTATTAAATTTAAGAATTCTGATCAAGCATGGCTCTTGTCAACAATGAGGTGATTCAGGCCAGTTCCAATGGTCTTGTGATGAAGAAAGCCATCTGCACCCAGAGATAGGACAGTGGGAACTGAATGTGGACAAATAATATTTTCACTCTTTTTGTTGTTGTTTGCTTGCATTTTGTTTTCTTTCTCATTCCCCCCCCTCTTATTGATCTGCTTTTTATGGAGCAGCATGATATTTATAGAAATATGCATAGAGGAAATGCACATATTTAACATATATTGGTTCACTTGCTGACTGGGGTGAGGGAGGGAGGGAAAAAATTAGAACACAGGCTTTTGTAAGGGTGAATGTTGAAAATTGTCCATGTATATATTCTTAAAATAAAAAACTAATTAAAAAATGCATTCTGATCAAGGCATTCCAACATACTGCCATACCTACTACAATCTCATGGGATTAATGATGATTAAGGCCAGAGATGTGGGTCTCATGATGCCAACCTGAGTTAGAGCTGGTGAGTGCTTAATATTACTTTTTAATTAGTTGATTACCTTATTCACCTTGTAAGATTATTATGAGAAAAAAAAACCTGTGTAAGACTTAAAACAGAATATAAGTGAAAGCTATAACAATATTTCTATTTATTTATCATTCACCATGATAGAAAAAAAATGGCACCATGGATGGTTTTTATACTATTTTGTAAACTTTCAAAGTTAGAGATTCTGTCAAAATCATGAGAAAATTTAATTTAATTTTTTTTAGTTAAATGATTATTGGAAAAAAAGAAAAATAGTTGTAACAATAGTTTAGCAAAACAAATTCTTACTTTAGCCATATCATATATGTATACATATGTATGTATCTTTATATGCCTACATGTATGTCTATATGTAAATATTTATATAATTCTATTTACTTATTAAATCATTATATATTTACATATATTACATATGCATTATTATTATTATATGTATTATATATATATTTCATTCTGTACTCTGAGTCTAGTAGTTAGGTAGCCTAAATCAGTGTCAAAATTAACCAGAAACTGGGCAACTAATTAATGCATCAGGATCCCTATAGGCACATATTAACTTAGAAAACTACATGCTAATATTATCTATCTTTTATTGTATTTTTATTTTATTAAATATTTCCTAATTACATTTTAATCCAGGCTTAGGTCTCACTCAATGTCTGAGTGAGGTGTTGGGGATTCATAATAACAGTAGATTCTTTACCATCCCTTATAAAACACACCGTTTCCTGATTTCATTTTTCACTGATGGTCCCCTAAATCTGGATTGACTTGGCTCTCAATGAGCTTACATTTATTACAAGTACACACACACACACACACACACACACACACACACACACACACACAGAAGCTAAGTGGTACAGTGGATAGAGTGCAATGACTGGACTAAGGAAGACTCATTTTCCTGAGTTCAAATTCAACCTCAAACATTTACTCCCTGTATGACCCTGGACAGGCCACTTAAGCCTATTTACCTCAGTTTCTTCATCAATGAGCTGGAGAAGGAAAAGATCAACCACTCTAGAATCTTTGACAAGAAAACCACAAATAGGGTCACAAAGTGTCAGGATAAAAAATGACTTACCAACATAGAGGATATATTCAAGGTACATCCAAAGTAGTCTTCCAGGGGAAGTCAGCACTTGAGCAGACCAGAAGAGGCCTCATACAGAGAAAGTAATGCTTGAGAGTAACATCAAAAAATATATATTTTATGGATGACGTTCAAGATGTCTTCTTCCCAGTGACCGTCCAGAACTTGAATATTGCATATAACAGTTTTCTCTCCCTGACTTTGGTGAGAAGAGAGCTCCTTAACCTGAGAGATCTTCCTATTATACAATCAGAAAGATTAGAGATTTTCTAACTCTGACCAGAAATCAATGAAACATTTGTAGTTTGATAACTTAATATTTTATGTTATATTATTTAAACACCTTTAGGATCCATGACTTTAACAGTATTGGTCCTTTTTTCCCCTATGACACAGCTTTCAGATTCTTACACTTTAAATGGTCTTTTTGAGATAGGAGAGGCTGAACAATTCAATCTATGGATAACTTCTGAATGTCTTAAAAAAAATATTTTATTGAGTACCAGCCCTGAAGTCAGGAGGACCTGACTTCAAATCTTGTCTCAGACACCGCCTAGCTGTGTGACCTGGGCAAGTCACTTAACCCAATTGCCCCAGCAATATATATATATATATATATATATAATTAAATCTAAACTTGGCAAACATCTACAAAAATGAACATTTCCATATATACAGAAGAACAGGAAAAAAAGAATAATAAACCTGTTATATCTGTAGCTTTCTTTTTTAAAAAAAGTAATATTTGAAGGAGGGGCTCAGTTAGACAACTATCCTCACCTCACTTAAAATAATGGTAAGACGCTTTCCTAGCATACCTTAAACAGAGAAAGCAAATTTCTATTTTTCACAAAGTGTGAACAAGGTCTTTGTTATTGTTGTTGCTATTGTACTTGAAGAAGACCAAAGATAGCATGAGGGTAATGGCTTAATTTATGTGTGAATTGGATTTAATGAGGCAGAACTGCTCACACTTACATAGATATGACATGTGGTCTGTTCTGATTAGTTGAGAAAATTAATTTTGCCTTTTAGGGCTTATATAAAATCACTGGGCTAGTTTGGAATCAGACTTGAGCATCTGGCATTGGAGAGAAGCCTATAACCAAGCCCCTGAAGAGAAATGACTCAAGTGGGAGGTGGGAAGTGGGAGTGGGAGAAGAATGAGGAGAAAGAGAGTGCCTTGGGCTTAACTAGGACTCTTTTTTCCACTCCTTTGGCCAGAGTAAAACTTCACAAATCTCAAAGAACTTGAAAATTCAAACTTTTTTACTAGTGTTCTAATTGTGTCCTCAGGACAGCAATCTCAAATGGCAAATACATATACTGTATCAAAAGGGAAAATCTTAAGGAATTCTAAAAAAAAGTATTAATATGAGGGGCAGCCTACCCATTTATTACAGGTATTCTGTAGCTTACTATTCTATAGACTCTAGTTTCCCTGCCACTCTTTTTTGTAGCATCATTAGATGATACTGCTCTTAATTTTTCATTTTCCTCTTTAAGTTTGCATTCAAAATGTGTTGTCTTTGAAGGTCTAGTTTGTAAAATTAAATATTTTACATCTGGCTTCTGAGATCTTTAAGCTTATGAATTGTGACAACTGTTTTATATCAATTAAACTCCAGAGAATCAACATGGTGTAGTAATAAGAACTTGCCTTGGACTTGAGAAATTTGCATCTCTGACACAAACTGATAGTGAAACCTTGGGTAAGAGATTTAAGCTCTTAATGTTATAGGATAATGCTAGTTCTAATACTTTACATTTTAGAGAAGATTTTGACCTGCTCTGTTAAGGGGAATTTCCTTATCTGTGGGTCCCTCTGTCATTGAAATCATAGGACTTGTCCTTATTCCTTTCACTTAAGTTTCTCTAAGAAAAAGATGGAAAATGTACAAAAATGTTTGTGACAGCCCTTTTTGTAGTAGCAAGAAACTGGAAAGTGAATAGATGCCCATCAGTTGGAGAATGACTGAATAAGTTGTAGTATATGAATGTTATGGGATATTATTGTTCTATAAGAAATTCTTCAGCAGAAGAATTTCAGAGAGTACTACATGAACTGATGCTAAGTGAAATGAGCAGAACCAGGAGATCATTGTACACGGCAACAACAAGATTATATGAAGATCAATTCTGATGGATGTGGTTCTTCTCAATATTGAGACAATTCAAGATCAGTTTCAATGATCTAGTAATGAGGAGAGCCATCTATTCCCAGAGAAAGAACTATGAGAACTGAGTATAGATCACAACGTAGCATTTTCACTTCTTTTGTTGTTTGCTTGAATTTTATTTTCTTTCTTATTTTTTCCTTTTTTATCTGATATTTTTTGTGCAGCATGATAATTGTGGAAATAGCTGTAGAAGAATTGAACATGTTTAATATATATTGTATTACTTGCTGTCTGAGGGGGTGAGAGAAAAGGAGGAAAAAAATTGGAACACAATGTTTTGCAAGGGTGAATGTTGAAAATTATCCATGTATATGTTTTGAAAATAAAAGCCTTTAATAAAAGATAAAATCTGTGGGCAAAAAATTAAATTAAATTAAAAAAGAAAAAAGATACTAATCATGATTTTGTTTATAGTCAACATTTTGTTAAATGATTACTATTTATCATTTGTGCTGTGCCTGTGCTTTGTGAAGTGCTCAGAATCAGTGATTTTACTTTTAACGATTTTCCATTTTTCAGAGCCAACTGTTTCTTTAAGTAAGTGATAGTACAGTTACTGTAATTGCATGTTTTCTTAAATATTCATCCTTTAATTTGGTATTAATTTTGACTTTTAACTAGTTGATGATACGATGACAAGAGGCAGCTTATTCTAAAATATTTCACATTAACTGTTTCTTTTAAGATAACAATTAGTTCCATTTTTTTTGTGACTGTTTGTTACTTTCCATATCTAGCATTTTCCCAATTAGTTATGAAGAAAGTATTCATATGCAAAAGCATGAGCTTTCAAAATAGCCTGTTAATATGTGGTCTCTTTTATTTCTTAAATCCACACTATATTTTCCAACTTAAAAAAAATATTTCTTTTATCAATAAGTCACCATAGCCAAAAAGTTTATTCCTAGTGTCCAACTGATAGTGAAGAACTAAGGCTAATCCTTAGACAGAAGACACATTCAGTCTTTGGGACAGACTATGTATTTATAAAATTTAGATACATTTAGAATATTCCACATATCTCTCTTTATATATTTTGTCACATAAATTTGTTTATATATATATATATATATATATATATATATATATATATATATATATATATATAAAACACACACACATATATATATATAATTTTTGCTTATATATATATATATTTCATTTGTGAAAATATATAAACGATAATTTGAGAAGTTCCTTAATGTAATTTTATTAAAATAAATACTAGAGCAAATTTCATTTTGGTCCTCAGAAAAGGGAAATAGACTCCAATGTGGTTAACCTACAAAGAGAGAATATGTGTTGTGCATTCTAACTATATCAATAATGATGGGAAGACTTACTCTAATATTTACATAAAAAATCAATAACATACTTTTAAATTTACATTATGGCTTTTATGATTCATTAAAATCTATTCAAAATCTCTTGACATTTATTAAAACCTACAGAGAAAAATGGAGCTACAGTGACATGCAAGAAAAAAGAAATTAGTGAAGAGCTGACAATAAATCTTAAAAATCACTGTTGGTAGGGTTGATGAAACAGGTACACTATTAAATCAGTGTGGAGCTGTCAAATGGTCCAATTGTTTTAGAAATCAATCTAGTAAGTTATGTGAATGATTTTTTTTTGACCCAAAGATACTCCCATTTGGGCTTTCCTTAAAGAGGTTATTAAGAGAGAAGAAAGATCTATTTTTGTAAAAACTTCCATAGATATTTTATTAGTGAAAAAGAAAATATAATGACCTGTCCATAAAACAATTGGAACACGGTTAAATAAATTATGTTATACTAACATGATAGAACATTACTGTACCATAAAATGTAAAATATGAAGATCACCAAAAATATGGAAATATTTGCAAGAAATCATGCAGGGAGAAGAAAATAGAAACAGAGCAACAATTTACATTGATTCCAATTTTATTTTATTGTATTTTTAATAGATACAAAACTTGGTAAGTGTTCAAATAATGTTTTGGAAGTATACAAAGGAATAAATAAGATACTATGGGTATTAGTGGGGAAAGTGCAATTCTTGGATTGAAATGATCATTTTCAAACTACAGTTCCTATACTTAGTGCATATGTGATGCTAAAGAAGCAATTAATTTCTCTAAAACTCAATTTCCTCATTGTAAATTAAAAAGGTTGGACTCTGACCAGCCCCTTAGATCACCTTTAAGATTCATTACAACCCCAAATCTAGGAACAATGCAACTTCCTCCTTAAAATATAAATAATTATGATTATAAATGATTTCATTTTGGTTTGTTTGAATATTTCTTTTGAAGATTATTAAGTTTATAATGTAAATTATCATTATTATTTTTAAAGCAGAAGACTGCTGAAGTCAAGAAAGAGGTCAAGAAAATTATGTCTATCTGAGATTCATTGGAAAAGTGTGACTAGGAAATCTTACCAAAAATAATTCTAAAGGTGGGATTTTGTTATTATTCAGTTGTGTGCAACTCTTCATGATCTTGGTTGGGGTTTTCTTGTCAGATTCTGGAGTGGTTTGCCATTTCCTTCTCCAGCTCATTTTATAGATGAATAATTAAGACAAACAAGATTAGGTGACTTGCCCTGGATGACCCAACTAGTAAGTGTCTTGAGGCTAGATTTGAATTCACAAAGATGATTCTTCCTGACTTCAAGCATTGCACCCTATCCACTGCATCACCTAATTGCCCAAAGCTGAGATATTATGGCCCAAAAGATGAAAACCTGTCTGCTTGCTACTGCAGTAATCAATGCCAAACAACCAAGTCATCAAATATTCCATTTTGGGGCTGTGATAGGGTCAATAACCCTTGTCATATCAGTCAAAGATGATATGAAAGATGATTTGGGCCCAAGTTTGGATTGTGAAGTAATCCTAAAGAATCCCTTTTATTCTTTCTATAGCATATGTCCATAAGGTACCAATCTTGTCTTTGTACTTCTTTGATTGAACTAATCACTTTTAAAGTGTTAATCTGATTATTCCAGTGTTAGTGGAAAATGATGTGTTATAACCTACTTCTTTTTTTATTATTAACAAAATAAGGAGTATTGACATAACTCTTCCTTTCCCTTGAAGACACAAAGAAACAAAGAACTGGAAGTTTCCTGCTCTAAATAATCACTTTCTCTCAAATCCTTTACATTTAAATAGAAATTATTTACAAGTCAAATTTATTTTCTCTGTACATGAATTATCCAACAAGTTATGTGAATTATATGTACTCAAATTGAAAGTCTATATCATCTTTGAGATAAAAAACCAAAATCCTCTATTGCTGTTGATTGCCACAAATACCAGATTTTTTGATTTTCATTACTTATTGAGCTATAGGCTAAATGAAGATAAGGAGCAGATTATATTCAGACTTTGAATCTCCTCTTCCCACTCCCAACACTCAGTAAAGTGCTATGTACCAGAAGGAGACTAATGTATGCTTGTTATTTTAAATAGTTCAACATTTCAATAGCAAGGGGAATTATTCTTTGAGAGAGACAGAGATACAGGGATACCGACAGAAAGAGAGGCAGAAACAGAGATAGAGACATGGAGATATGGGATAGGGGGGGAGAGAGGAAGGAGGGAAGGAGGCAAAGAGAGAGGGAGAAGAGGAGAGGAAGAGGAAGGAAGGGAGAGAGAAAGGAAGAAGACAGAGGGAAGGAAGGAGATAGAGGAAGGGAGGGAGGAAAAACACACACAAAGAGAGAGGGGAGGAGGGAGGGAGAAAGGGAGAGAGAGAGAGAGAGAGAGAGAGAGAGAGAGAGAGAGAGAGAGAGAGAGAGAGAGAGAGAGAGAGAGAGAGGGATGGGTAGATGTTGCCTAAGCTTCACCTTCTGGAGGCAAAAAGAATTCCAGATGAATACTTGGTCAGTCAGTTATTCCTGAAATGTAGTGACCCACTACTTCACAGGGTAGACCATTCTATTTTTTAGATGTAATTGTTAGAAAGATTTTCATTTCATAGAATCAGAAATTTCAAGTATATTTTCCAAGAAAACCCCAAAAAGGTAGATAAAACTAAAAATGAATAAATACTCTAATGGACTAACCCGCCACCCCCAAATCTAATCCTTGCTCCATCAAATGTTTAGCAAAAGCTGTTGAATTTCTTTGTCTTCTCTCCTGCAGGTTAAACATTCCCTTTTGCTCCATTCCTTTTATGGCGTGCATGAAACGCCCTATATCATCTTGATAATACTCTGGATGCATTTTGCTGTGTCAATATTCTTTCTAGGACATTAGTAGGTCCCTTCCAGGCCTATCATTCTCTGACTCACCTCTAAAATTCTGCCTTAAAGTGTGTTTTCAATCAATGTCTACTTTCAGCTAAATATTTTACACTTATAGGGAGTATATAGAAGGCTCACTCAGATTGGTAAGGATTAATTAGCCCAAGACTCTAGACTGAGAGAGAATAATGCTACTAAGGGAAAAAACAAACTTAAGTCAAAGAAGAGATCAATCTTGCTTTTTCTCTTGTAGGTGGTGTTTGTTGGTTGTCTTCCAGTACATTGGAACTGGTGACCAACTTATTTTATAATAGGTCCTCTCTGAACTCTAGAGGAGATGTCTTTTGTGTCTGACTGGACCACAAGCAAGATTAAATCAGTTAGGAACTATGTAATAATAACCTGCATTTATTTAGAGTTTGCAAAGCCTTATATATGTATATTATTTCATTTGATCCTCACAACAATGCTGTTTTGTAGAGGAAGAAACTGAGATTGAGAAAGTCCATGGTCCCACAGCATGTAAGTGATCAAAGTGGAATTTGAACTCAGTTTTTTTCTTCAAGCTAATTATCTATGTCCTATGTCATTTATCTGCCCCAAATGATATCACTGCACATAAACATCACTTGGGTCATTATTATGTAAGGGAAATTTGACCAATTTTTATTTTACCATCTCTCTTCCAGTAAAACTGAAATAATCAATTAAGTAGACATATTCTCAGGAAGAGAATGAATCATATCATCTGCTTGATTCTTAAAAATCTTTGGTATGAAGAAACTATCCTCAACTAGACTCAAATGAAAATATATTCTTGTACATAGTATTTTGAAATCAAATACTTAAAATTGTGAATACACAAGAGGAGTGAATAAATGTAGATGGCAACAGCAAGAAAGTGAGAACAAAGACACTTCTTCCTAAAGATATACAAGGAGATGGATGAAGGCAGAAATCTGTTATAAAAGGTCATGAGAAGAGGAGGACAGAGGGTATTATGGACAAAATCTGGATTATAAGTAATTGGTTCTTGTGTCATACTATATTACAATATGAGAGAGTATGTAAAAACCAAGAGTTGGCGGTTCAGGATGGAGTAGGGAGGAAAGCAGGGGGATATAATGGAGTGAGTGAACACCAGGGTCAAATTGATATGGGAGCTTCTCTCTCTGTTTTGCTCTGGCACTCTGGTCTCACTTGCCCCTCCCCATTGAGACCTTCAGGTCTCAAAGCCCTCCCATATTCCCTATGAAATCTGGGAAAAATAGATTCTTTTGTCTAGGACCAAGAAATCCTTGGGCAAGCAACTCCTGCCATCCCAGCCTTAGTTAAGCTGCAGGAACTCAGTATATTTCCCCATAAATGTCAATATCCAATAAAACCAGAGGCTAGGGAGGGATTGCAAGTTTTAATTGAGAAATTTCTTAAGTACAAGCTTTTAGTTTCCTGCGAGTCTCCCTGCAACACTGCAATTCTTTCTGTTAGAAAACGAAATCTGAAGATCTGCCATCTTCAGATCTCTCACTTCCCCTCCTGGCCTGAACTTTCATTTAACATAAAGACAACTCTATAATCCTTGTCAACTTGAAGCAACTCTAGAAGATGAGACCTTTGTCCTTTTGCCCCAAATGAATTTGGGGTGATTACTTGAGGGAGGAATGATGTAAACTGAGATTTTGGGGGGAAGGGCGGTCCTGGGTTAGAAATCTCAGACCCTTCTAGGAAGGCCCCCATCCTCTTGTTCATAGAGGAAACTCCCAGATAGTAATCTCATTCAATTGGAGATCTTGGCTGGGGGCATAATTCTACCCTCTCTTGAATTAAAAATCAGTCCCTCAAATTCATCTGGAGATTGGTGCCCAGCTCCAGGCCAAAAAAATCAAACATTACGTGCCCAAACTTTTGCAAAGGTCCTAACAGGATTTTGCCTGCTAAGAAAGTTGTTTTCTTAGTGTAATAAACCCTTTTTTTTTTTGCCACAAACCTCACGCCTGTATTCATTCTGGTTTGCAAATTCTTTTGCAAAGCCTGCGACCAGCCAGGGTACCCAATGCTGTCGGATGATCTCTCAACTCTCATTTCTTACACCTCAACAAAATCAAGGGCCTGTAATGAAGGGAAGATTAATTTTTTTTAGAAAGAAAAAAAACTATAGGAGAATGGGAGAGTACAACGTGGGGAATTGAAAGGGGGGGCAAGAAACTCCTTACTTTGGAGATAGGAGAGGATTCCACTGACAAGTGGGTAAAGGTATAGGTGAAGAATGATGAGGACATCATACAGGATGAGGTCCGGGAGATTTGTTGCCTGAAAAGTTCACTTATTCTGTGAGAGGGGGAGGTGAAACAGCTGGGGACAACTGGTACCTGAATGGGAGAGCATCTCCACAAGGAGGAGATTTCCAGGCAAATATGGGGGGGAAAGGTCAAAAAGGGAAAATGTTTATCAGTGAGGAGAGAGTGGGTTTACCATGGACAGTGTTTTCTCTCATATCAGCAATAATTGCCATTGTTTTGAGAGTCAAGGCACAATGAGAAACATGGTAGTGGCAGAAAGCTCTTAGAGTGCAAAGCCGAGAATGGATATCCTGAATGCTTTGATTGTATGAAGAATATAGAGAAAGGACCTAGACTAGATGATTATAAGGGTCATGAATCAGAGAATGAGAGTCTAGAATAAACAGAAAGAGAAGATGGATAATGAAAAGAATAAGAGATTTTTTGGGAAAGAGGCACAGAAATGAAATAAAAAGTCCTAATGAACTTAATTATAAAAATTAAGATAAAAGTAGGAAAAGGGAAAAATGTATAAGACCCCAGTGGGTAAAGAGTAACATGAGAAAAGGGCATCAGGGAAAAGGGAACAGATCCAGTGGGAATATGGCAACCTTAAAAATTCAAGTAAATACTTGAAATAATAGCTGAAGAGTGGGGAATAAATCAAAATTTAAAAAGCATTTTTAGAATCAGATGGCAAAAGTATGAACCTAATTGATAACTTTAAATGTGAGCAGATTAAACAATACAACAAAATGAAAAAAGAGTGACAGATTGGATAGGAAAACAAAACCCTACAATCTGTTTTGTAAGAGAAAACATTTGAAAAACAAAGACATGCACAAAATAAAATCTAGAGGGTAGAAGAAATTTACTATGCATCAAGTGAATTAAAAAAAATCAGGAGTTGCCATGTTATCAAAGCAAAAACAAACATTCAAAAAAAAATAAAAAGGAACAAGCAGGTTAAACTATGTTATTCTGAAAGGAACCATATATAGCAAACTAATATCAGCAATAAATGTATATGCTCCAAATGCCTTAGCATCCAGGTTCATAAAGGAAATATTATCTGAATTTCAAGAAAACATAGACATAATACACTGGTAACAATATCTTTCTATCAGTTTTGGATAAATCTAAGAGGAAGATAAACAAAAGGGAAACATGGAACTAAACAAAGTTCTGGACAAACTAGAGTAAAAAGAAAAATTGGATTTAGAAATAAGGTAAAAATAACCTGAGAAGGAAAACAAAAATGCAAGCAGACAAAAACAGAGGGATTGGGAATTCTATGTTGTGGTCCACACTCATTTCCCATAGTTCTTTCGCTGGGTGTAGCTGGTTCTCTTCATTATTGAGCAATTGGAACTTATTTGGTTCACCTCATTGTTGAAGAGGGCCATTCCATCAGATTTGATCATTATAAAGTATTGTTTTGAAGTATATAATGATCTCCTGGTCCTGCTCATTTCACTCAGCATCAGTTCATGTAAGTCTTTCCAGGCCTTCCTGAAATCATCCTGTTGGTCATTTATTACAGAACAATAATATTCTATAACATTCATATACCACAATTTATTCAGCCATTCTCCAATTGAGGGGCAGCCATTCAATTTCCATTTTCTAGCCACTACAAAAAAGGTTTAAATGCATTATTTCTTGCAAAAATAATTTTAACAATTTTTTTTCATCATTAAGGACAGTGTAAATACATTTAGACTCTTACATCACAGTCCATGTTCCCGTGGTTCTATGATCCTAAAACCAAAAATGGTAATTGAAATAAAATAGGTACCAGCCTATATGTACAGAATATTTATCTATACATGAATCAAGGGCATCCTGGGTGAAAGGGGTATAATAAGTGAACCTCAATACTACAGGCAACAAATAGGCTTTGCCATCTGAGAGACCCTTACAACAAGTTGTCTGCCATCTACATATGATAAATCATGAACAAAATAAATAATTCTGAATGACACTGATAATAAACATTGAATATGGCAGAAAAGAGGGATATGGAGAGGTTGAAGAAGGAATCCCTATGGATGATATAGTCCTTCAGATGTATTCATTTATGGATGGCATTGTGACAATTGCATCAAGTCCCAGAACACTGGAGAACCTTCCAGAAGTGATCTATAAATATTCAGAAGAGTTTGGACAATCTACCTACATAGGAAAGACCAAATGAACAAATGAACAATGTCTATTGGATGAACTCTATATAAAGCTTGCTGATCAGTATGTACGTTAAGGATAAAAATAACAATTAGACAAGAAATTAGGCTCCAGAGTTGAACAGGATAAAGAGATTTTCAGGAAATTACAAATTTCTTTTCTGACCCCAAGTTTTCCATAAAAGCCACGAGCAATATTTTCAATACTGAAATTTATCAGTTTTGTTATGTGATAATGAGATGTGGAACAGAAGTATTTCTGAAGAATTAAAAATGAGTTAAAACATAGGGCAATGAAGAGGAGTGTGGTGGGTATGATGAGGTTGGAACACATAAACACAGAGGAACATTGAGAAAAAAAATCAGAGTGAACAATATTATCAAAGAATTATGTAATAGTAAGAGTTGAGGGTCAGTTGCATGAAGATGATAGTTGATTTACTGGAGTTCATGAGATCATCAAGAGACAGGGTGGAAAGAGAAGAAATCCTAAGATAGCACATTGAGATACACCCACAGTTAATGGGCAATACATGAATGATGACAATGAAAAGAAAATTTAAGATAGGTCACAGGGGTATGGCCTGAACCAGGACAGAACAGTGTTATAAAAATCCAGGAAAGAGAAAGCATCTAGGAGGAGATAGTTTTTTTTTAAACAGTGTCAAATGCTGCAGAAAGATCCAGAAGGTTAGGTATTGAGGGAGAAAGCCACTGAATTTATCTATCTATCTATCTATCTATCTATCTATCTATCTATCTGTTTTTTCATTGAATTTAGTATTAAAGAGATCATTGATGACCTTGAAGAGAACAGTTTCTATCAATAATAGGGATAGATTTCACACTGTAAAGAGTTGAGAAGTGAGTAGAAAGCAAAAAACAAAACAAAACCTGAGGCAATAAAAATAGTTGGTTTTTAAAGAAGAATTCAATGATGAAATGCAGATGAGATATGGGTTGAAAGACTGTGGGGTTATTAGGGTAAAATGAATATTTTTTGCATGCATTTAAAGGATGGAGGTAGATGTGGACATGTTTAGTAGCCAGCAAAATTAGGAGAGACTGAAAATTAGGGGTATAAAGAGAATGATCAAAGGAGCAAGCTCCTTGGAGAAAAGGAAAAGGAAGAAATCAAGGGAATAGTGAAGAGCTTCCTCATCCTGTGAGATGAGAGCAAAGAATAAGAGAATTTTAAAAAGTTTGGAATTGGAAAGGAAAGGGAGCTTACAAAGGATGACCTCATTTGTTTCAATGATATAAGTGAAGTCCTTTCCTAAAAGGGAGAGGGAAGGGAGTAAATAGTTTATTTAAGGAGAAAATAAAAAATTCAGAAGATTTACTGTGGGAAATGAGATAAAGAGTCAATAATAGAAGAAGAAAATGATGGACTCCTAGCCAAAGATGTAATCACAGAAAGTAAGCAGCAGATGATAAAGTGTTGAATTAAGTTTAAAGACCTGTTTATATTTTGTCACTTCTTTATTATGAAGGGTTAAAATATTGTTATAATGAGTTCCAACTTGCTGCTGTGAATAAAATTTATATAAACTGGAATTGGTCCCAATTAAAGTTGATGCACCAAAAATGATTTCAAGATCTTGACATATTAATGCTTAACTGTCTCCTAAAAAAAAAAACCAACAAGTTACCAACTTCTTTAGGAAAATTTAGACTCATTTTAGTAGAACCTAAGTAAGGATAATCTTCATCACTCAATAGATAGTGCTAAATTTTTCAAAGGGTATAATAGAATTTCCCTCAAATAAAAGGGCTAAAACTTAATGGTTACTTGAGATCTAAAATACAGAATAGGAGTACATTTACATTTCTAAGGTTGCTGTCATTTCAGCATGAAGTTCTATGAATTAAGGCATGGATCTATATGCAACAGTATTCATATTCACGTTCATATTTATATCATGAGGCAATCTTCCTCCCTAGTGACTTTTTTGTTTATTGAAAATATTTTGATTCACCTTCTCACATACTCAAAGTACATTTTTCTTATAATATATGTCAGTCCTGTGGACCATCTAAATCTTAATTATAACAGATATATATCTTTGTTATGCCTTTATTTATACTAAGTTGGTATTAATTTAGCATTAAATGGTCTGGATTCGTAGTTACCCTGAATGAAGCAGTCCTTTCTATTTTTTTCTCAAAATGGAGTATTAATAAATTATTTTTCTGAACTATTTGAAAGAGTTTGATTCTTGTATAATACATATCAGTTGACAAAGCTAGATTGAGTCATATTTTCACAAGTTAGTTTAATGTTTGTGATTGGAAAATAAGATTAAAATATTTGCTAATTTTGAAACAATTCATTAAAACTTGCCATCTTTTATTCATATTCCCAACCAGAGTTGCTCTCAGTCAGTTAATAGTAGTTCAAGAGTGCTGATAAATTTTGAGTGTGAACTTTTTAATGTGAAACCAGTAAATATTATAAATTGGAGCTTAATATATTATTCTGTTGATTTTTAAAATTTTAAAAAGTGATGGAGAAATTATTAATAACAAAGATTACACTAAAAACATGTTTATTGAACACATAGTTTTTCTTTCCTTTCTGGAGAGCCAGTTATTAAATACTTATCAATACACCACTTTGTATATTCCTTCACTGAGGTCATTAATATGCATTATTTTACATCATTCATAAAATAATTTGACTTTTTATATTTATATCATGGTTCATTTTCTTTCAAAAACTGCTCAATTATCATCTGAAAAGTGTGTTTATTCTCTCCTTCTCTATTACACACACACACACACACACACACACACACACACACACACATACATATTGTGCACAGTTTTTAGTAAAACAAACTTTTCTCCAATTCCTTTAAGGTATTAAAGTGCTCATCAGTATAGTGGCAATATATTATAGCCTTTATATAACTCTTTTCTTTCACATAAAAATACTTTTTCTGTTACTTTCAGCATTAAACTACTCCATTTATTTTAAAGGGAAAGTATACCTTAGATCAGCAAAAACTGATGAAGTGCTAAGATGGCTCTTAAGCTAATTTTCTAGCTCTGCTGTGAGTCTAGGAAGGAGCAACCAACTGAGAAAAAACCCAGCCTTTGGAGTGTAATTTCTCTTTTACCCTTTGTGGGAGACAAAGTGACTTCTTTCCATCTCCCTTCTGGCCATGGTGCATTGCAGTATTACTGCTAGACCAATAGGGAACACCACAGCCAGCTGGAATCAGTTCTGGAAAGCCTGAGGTACAGTGAAGATGCTTCCAGTAAGGAGTAAAGGATCAGCTTTCAAGATAGAGTGCAGATTCAAGGAACTAAATCTCTGGCAATAAAGAAAACCAAGTAAGGACTCAAAAGTTGAGCAGTTGGCTTTTAAAAGTATGGACAAGAACAGATGCTGGAGCCCATCTGAATGACTGGGTAGACAAAGAGAGGGAGTGGCATGAACACTCTATGGAGAGAACAAAGTCAATGACACTGTAGAACGCATTTGTAAGACCATTGGTAGGGGGTCATAGGGTACAAAACCATAGGGTACCCTTTGAATCTGGGAATAATTGTTCCTTTGAAAACCTAACTTGCAAATCTATGATCATGGAGCTGGTGAAGCAGCCCCGAGGAGGTCCAACACATAAATTTGACATGGGATCTGACATTTTGTGGTATCATGAAGTCCAGAAGAGGAAGCAGAGAAGTCATAGGTTGGAGCAATCTAGGATTGGGTTTGTTTGTTTAATAAGATCAATGATGATAAAACAATTGTAAACAGTGTAAAGTTGAAGTGATTAAACATAGATTTTTAAGGGAGGAAATCGAGACCAAAGCCAGAATGATGGTTTGAGAAAGCAGGAAGGATGACTGAGCAGTGAGATGAGAACAGAGGATAGGCTTGGGGGGGCTGGGAGCGGAATTAGACCTCTCATACCTTCAGTCTGTCTACTGGAAGCTTATAAAAGGAAATATAGCTCAGGTTTCTGGGTTAATGTTTCCTTAACTGTGACTGTAGAGCTGTTGACAAGAAGGACAAGGGAGTTAGGTGAAGCTGATGTGTGCTATAGCAGGTCTGGGTCTCTGGGGAGCTTTCCTTGTATTTCTCTTCGTGTTCCTCTTCTTCCTATAGGTCTGGGGCTTTGCGGAAGCAGAAATGGGATCTTTGGGAACAAAATGGTACTAAAGGTTTGGGGAATGATGATTATCATAAGAACAGCATGTAGTTGTGTTTTTGCCCACTCTGAGTCCTTCTCTGTTTTATCTGGCAAATGGGTCAGTTGTTGGAGGTTTGGCAATCTGTGATCCTAGCACTTCATAATTATCATGTAGCTTTCAGACCCTACTGATAAAACTAGAACTTTGTAAGACTAGTAAATCCAGAAAATATTAAACAATAAAAGGAATAATTCTTTTAGAACAAATGTTTTTTTTCATTTAAATAGTATTTTATTTTTCCAAATACATGCAAGAATAGTTTTCAACATTCACCTTTGTGAAACCTTGTATTCCAAATTTTTCTCCCTCTTTTCCTCCCTCCCCCTCCTTGTAGATAGCAAGCAATCTGATATAGACATGGGCAATTCTAGAACAAAGTTTTAAAAATAAATACTCAATTATAATTTGGTATCATTCTCACTAATCAGTTTGCTCCTAACTTTAACATACAGAGACTTTAATTAGAATATTTCAAACTTACCAAATTTTCTTAATATGGAATTCAAATCTTTCTGGGATACATGAACTGTTCCAGAACTTCAGACCCTTGATATTAAAGTCATCTCCAATTCAATAGTTCGTTACCTTTTCTGTGGCCTGGACATTTTAGACCATTTTTCAGAATAATCTTTTATATAAAATATACATACAATAAAATACATGAGATTACAAAGGAAACCAGAGGATAGTTAAGATAAAGATTTCTTTTCCCACATCTGAAATTTATTCCAGGTTAAGAACCCTTGTTCTAAATGGACCTAATTACAATAATAAGAGTCCTCTTATTTCTTCCAGCCTAATCAATGAAAAGACATTTACTCAGAATGCATAGAACTTCCAACCATCCTTTCAAGCCTTGAATTCTTGCATTTGTTTTCCTAAGTATCTACAGGCAAAAGAAAAGGAAAAAAATTGTACAATAATCCTAAACCATGCTATCAATACTTCTAATGGGATCCTATTAAATCTGATGTGTTCCATCTCACTTTCCCTGTTATTTTCTTTTCTTTTTGAGAAGCACTCTAATTTATCCCTTCCTTTTTGATCAATACTCTATTTTCAAACAGTGACATTCCATTTCTGAGCTAGCAATTACCTGGCAATGGTTCAATCTCACAAAATGTGTCCTTTAGGCAGTGAAGTTATATAACCCCAATTTATAGCAGGATAGAACTTTTAAAAATGAATAGAAAACAATACAGAAATAATTTGGTTTATTGACACATTTTGAAAAGAAGCATCAATCTGTTGTGGTAGCATATATTGATATGCTTTGATATATTCTTTCTGAAGGAAAACTACTGTTGCAATGTTCTACATGACTTTTAAAATTGACAACCATGTCCACATAGGCAGCTAAGTAATGCAGTAAATAAGAGCCCCTGGACTTGGAGTCAGGAAAAATTTATTTCACATCCTGCTTTAGATAACTTACTGGCTGCATGACCCTGGGCAAGAAGCTAAATTTCTCTGACCCCAAGTTTTCTCAAATAGAAAATGGGAATAAAAATATCATCTATCTCCCAAGATCAAATAAAATAATATTTAAAAAAGACAGCACAATGTCTGGCACACAAATACTTATTACTTTATCTACTTTTCTCCCCATCTAGTTCAACCAACTCATTTTTATCAAAGAAATACCTAAAACACAGAGATATTAAATGACTTGCACACAATTATGTAATGGGAGTTGCATGTATTTCTTCTGAGTTCAAGTTCAGTGCCTAAATCATTATGTCATGTCATCTCATTCAAGCATTTGTAATTTGGCTCAGGAATAAGGTCTTATTTCAGGTCAACAATATTGGTTCCTTTTGACAGATGATGAAACACATTACTCTCCTTTTTATTCATAAGTAAGGGGTTGCTACCAAGTGTTGCATAGGATATTAGATATAGTCACTCACTAAGTCAATTGGTTTTGGTGAACTTTTTTTCTTGTTTACAAAGATGTAGCAAATGGAAGGGGAAAGATATGTTAAAAATGACTGTGATATGAAAGTAAATTGTATCTAAAAATCTTTTCAGAAAATTATTTCAGAGCCCCTGGAGAGATAAATGACACAGGGTAAAGGACTCGTGTATATAAAAATATTTGTAGTAGCACCTACTGATGCAGCAAAGAACTAGAAACAAGTGCACATCAGTTGAGGATGGCTGAATAAATTATGGCTTATGTGTATGTATATATATATATATGTATACATATATAATGTGACATTATTGGGCTATAAGAAATGACAAGTGACTAATTTGGAGAAAACTGAGGACATACATGAAATATTAGTGATGTGAATGGAACCAGGAGAACACTTTATACAAGGACTACAACGTTATAAGGATTTCTAGATGCACAGTGAATAGAGTGCAGGACTGGAGTCAGGAAGAGTTCTTCTTGAGTACAAATCTGGACTGAGACACTTACCAGCTGTGTGCCATTGGCACTTAACTCTGCCTCAGTTTTCTCATTTGTGAAATGAACTGGAGAAAAAAAATGGCACATCTGTAAGGGTCCTGAGTAAGTCTCAGGCAAGGGCAATTGAGATGTAAGTGGACCAGTGGTCTCTGAGATCCCCTGATGTGCTTAAGAGTTGAGTACTTAGGGACTTCCTTCATGGGTGGGACCTCTACCCATGGCGGGAACCTAGATCTCGTTCTGAAGTCTTGGTCAAGTTCGGAATGTAACCTTCATCATCAGTTGGCTTGTGTCTGTGACATCATTGACCCTACTTAAGCTCTGGACAGGAAGAGCTCTCTCTCTCTTACCATCTGGAGTTTGGTCTGGGAGAGCATTACCAAGATAGGTACAGGAGGTCTAGAGTAGATGTGATCCACATGAATAAAGTCTAAGCTTGTTCATCTAAACTCTCAGGTGCTTTGTTGTGCGTACAAACTGCTTCCCTATGAGACAGCAGGTGGAGGATTCTGGGGACCTCAAAACAGAAGTAAGATTGATATTATATTTACCAGTTTCTCTCTGATAGGCCTAGGAATAAGGACCGATTAGTATTAGTTAGGCGAGAATAAGCCTAACACACACCATCCAGTATTTTTGTCAAGAAAATCCTAAGTGAGGTCACAAATAGACATTACTAAAATAACTCAACAACAACAATAAAAAGGAAAATATTTTTGAAAGATCTATAAACTGTTTTTAATGCAATGACCAATTACAGCTCTATAAGACTGACTGACTCATGTTTCCATTCTCAGAAAAAAGCTGATGGAATGTAGGTGAAAAATGAGATATAAAATTTTCAGGCATGGTTTCTATGTGATTTTGTTTTTCTTGACTATGTAATTTTTTTACAAGGAAGAGTTTTTATTGTAGATAAGAGAAAAGTATTAGAAGTACATTTTTTTAAAAAAGAAAGACCTATTAATTAAACATTTTAAAAATCAGAGAAGGAAGCAAAAGGAAGTTTAGAAAGAGATCCAACCAAGCAGGATAGTGTTTATACTATATGTTAAATTTAATGCTACTACTAACACACACAGACATACATATACATATATATATGTATATATATATATATATACATAAGCTATAAGAGAATTTCACAGTTTTATACAAAATCCTCTTTATTCTTTGTATGTGAAAATGTTCATATGTTTTGATTTTATCAAATTCATTTCAAAAGAAAATTTAGATAAAATAAAAATGACTAAGTCAAAAGAAGATAACATAACACTTGATGTTCAGAAATTGTAACATTTTTATTATCATTAAAAACAGGAACAAGAAATACAGGAAAAGTATTGCCTTTGTGTTATTTAGAGGGTCATAGTGAAGAAACCAGTTAAAATTAAAATTCAACTTGATGTCCTGTCCAAGTGATTCTGTGACTTTAAAAAAAATTATCTTTAGATCTGAAAGCAGTTGCTAAGGAAAACTGGCTAGGGAGATAGAACTAAATTAACAGTGATGGTTTGTAAAATATTAATTCAGTAGATAGAAATTATTTCCTATAGGTAAGAAAACAATTTTTATAAAGGTAGATTAACATTTTCATAATAGCTTTTTATTTTTCAAAATACATGCAAAGATAGTTTTTGACATTCACTTTGTGTTTCTTATTTTTCTCCCTCTCTTCTACCTTCTTTCCTCCCCTCCACAGCAAAGTAATCCAAAATAGGTTAAACTTTGCAGTTCTTCTAAACATATTTCCACATTTATTATGCTGCACAAGAAAATCACATCAAAAAAGGAAAAAAAATGAGAGAAAAATAGGCAAGAAAGCAATAGCAACATACAACAAAAAGGTGAAAATGCTATATTAAGATCCCACATTCATCCTCATAGTCCTCTTTCTGGATGCAGATGGTTCTCTCTATCACAAGTCTATTGGACTTTCTATCCTGCAATTTTGTTAAAGTTGTTAATTGTTTCAAGTAATTTTTTAGTTGATTCTCTAAGATTCTGTAAGTATATCATCATATCAACTGCAAAGAGTGATAATTTTGTTTTTCTCATTACCTACTCTACTCCTTTCAATTTTTTCTTCTCTTATTGCTATATCTAAAATTTCTAATACAATATTGAATAATAATGGTGATAGTGGGCAACATTGTTTCACCCCTGATCTTGTGGGGATGTTTCTAGCTTAACAGCATTACATATGATGTTTGCTAATAGTTTTAGAGAGTTGCTATTTATCATTTTAAGTAAAAATCCATTTATTCCTATGTGTTTTTAATAGGAATTGGTGTTATATTTTGTCAAATTTGTGTTTTGCTTATGACCAATACCTCCCTCAATCTGCCATCCCCTTTTTCAGCCCTTCCCTTTCTTATTCTTTTTTCCCTTAAGTAAATAAAACAATTTTTAAAAAGCATTATGTGTTTGGGATATGTTATATATCTTGAAATGAAGAGGACCCTATATCATGTTCATCTTCTAGCTATTTTTGTGTATTAGTGTTTAAAAAAAACTTTCATATAGTCTGTATGTGTGTATGTTTATATGGAGAGAGAGAGAGAGAGAGAGAGAGAGAGAGAGAGAGAGAGAGAGAGAGAGAGAGAGAGAGAACAATGAATTGGACATGTGATTAAAAAAATCTAGAAAAAGAACAAATTAAAACACCCCAATCAAATACCTGTTATGCCACAATTCTCTTTTATTGTCCTGACTCAGTTTCCCTGATTATTCTGACCCAGTCCTGACTCAGTTTCTCTAATTGTTCTGCTTCAGTTTATAATTATCAGCTCAAAGCTCAGTCCTGCAAAAACTCCCCTCCCTCTTTATCAGAATACTTGATAAGGATAAAAGATTTTAGGTTTTAGAATATCTGAATTACTCTCCCCATCCCAAGCTATCAGAATGTCAGATACCATCTTATCAAGATGCCTCCCCTCATCTCCCTGTCAGGGAAATGTCACCCCACCCTATCAGAGTCCCTTTTCTGCTCTCAGCACTTGGACTCTGCCCCTGCCTCAATCTATCCCCTGAGTCTGAGCCATGTGTATATAGGTTATTGAGAACTCACATTATTTGCTGGATTCTTGGAGACGGTAGCCTCATTCAGCCCTGGGACCAAACCATGGATCCATTTGGTCCCAGTAAATCTCTCCCATTTAATAAATTATTAAATACTCTCTAATTTATATCTTGTCTCAGTTTCTCCAGCATTACATATCAATTTGAAATTATGAAAATAAAAGAAGAGATTAATAAAATTTAAAGTAAGAAAACTATTGAACTAAATAACAAAATTAAAAGTTGGTTTTATGAAGGAAAAAAAAATACACCAAAATAGATAAACCTTTAGTTAACTTGATTAGAAAAAGGAAAGGAGAAAATCAAATTATCAGTATCAAACATGAAAAGGATATACTTACCTCCAATGAAGAGGAAACTAAAGCAACAATTAGGAACTATTTTGGCCAATTGTATGTCAATAAATCTGATAATCTAAGTGAAATGGATAAATGTTTACAAAAATATAGGTTATCTAAATTAACAGAGGAGGAAATAAATCACTTAAATAGTCCCATTTTAGACTATTCTAAATATTCTAAATTTAGCTGCTCATGAATTACCTAAGAAAAAAATCTCCAGGCCCAAATGAATTTACAAGTGATTTTTACCAAACATTTAAAAAACAATTAATTCCAGTACTACACAAATTATTTGGAAAAGTAGGGAAAAAAGGAATCCTAAAATTTCTTTTATGACACAGATGTGGTGCTGATACCTAAACCAGGAAGGGTCAAAATCAAGAAAGAAAATTATAAACTAATTTCCTTAGTGAATATTGATGCAAAAATCTTAGATAAATACCCTTTAGTAAAATGTAGTTTCCTCTTTTATTTAATTAGTTCTATTTTTTGTTTGTGCTTGATCTGACATCAGGATTACTACTCCTGTTTTTTTGTTTTGTTTTGTTTTGTTTTTTATGTCAGCAAAAGCATAATAGATTCTGTTCCAACCTTCTATCTTTACTCTGAATGTATCTCTCTGCTTCAGATGTGTTTCTTGTAAATAATACCGTGTTTCCCCGATAATAAGACCTATCCTGAAAATAAGACACCCACATACTCTTTAATATTCCGCTAAAATAAGCCCTCCCCCGAAAATAAGCCCTATCGAACTTACTATGAAAACGGTCATCATGGTGATCCCCTGCGCTATATGCTGCGTAGCGGTACCTTCAGTAAGCAGCGCCGCCCTCCCCTCCCGGGTGAAACGCACGTCGCGCTCCGAGCTGCATCCAATCAGAGCTGCAGCAGTGAGCGCGTCATCCTCTTCTTCCCTGGTGATTTGCTTGCTGGCGCTACTGAGAGCAGCGCCGCGGAGTAGAGCTGAGACAGGACCATCTAAAAACTCGGTAAGTTCAATAAGCGATGGAGAATAAAATAAGCACTCAGGGGGCATGATGGAGGCTAAAAGGGGCATGATGGAGGCTAAAATGGGCATGATGGAGGATAAAAGGGGCATGATGGAGGCTAAAATGGGCATGATGGAGGATAAAAGGGGCATGATGGAGGATAAAATAAGCCCTCCCCTGAAAATAAGCCCTCTGGTGTTTTTTAGTCCCAAAAAAATAATAAGACAGTGTCTTATTATTGGGGAAACACGGTATATTGTAGGATTCTGGTTTTAATCCAGTCTGCTATCTGCTTCTGTTTTATGGGAGGACATTCACATTCACAGTTAAAATTACTAACACTATCCTATTTAAAAGCCTTATGTGTTTGGGATATGTTATATATCTTGAAAGGAAGAGGACGCTATATCATAGTCATCTCCTAGCTATTTTTGTGTATTAGTTTTGTTTTTGTTTTTTTGGCAATTTTAAAAATTAATTTTATAATTATAACACTTTTTGACAGTACATATGAATAGGTATTTTTTTAAAAACATTATCCCTTGTACTCCCCTCTGTTCTGAATTTTTCCCCTCCTTCCCTCCACCCCCTCCCCTAGATGGCAGGCATTCCCATACATATTAAATATGTTATAGTATATTGTAGGTACAATATATATGTGCAGAACCAAATTTTGTTGTTGTTGTTGTTGTTGTTGCAAAGGAAGAATTGGATTTGGAAGGTAAAAATAACCTGGGGAGAAAAACAAAAAATGCTAACAGTTTACACTCATTTCCCAGTATTCCTTCTCTGGATGTAGATGATTCTGTCCATCATTGATCAATTGAAATTGGATTAGCTCTTCTCTATGTTGAAGATATCCTCTTCCATCAGAATACATCCTCATATAGTATTGTTGTTGAAGTGTATAATGATCTCCTAGTTCTGCTCATTTCACACAGCACTAGTTGATGTAAGTCTCTCCAAGCCTTTCTGTATTCATCCTGTTGGTCATTTATTACAGAACAATAATATTCCATAACATTCATATGCCATAATTTCCACAACCATTCTCCAATTGATGGGCATCCATTCATTTTCCAGTTTCTAGCCACTACAAAAAGGGCTGCCACAAACATTTTGGCACATACAGGTCCCTTTCCCTTCTTTAGTATTTGCTTCGCATATAAGCCCAGTAGTAGCACTGCTGGATCAAAGGGTATGCACACTTTGATAACTTTTTGGGCATAATTCCAGATTGCTCTCCAGAATGGTTGAATTCTTTCACAACTCCACCAACAATGCATCAGTGTCCCAGTTTTCCCACATTCCCTCCAACATTCATCATTATTTGTTCTTGTCATCTTAGCCAATCTGACAGGTGTGTAGTGGTATCTCAGAGTTGTCTTAATTTGCATTTCTCTGATCAATAGTGATTTGGAACACTGTTTCATATGAGTGGAAATAGTTTCAATTTCATCATCTGAAAATTGTCTGTTCATATCCTTTGACCATTTATCAAATGGAGAATGGCTTGATTTCTTCTAAATTAGAGTCAATTCTCTGTATATTTTCAAGATGAGGTCTTTATCAGAACCTTTAACTGTAAAAAATGTTTTCCCAATTTGTTACTTCCCTTCTAATCTTGTTTGCATTAGTTTTGTTTGTACAAAAGCTTCTTAATTTGATGTAATCAAAATTTTCTATTTTGTGATCAATAATGATCTCTAATTCTCCTTTGGACACAAATTCCTTCCTCCTCCACAAGCCTGAAAGGTAAACTATCCTATGTTCCTCTAATTTATTTATGATCTCATTCTTCATGCCTAAATCATGGACCCATTTTGATCTTATCTTAGTATGTGGTGTTAAGTGTGGGTCCATGCCTAGTTTCTGCCATACTAATTTCCAGTTTTCCCCCAGTTTTTGTCAAATAATGAATTCTTATCCCAAAAGTTGGGATCTTTGGGTTTCTCAAACACTAGAATTGCTATTTTTATTCACTATATTGTCCTGTGAACTAACCTATTCCACTGATCAACTAGTCTATTTCTTAGCTAATAACAAATTGTTTTGGTGACTGCTGCTTTATAATATAGTTTTAGATCATGTACAGCTAGGCCACCTTCATTTGATTTTTTTTTCATTACTTCCCTTGACATTCTCCATCTTTTGTTCTTCCATATGAATTTTGCTGTTATTTTTTTCTAGGTCATTAAAATAATTTCTTGGGAGTCTGATTGGTATAGCACTAAATAAATAGATTAGTTTAGGGAGTATTGTCATCTTGACTATATTTGTTTGGCCTATCCAAGAGCACTTAATGTCTTTCTAATTATTTAAATCTGACTTTGTTTTTGTGGCAAGTGTTTTGTAATTTTGCTCATATAATTCCTGACTTTCCTTTGGTAGATATATTCCCAAATATTTTATACTATCAACAGTTATTTTGAATGGAATTTCTCTTTGTATCTCTTGCTGTTGGATTGTGTTGGTAATGTATAAAAATGCTGAGGATTTATGTGGATTTATTTTGTATCCTGCAACTTTGGTAAAGTTCTGAATTATTTCTAATAGCTTTTTAGCAGAGTCTTTGGAGTTCTCTAAGTATACCATCATGTCATCTGCAAAGAGTTATAGTTTGATTTCCTCATTACCTATTCTAATTCCTTGAATCTCTTTCTTGGCTCTTTTTGCCAAGGCTAGCGTTTCTAGTACAATATTGAATAGTAATGATGATAGTGGGCAACCTTGTTTCACTCCTGATCTTACTGGGAAAGGTTCCAATTTATCTCCATAACATATGATGTTTACTGACGGTTTTAAATATATGCTCCTTATTATTTTATGGAATAGTCCATTTATTCCTATACTCTCAAGTGTTTTTAGTAGGAATGGATGTTGGATTTTATCAAGTGCTTTTTCTGCATCTATTAAGATGATCATATGGTTTTTGTTAATTTGGTTATTGATATGGTTGATTATGCTAGTAGTTTTCCTAATATTGAACCAGCACTGTATTCTTGGTATAAATCCCACTTGGTCACAGTGTATCATCTTGGGGATGATTTTCTGTAGTCTTTTTGCTAATATTTTATTTAAGATTTTAGCATCAATATTCATTAGGGAGATTGGTTTATAATTTTCTTCCTCTGTTTTCATCCTACCTGGTTTAGGTGTCAATACCACGTCTGTGTCATAAAAGGAATTTGATAGGACTCCTTCAATCCATATTTTTTCAAATAGTTTATATAGCATTGGAGTTAGTTGTTCTTTAAATGTTTGGTAGAACTCACATGTCAATCCAGGTGGTCCTGGGGATTTTTTCTTAGGGAGTTGGTTAATAGCTTGTTCTATTTCTTTTTCTGAAATGGGACTATTTAGACTATTTACTTCTTCCTCTGTTAATCTGGGCAGGCTATATTTTTGAAGGTATTCTTCCATTTCATTTAAGTTATCGAATTTATTGGCATAAAGTTGGGCAAAGTAGCTCCTAACTATTGTTCTAATTTCCTCTTCATTAGTGGTGAGTTCTCCCTTTTCATTTTTAAGACTATCAATTTGTTTTTCCTCTTTCCTTTTTTTAATCAGATTTACTAAGGGTTTGTCTATTTTGTTGCTTTTTCATAGAACCAACTCTTAGTTGTATTAATTAATTCAATAGTTTTTTTACTTTCAGTTTGTCTGGGGTTTTTTAATTTGTTCCTTTTCTAGCATTTTTAGTTGTAAGCCCAATTCATTGACCTTCTCTTTCTCTATTTTATGCAAGTAGGCCTCTAGAGATATAAAACTTCCCCTTATTACTGCTTTGGCTGTATCCCACACATTTTGGTATGATATCACATTATTGTCATTTTCTTGGGTGAAGTTATTCATTATGTCTATGATTTGCTGTTTCACTCAATCATTCTTTAGTATGAGATTATTTAGTTTCCAATTATTTTTTGGTCTATTTTTCCCTGGCTTTTTATTGAATGTAATTTTCATTGCATTGTGGTCTGAAAAGGATGCATTTACTATTTCTGCCTTACTGCATTTGATTTTGAGGTTTTTAATGTCCTAGTATATGATCAATTTTTTTATAGGTTCCACGAACTTCTGAGAAGAAAGTGTACTCCTTTCTGTCTCCATTTAGCTTTCGCCAAATATCTATCATATCAAACTTTTCTAGTATTCTATTTACCTCTTTGACTTCTTTCTTATTTATTTTGTGGTTTGATTTATCTAATTCTGAGAGTGCAAGGTTGAGATCTCCCATTATTATAGTTTTGCTGTCTATTTCTTCTTGCAGCTCTCTTAATTTCTCTTTTAAGAATTTAGATGCTGTACCACTTGGTGCATATATGTTTAATATTGATACTGCTTAATTATCTATGCTACCCTTTAACAGGATATAATGCCCTTCCTTATCTCTTTTAATAGATCAATTTTTGTTTTTGCTTGATCTGAGATGAGGATGACTACCCCTGCTTTTTTGGCTTCACCTGAAGCATGCAGATTCTGCTCCACCCTTTTACTTTTATTCTGAATGTATCACCCTGTTTCAGGTGTGTTTCCTGTAAACAACATATAGTAGGATTCTGACTTTTAATCTAGTCTGCTAACTGCTTCCTCTTTATGGGGGAATTCACCCCATTCACATTTATGGTTAGAATGACTAATTCTATATTGCTTGCCATCCTGTTAACCCCTGCTTATGCTTTTCTCCTTTCCTTCCCTCTTACCCTCCTCCCCAGTATTAAACTTGTGAGCACCACTTGCTTTTCACAGCCCTCCCTTTTTAGTATCTCTCCCCCACCTTAAAGTTCCTCCCCCTATTTTACCCCTTTTCCTCACAATTTCTGTATTCCCTTCCCCTTAGCTTACTCCTTCCCTCCCACTTTTCAATGAAGTGGAAGAAGTTTCACCATAAATCGAATATGTCTATTGATCCACACTATGTTCATCCCACTCCTTTCTTTCTCTCAGATATAATAGGTTACCTTTGCCTCTTCATGAGTTGTAGTACCACCACTTTACCCTTTTTTATGATATAATTTCCTTTCCACCTCTGGTTTCTAGGACAAATTATACATGTGTTCTTTACATATAGTTCTCAAAATTTCTTTTTACCTTTTTATAAATCTCTTGAGTTCTGTATTTGAAGATCAAACCTTTTATGTAGGTCTGGTTTTTTCATCAAAAATACATGGAATTCATTTATTTCGTTAAATGTCCATCTTCTTCCCTGGAAAATGATGCTCATTCTTGCTGGGTATGTTATTCTTGGCTGCATCCCAGGTTCCTTAGCCTTTCAGAATACCATATTCCAGGCCCTTCATTCCTTTAATGTGGATGCTGTTAGATCTTGGGTTACCTTATTGTGGCTCCTCCATATCTGAATTGCTTTTTTCTAGCAGCTTCCAATATTTTTTTCCTTCATCTGATGGTTCTTGAACTTGGCAACTATATTTCTTGGCGTTTTAGGATCCCTTTCAGTAGGTGATTGATTAATTTTTTCAATGTTTATTTTACCCTCAGTTTCTAAAACATCTGGGCAGTTCTCTTTGATAATTTCCTGGAAAATAGTGTCCAGGCTCTTTTTTTCCTCACATTTTTCAGGGAGTCTGATTATTCTCAAATTGTCTCTCCTAGATCTGCTTTCCATGTCTGTTGTCTTTCCAATAAGATACTTGACATTCTTTTCCATTGTTTTGTTTTTTCTGGTTTTGCTTGACTACTTCTTGGTTTCTCCTTGAGTCATTCATTTCTACTTGTTCGAGTCTAATTTTCAATGATGTATTTTCTTAACTCACTTTTTAAATATCTTTTTATAATAGTCCACTTGAGTTTTTAAGTGAGTTTTTTTTCTTCTACGGAATTTTTCTCCATTTCATCCATTTTATTTTTTAGAGAGCTCTTTTCTTTTTCCAACTCACTAATTTTATTTCTCAATGATTTGTTTTCTTTATCCACTCTGTCTTTAAATGCCTGGGATGACTTCTCCAGACTTTCTTGCCAAGCTTCCCTTTCCTTTTCCCATTTCTCTTCTAGCTCTCTTGAAAGAGCCTTTTTGATTTCCTCTATGAGAGTTTTTTGTATTGAGGAGCAGATCATATCCCTCTTAGGGGATTCCTTTGGAGACAGTTTGCTTTTATTCTCCTCAGGGTTTGAAGTCTGCTCTCTATCCATATGGAAGCTGTCAATAGTTAGAGCTCTTTTAAATTTTTTGTTCATTTTGTCAGAGCAGGAATGGAAGAAAAGAAATCGACAAGAGAAACAATTGGTCTGTTTCTGGTGGGGATGGGGCTGGATGTTTTCACCGGGCTTCCTCTACAGACTGCGGGAGACAGCAGTGAGGCACTAGCAGGACAGAAATGGCTGCTCGCTGCTTCTGCGCTCTGAGGCTCTTATAATGCACTGAGTCACTCTGGGAGAGGGTGGGGGTGGCTGGTTCCTGAGAGACGTTAGATTTCCGGGGGTTTTATTCTTTACCTGCAGTATTTACACTTTCTCTGCTGCTCCTGGCTTGCTGCCAAGATAGGGTATCCACTTTGGGGTAAAAGTTGTTTCGCAGAAATGGAAGAGATTGCACCCCTTCCTCCTCAGGTCTAAACAGTGTGAGCTGCCTGCCTCATTCTGGCTGCTTGCCCTCAATCTGTGTCCAGTCTGTTCGTCCCCTCCCCCTAGAAACCACAGACCTTTTCTAGTGAATTTCAAGGATATCTTCTGTTGGTGATTATTTGTGGGTTTCTTTTCCGGTCAAGCATTGATTCTGACTCTTGTCATGAAGTAAGTTCTGAGAGAAAACGCAGGGCTCAAGCAGCTGTCTGCCTCCTCGCTGCCATCTTGGCTGGCATGTATTAGTGTTTTAAGAAAAACTTTCATATAGTCTGTATGGGTGTCAGATGCATATGCTAGTGGACAACCACACCAGATGCCTATCCTTCAGGCATTCTATTTGACTTGTTGCCTTATTTACTCTCTCATTTCAAGTTCTAAGGCAATCAAGGGTATATTACTCAATTTGCTCAGAAATTATTAAAACTTAATCTGTCTCATTAATCAATTAGTTTCAAGTCCACATCCCTGTGTATCAAATAATGTTTATTTCATAATTTGAAGAAGTCATTTTCCTTTAAGAGAGAGAAAGAGAGAGAAAGAAAGAGAGGAGAGAAAGAGGGGAGGAAAGGGGGAGGAAAGGGGAAAAGAGAGGGAGAGAGAGAGAGAGAGAGAGAGAGAGAGAGAGAGAGAGAGAGAGAGAGAGAGAGAAAGAAAGAGAGAGAGAGAGAAGAGAGAGAGAGAAGAGAGAGCGAGAGAAAGAGAAAGAGAAAGAAAAGAAAGAGAGAGAGAAAGAGAGAGAAATAAAGAAAGAAAGAAAGAGAGAGAGAGAGAGAGAAGAGAAGAGAAGAGAGAATGGATGTATTTGGTCAGCCCTAGGCATAGTTTTTGAGTTTTCTTACATAATGTCTTTCTTAGAATTAACACTTTCTGAGCTATTGTCTGCTTTAGACATTATTGTTATGACTGTTAGAATGTCTCTTTTCAGAGTCCACCTAGTTATTTTCCTAGCTATCACTTGATTTGGAACCAGATTGAGCTGAACTCAATTTTCACCTCAAATATTTGTGTGACTCTGAACAAGCCACTTAAACTTCCCTGGTTGTTGTGAGGATCAAATGAGATAACATTTGTTTTTAGCATAGAGCTAGGCATATAATGAATACTATATAAATGCTTATTCCCTTATTCTTACCATAGTGACTAGCACATAGTAAGCATTGTTCCTTATCCTTCCCATTTCTTTTTCCTGCTTATCAGAGTCCAACTAACATTCCTATGGAAGAATTTCTATGAAGCCCAATTTTTCAACAATTTGATAGGGAGTAACTCTCTATCTATCCATTAACTTGTGGGTTCCTAAAATTCCAAGGTTTTCCAGCAAAAATTTCATATTTCTATAGTTCTTGATAATAAATGTGATATCTGTTTATTTCTGTCAAAATTCTTCTGTACTGTAATCATAGCTAGTTGATAATTTATCTCTTTATGAGATAATTATATGAACAACAACATCCTTTTCCAGATGACATTCCAGAACAAAAATCAATAGGTAGATATGATTGATGCTCAAGTATTAGTGAACTTGATGTATATTGTGATATCATTTCTAGTGAGGTTGTATATATGAACTCAAAAGATCATATTTGTTCCTAAATTTTTTGTTCAGGCTCCTTAACATAGTCATTATTTGCATCTATATATATACTATAAATACTATATATATATAGAAATACTATATATATTTGAAATACTCAAGTTGTGAGTCTGGCTGAGAGTGATTAGGTATCACTGAAGATTTTAGAAGTTTTATTCTTTTCTTTTCTTTTTATATTGCTTGAATTTCTCTCCCTCCCATCATAGTATTTTCCTAGGGCTTTTCCCAGAAAATCACCTCATATATGATAATTTTTAAAGAAAAAATAGGAAGAGAAAAATCAGCAAATTGATGAAAATATCAAAAAATCTGAATAAATAATATATTACATTTAGTATGTGTGTATACATATGTATAGATAGATAGATACTATGTTCCACACTCATAGATGTCTCACTCAGTAAAATAGAAAAGGAAGGATTTTCTCATTTATCTTCTTTGGGGACTTTTCTCTTTATAATATTGTAACATTCATTTCCAATGTTTTTGGTTGTTCCTTAAATTTGCATTGTCACAGTAATTGCATATATTGTTTTCCTGAGTCTTCTTTCTTTGCTTGGCATCATTTTATATAAATCTTTCCAATTATCTCCATATTCATCATATGTGTTATTGCAGCATAATCATATTAAATTATATTCAGGTACCACAATTTGTTTAGCTCTTTCCTAGTTGATTGGTATCTACTTTGTTTCCAATTCTTTGCTTTCATAAAAATGGTCCTACAAGTATTTTGGTCTATATAGACCTTCCTTTTTCTTAGTGACTTCCGTAGAATATATGCCTGGTAGTGAAATCTCTGAGTTGAAAGTACAATTTAATTACTTTATTTTCATAATTCCAAATTGCTTTTCAAAATGATGGTAATCATTTATATTGCCACCAACAAATAATAGATGTACTTTTCTTTCCACATCTTCAACAATGTCTCATATTTAGCCATCTTCGCCAATTTACTAGGTGTGAAGTGAAATCTCTGAATTGTTTTAATTTTTAATTCTTGTATTATTAGTAGTCTAAAGCATTCTTTCATATATTTTTAATAGTTTACAATTCTTCTTTTGATAACTGTTTGTGCTTTTTTGTTGACTATTTTATCCATTAATTGATAGCTTGTAGTCCTATATACATTTTTAGTTGTCTGATTATCCTGTATACCAAACCTTTATTTTAAAAATTTTATACATATTCCCCATCAGCCCATTTCCTTCTTATCCCAAATATATTTATTTTATCTGTGCAGAAGTTTTTCAATTTCATGAAATTATAATTATCTATTTAAATCTTTTCTGATTGCTTCTGTCTCTAGTTTGGTTAAGCATATATCTACTAATATGAAAAAATTACAAGATCTGCTTCTCTTCCAAAAATAATTTTAATAGAATAGCTTCTAATATTCAGGTCCTGTATCCATTTTGAATTTATTGCAGAATATGGTATAATAAGTTAGTCTAAGACTTATTTGTACCAAGTTGCTTTTCAATTTTCTCAGTAATTTTTATCAAATAGGAAGTTGTTTTCTAAATAATTCATATTTTGGGGTTTGTTGAATACTGGATTATTGCTTGCCATTATTCTCAATTCTCCCTTATATGGTCTGTTCTTTGTTCCATTGATCTACTTTTCTATTTCTTAACCATTTTAATCATTGCTATCTAAGCTCTAAAAATTGTCACTCTTTCATTTCTACCTTTTTTCATTATTTTCCCTTGATATTCTAGACATTTTATTTCTCCTAACAAATTTTAATTGTTATATCATATTCTATAAAATATTCCATTGGTAGTTTGATATTGCATTAAAACTATAAATCAATTCTGATAATAGTAATTTTAATTATGTTGGCTTAATCCAAACATGAACCTTGAACTTTAATTACTTATATTGTTTTTTTTCTATTTATTTTCCCCATTTATGTAGAACAATTTTTTCTTTATGCAAACACATACATACATACATATGCCTCCCCCCATACACATACACATATCTTTCCTATGATTGTTGACTCTTTGCTTTAATTCTGCTCCTCAATGTGCCTTGCTATTACTTAACCTTCCCTTCCATCCATGCTTCCCTTGTCTTTTTCCTTCACCCTTTGTTTCCCTGTTCACCCATCCCTGCCCTTTTATTACTTTGTAGATTTTGGAGGGTGCAATAACCTTTATGATATATGATATATGTAGTTTTTTTTTAAAGTTTGGACCTACAAATATTTTGGTTTATATAGGCCTTCCTTTTTCTTAGTGACTTCCTTGGAATATATGCCCAGTAGTGAAATCTCTGAGTCAAAAGTACAAACAGTTTAATTACTTTATTTGCATAATTTCAAATTGCTTTTCAAAATGGTGGTAGTCATTTATATTGATTCTTTCCCTATTTCCCTCTCCACCCCACTGAAAATACAAATAATTCAATATAAGTTATACATGTATAAGTTCTGCAAAACATTTCTGTAATACTCATGCTATGAAAGAAATCATAGCCAAAAAGAAAAACAAAACAAAACAAAACAAAACAAAAAAAAAACAACCTCCCTTCAAATAAAACAAAATAAGTGTGCTTTAAACTCTATTTTTCCCCCTCTGGGTATGGATAGTATCTTCCCTCATAAAACCTTCAGAGTTGTCTTGTATCATTGTATTACTGAGAATAGTTTATGTCTTTCATTTTACAATATTACTGTTACTTTGTACACAGTGCATTTTTTGTTGTATCAGTTCATGTAAGCCTTTCTAAGTTTTTCAGAGAGCATCCTGCCCTTATAGCATTTCTTATGGAACAATGATATTCTATCATAAAAACATACCATAATTTGTTCAGTTATTCCCCAATTGATAGGCAGCTCTTCAATTTCTAATTCTTTGACCCCAGAAAAGAGCTGCTTTAAATATTTTTGTACACATAGATTATTTTCCTTTTTTTTTTTTTTAACTCTTTTGTTCAATTCTATTTTTTAGTGAATTGTTTTCTACAATTAGCTTTTTCATCTTCTTTTCCTTTTGGCCAATTGAACTTTTAAATGAGATGTTTTTGTTCATTGTATTTTTTCCATTTCACAAATTCTGTTTTTCAATGAATTGGTTTCTTTTTCATATCTATTTTATAAGGAATTATATGCTTTTTCCATTTCATCAAATCTATTTTTAAGGAGTTTTATTCAGATAGTTTCTGTTTTCCTTTTCCAAACTCTCTTGCAAACTTCTCATTTCCTTTCCCCACTTTTCTTCTAATTCTCTTTTAAGATCCTTTTTTTAATTCTTTCAAGAGAGCCTTGTGAAATGGGGATCACATCATATCACCCTTTGGGGCCTTATCTGGAGATGATTTTCCTATAGGATCCTCAAGGTTTGAGGTCTATTCTTCTCTTTATCCATAAAAGCTATCTATGGTAAGAGTTCTTTTTGCTTTTTTGCTCATTTTTTAAAGGTTGAGGTCTGCTCTTAAGGGCTGCTTTAGATTATCCTGGGGCTGGTACTGCTGACTGACTTCCAGAGTTGGATAGGTGTGGCCAAGTCCCATGTTTTTCTGGGATTCAGAGGTTCACTATTTGCCTTTTGTATTTGCGTTAGATGTCTCACAACTAATCTGCTGATCCATTGGCTTGTAACAAGGATACAGTAGCCTAAGAGCCTCCCAATGGATTTCCCAGTGCACATCCTCTAAAATGTCTTGGCTTCCTGTGCTGTGTCTCAGCTACCTCACCTCCCACCCAATTGAAACAAGACTTTTCTGAAGTTCTGCCAAAGAACTGCAGGAAATTTGTTATACTTCAAATATTTGTGGGTTCTGTTACTCCAAAACCAGTTCAAGGCTTGATCTTGTGTTGATCTGAGGGATATTAGGAGGAGCTCAGATAAAGACATGTCTACTGTCTGCCATCTCAAATATGCTCCCCTCTTATTTTTTTAAATTCTTTTGGCATATGGAGCTATTAGTGGTATTGTTAGATCAATGGGTATACTTGGTTATATAGCCCTTTGGATGTAGTTCCAAATTGCTCTACAGCATGCTGGAATCAGCAACTTCATTAATAGCACATTAATATCTCATTTTCCTAAAATCCCTTTCAACATTTGTCATTTTCCTATGCTGTCCTATTAGCCAGTTTAGTAGGTTGGTGGTAGAACTTCAGAATTGCTTTAATTTTCATTTTTCCAATCAACAATGAATTAGGTCATTGTTTCTTTATTAAGCATTTTATAATTGATTTTCCCCCAATTATTTGATATTATTTGGTAAATTAACTCCTGGGTATTTTATGTATTTTATAGTTTTTTAGCATAGGAATTTCCTTTACATTATTTGCTTTTGGATTTTGTTATTATTATGTAAAAATGTTATTGATTTTGATAAGTTTCTTTTGAAGCCTGCAATTTTGGTAAAACTATCATTTCAATTAGTACCTTTGCTGAATCTTTGGAATTTTACAAGTAAACCATCAAGTTATCAGAAATAGGAACAGTTCTATCTTTTCTTTGCCTAATTAGCCTTTTCATTTCTTATATTAGTCTTATTTTATTTCTATATTATACTAAATAATAGTAGGGAGAGGGAGAATGGGTATTAGTATCTGTACTCTTGTATTTATTGGGAAAGCTTCTAGTGTATCCTGGTTATATATGATGCCTCCTTTTTATTTTTGATAGATGCTTATTATGATATTATAAGAAATATTACTCTATATCTTTACATTTTGAACATTTAAAAGCATAAATAAGTGTTTTATTTTGTCAAATATTTTTTTTGCAGTATTTTACAATTGACAAAGCTTCTACTTCTTTACATAATTTGCTTTCAAAATCTCTATCTTAGAATGAATCTTGGCAAGACATTCTTATATTGAAAAATACTTTTTTCATTTCACTTTAAAACTATGGAAATGTTCTGTTTCCTAGTTGGATATGACTTTGCATTGGCTATCTGGTGAAATGATCAAACATTACTAAAATAGGGATTATATATTTGCTGTCTTATGCCTAGAATAAAAAAAAAGTAAACAAGTTCAACAGGTTTTCTAGTACAAATATTTTCCAAATATTCAACAAGTTGATAACACTTTTCTTCAAACACATTGAGTATAATTCTTAATAATAATATCTGCTGCCATATTGGGCCAATAAAATTGGCCCAACTCTTACTACTCAAAATTCTTACTAGCATAAGGTCTTTTTTGGCCTTTATGCCTGTGATATTTTCATGGACATAGATTGATACACATTGGGGAGCCATAACTGTTTTGGGGTTCCATGTAAAGAACCAATTAGTTTGATATAACACCATTATAAAACTCTAATTTCTCTGACTGCTGGGTTTTTTTAAACAGCTATTTATCCATTGAAGAATGGTTCTTATTAAAGTGCCTTATATAAGGAATGAAATTGAATAATTTGGTTTCACTTCCCTTATTTCTTAGTTTGTATTACTTCCCCAATTCCTTCTTCTACCCTTTGTTCTCTCTCCCAGTTACTCACAAGCTACTGAAGCAAAACATGCTAGCTTAATGAAACAAAATTCACTTAAATTAATGGAATGGTATCTGGTAGAAATCCCAAATTCTTCAGCTTCACTTCCCTTGACTGTGATTCATTGCCTCACTCTTTTGTTAGGTATTGCTACAGCTATGAAATCACATGGCCTTTGCAACAGAATATTAACATCTACATTACTTTCCCCTGGCTACTAGGAGTTAGAAGCTTAATTCATAATGGTTATTACTTTCATCTGCCTCTGTCAAAAATATTTTGCTTCTCATTCATCAAAATATAAGGTAGTGATTTGATTTCAGTCCACATTTTAAATTTGCCTATATATATTGTTATTGTTTCAATTTTACAGTGACAGTCCAGTTCAAATAATAATTATAAGACATTTAGCATAATGCCTAGCTCATAGTAAATGCTATATCTATATTAGCTATTAATTATTATCATATCCATTTTACATGGGATAGCTAGTTTCACATTCATTAAGGCTTCTATTCTCATTTATATTGTATTATGTATGTTTTTTCCAACATGTAATTTATGTCATATTTAGAGAGAGACACAGATAATTAAAACAAAATATTAATAAGGACCATTTTCCAATGGGTAAATAGTAACAAAAGACATAATTGGTTTTCAAAAAATTGCAAAATATTAACAACCATATGGAAGATTGCTCCAAATCATGAATAAGAAAAATGTCAAAAATTACAAATGATGGAAATTATCAATGTTGGTCAGGAATGCTGAAAAAATACATACACATTAATAAATTCTTGGTGAATCAATAATCAATTATTCTTGAGAGTAATTTTGAATAATGTTGAAAAAGTGACCAAGTTGTTCATATCATTAGACCCAGAGATCCCACTGACAGATATATAATCCAAGAAAGATAAAGATAGAAAGTTCCTATGTACACCAAAATAAACATAATAGTATTTTTTTTTTTGTGGCAACAAAGAACTGCATACTTGAGGTTGGGGAATAGCTACTCAACTTGTAGAACATCAATGTAATGAAATATTGCCATGGCACAAAAAATGATAAATATGAAGAATTAGGAGAAGCATGGGAAGATTTACATGTAATAATGCAGACTGAAAAAAGCAGAGCTTGGAAAATAACACAATACCACAACAATATAAATAAGAATAGAGGATTTACATTATATACTTCAACAACAATACTATGTGACGATAAATTCTGATGGATGTAGCTCTCTTCAACAATGAGATGAACCAAATCAGTTCCATTTGTTCAATAATGAATTGAACCAGCTACACCCAGCGAAAGAATTCTGGGAAATGAATGTGAACCACAACATAGCATTTCTAACCCCTCTGTTTTTGTCCACTTGCATTTTTTATTTCCTTCTCAGGTTAATTTTATATTATTTCAAAGTCTGATTCTTCTTATGCAGCAAAATAACTATGGATATGTATACATATCGCATTTAACATATACTTGAACATATTTAACATGTATTGGTCTACCTGCCCTCTGGGGAAAAGGGTGGGGGGAAGGAGGGAAAAAGTTGGAACAGAAGGTTTTACAAGGATCAATGCTGAAAAATTACTCATGCATATATTTTGTAAATTAAAAAGCTATATAAAAAAGAATAGAGGATTTAATGACAATGAAACTAGCTATCTCCCATGTAAAATGGATATGATAATAATCATTAATACTTTTGCATTTTATTATTGAAGGAAATATTAAAATATCTTTCAAATCTTAATGTCTATATGCATATATACACCAGTTATTTTTAGAAGAAATATATTTTGGAGACTTCTACTTTGTACTAGATTATGTCATTCGATGTACTCTCTATTTGCACATGCAAACTTCTTTTGGCATCAGCATAGTCAAAAAGTATGGGGAAATTTCAAAGGATAAGTTTTGTATATGAGGGTGAAAAAAGAACAAGTAGATTGATGTTAATTCATTCTGGTCTTCTTCCTATTAGCTACTTAAGCAGGACCAGCAATTTATTCTTCATAGAGGGAAGCCCCTTTCATTATAAAAATAATGGAAGCACAATGAACAACATGAGAGAGTTGCAAATGCAGTGCTGCTTGAGTGCTGACCTTAGGAAAGACTCCCAAGGTACTAAAAATTTCTTGCTGTTAAATTAAGAGAAAAGGCTATTGACCAATTGTGATGATTTTTTCATATATTGAAAACTGGAAGCAAATGTACTTGCCAACACCCAATTGGAAGGAACTAGGGAGAACTGAACTTCTGGGTGTTTTGCTCCTGTAGGGTTGATGGCTGGTCTGAAGAAGATCATGTAAGTGAAGGAACATAATGGGTACATTGACATTATTTTCTTTTATTCATTTCTAATAATCTAATAATAATTTATAATAATTTTCATTTATTCATTTCTAATAATCCAATAAAAGAAACTGCATACATATGTCTATGCACAAGTCTTAAAGGAAGCATATTAACATTCATACAAAGAGGAGGAGATTCCCTAAATAGGATGGGAGCTGAGTTATAATCTGATTGAATAACCAAAAATCTTCTGGCTTTCTTTTTGAGTAATCAAGATAATACTTCTTATCAGAACTAAATATTAGCTATCATGCCATTAAAAATATAAAAGAAGACAATGAGATTAGATGTCTTTCAGAGATATGGCTAGTGGGAGAGTGCTTAACTAAATAAGAGGTAAAGATGATCACAAAAATTAAAATAACCCAAAATTTTGGTTACAAGAAATTGAAAAGTTTTTTATACAAATAAAATTGATGTAACTAGACCATATTAAGTGATGCCCATGATAACCAGGATGATTAACAATACTTTCTCATTTCTCTTTCTTAAAATCTCTTTTTTCCTTCAAAGCTCAGATAAAGTATGATCACTTACATGAAACCTTTTCCAATTTCCAAGCAACTGGCATCTTCCCCTAAAAAAGTGACTTACTTCCCTTTTCTATATGACTGTAATTCACATTTTATCTTGCCTTACTAGATTGTAAACTCCTTGAGGCTGAAACTAAAGTTTCAATTTTGTCATGTATCCAAAAAGCCTAATAAGGTGCTTAGCATAAAGTAGGTACTTAATAAATATTTATTGATTGTTTCATTGGTTGATCCTCTAGTCCTTACTTTGATATAGGATTATTATCCCTATGCATCACATAAAAGTATTTTTAAAAAATTTTATATATATTTAAATTTGATTTGTCTCAATAAGGTAGATTTATAAAATTCATCCCAGAATTACAGTGATTCTGCACTTGTAAGGGTAATTATGAAATGGCTCATGTTCATACCTCCTTTTGGTAAGTACAGCTCTAATGATGGTGAGAATACAGCTCGAAGTCCTGAACTAGGAAAAACCCCTAATTTCTATATGGCTACATTGTGCCCTCATATCATAAGCAAAAGAATACCCTGCCACATAAAGACAGGAATGACCAGGGTTTATGAGAACTAATATGAAATCTAGCAGATATATTCAATACATTTAAGCAAATACAAACAGAAATAAGGAAGAAGCTGGATAGTTTTCCTATCCACCCATTCACCTTTTTAGTTCATTTTTCTCTCTGAGCTTTTGCTCCTGGGTTATGGCCTGCTCACATTCAGCCACATGAATTTCCCAGCTTGTTCATTCAGACAGAGGTCATCTGTCATCCTCTTACAGAAGAGATTGAAGATATGTCAGGCACTTAACTACTGCTCTAGTTGGCTAAGAATCCAACTACCTCTTGCTTCTTCTTTCCTCATTCTCAAAAATCCTCCAAATCTTCCAGCTGAAAAACAAACTCGACCTTAGAGTAGTCAAGGGCTGATGTCATGTTAGTTTCTTTTTTCCCCAAACTTCAAAGAACTACAAATTCCAGGAGGTTTTGTGGCCAACTAGCTTTTTGTCAGGGGTTGTTACATATATTTATATATGTTCATGTTCTAGTGTCTTTGAAAACTGGAACTATTGTTTTATCTTTATTTCTATCTCTAGAGGCCAGCATAATCTTTGGCACATAAAGACATTTAATGAATGCTTATTAAATTAAATTAATCGACTTAAAGTAATTATTTATATATTATCACTTAAATTTAACTTTTATTGTTATTTTTAAATACCTTTTAATGAAAAGAATACATAATTATGGCTGGACCACTAAATCACTTCAATACTTGGTTCTGGGTAGCTCCAACTGTGCAATCTCTACTGCCACCTGGTGATATTATATGAAGATTACAGGGGGTAATTAAAGATCAGCAATTTAAAGAAAGCCCCGAATGGGCCTAAATACAAATTAGCTCACAACAGGAATAGTATAGGGGTTGTTATTGAATTAGGCTATTGAATGGGGGTTATTATTTTTATTGAATACTTTGTAATTGAGTCTATACAAATTTTGAGTGTAATTGATTCCCAGATATTTTATGCATTTTGTAGTTATGTATCATAGGATTTCTCTATATATTTGCCTTTGATCTTTATTATTTATCAAGTTTAATAAATAAAATTATAAAGCAATAAAAATGCTAAATAACAAAATTAATTAAGAATTAATTATTTATTTCTGGCTTTTGTTATCATTATATAGGAATGTTGTTGTTATTGTTGTTGGTTTTTTAAAAAATTATTATTATTATTATTTTTTTTTTTTTTGTGATTTGCCCAGGGACATACAGCTAGGAAGTGTTAACTGTCTGAAGTTAAATTTGAACTCAGATCCTTCTGAATTTAGGGCTGGTGCTCTAAGAAAAGTATACTTAAAATAAGGATGCTTACAACAGGGTGTTAACTCAGTACGATTGATGAGATAATGGTTCTCTAGTTCACTTATATTTAGTTTGCTGTAATGATGTAATCATGCTGAGGTATTTAAGGGCTGAGAGGACTGGAAATGAGACATTCCATTTTTGACCATCCTCCTGGTGGCTCTCCTGCCTTCATCATTTCTCCACCTAAAGACCAAGGTCTATCCAAAGGACCTCCAGAAAGCTAGCCTGGACATTACACTAATCCATAAGAAAATATTTGACAAACTATGATATGTTAATATGATAGAAATTTATTTTGCCATACTAAAGGGGGACTATTAAAAGTCAGAGGAACATGAGAAAATTTTTATGTAAAGGGATATTATAGTATAACAAATTATTTGTGGCAGTTCTTTTTGTGGTGATAAAAAATAGGAAACTCAAGGGATTGTTAATTGGGGAATGACTGAACAAATGATAGTATATGAATTTAATGCAAGACTACTATGACATTAGAAATGATGAAAGAGCTAATTTTGAAGATACATGGGAAGAGTGGTGTAAACTGATGCAGAGTGAACAAGTAGAATCAAGAGAATAAGGTATACAATAATAACCACATTAGAAAGACAAACAACTTTAAATGACTTAAGAATTCTGACTTAGTATAGCAAGAAGTAGAAAAGAAAGGAGGCTATTTTATCAATAGCAGTTCTCTTCATCAGGGTTCTCCCAATTTGTCTAAGTTCTCTCTCTCAAATACATCTCAAATCTATTCATTCATTTTCTCTCTTCTCATTAAAAACCTCCTGCTACAGATTGTCATTACTGATTGCCCAAACTATGTCTTCATTACAGTTCTTCCCATCTTCAAGCTCTCCCATTTCCAATCCATATTTCATATAATGCCAGAGTAATCTTCCTTATTATTTCTAGGTATATACATACCACTACTCTAAAACTCAGAGAACTTAAGTGATTATCAAAAGTCACACAGTTAATAAGTATTAGAGCTGGTATTTGAATCCAAGCCCCTTTCTCCATTGTAAGTTCAGCATTATTTCCATTATAGTATACTCACTCTCAAGTTTCATTCATGAATTTATATGAACCAATGGAAAAAAATCATATCTTACAACAACAATGTAAAAACAGTCACTAAAAATGGTAACTTCAAATCTGGTCTCAGATCCTGGGCAACTCACTTAACCTTTCAGTGCCTCCTCAGTTTCCTCATCTGCAATATCTGTAAGATTCAATATCTTCCAATGTCACTTCTATCTATAATTCAATGATTCTGTTTAATGCAAAGATGTTTCCATTTGATGATCTTTCATTCTAGCTACATTGGTTTTGTTTATGAAATGGTTGAAAATATAATAATATATAAATATAAAAGTTAAAAATGATCATTTTTTCTTTTGTTTTCTCTACATCCTTTGTTTTGCTATTAGTTTTCCTCCTAATCATAAATCTAGCATTAGGTTAATCAATAAGTATTTATTAAACATCTAAAATATGATGTAAGAATCTAGTCTCAACCTATTTTCTGCCAAAGTGCTTACCCGTTTTCAGGAAAACTTATCAAATAGGGGAGCTTTCTATTTTGTGAAGAATACCATTTTTAAAAGCAACATTTTATTGGAAACATTTAACAAGTTTTAAAAACAAAGTTTAAAGGATAAAACATCATTCCACAGCCTCTGATGATTGTTTTTGTAGTGTTTTTTATCTGTTAACATCACCTATAACCACAATAGTGTGGCTTCTTATGTAGAACCAGAAATCCTAGAGAATGATGTCAAATTGACCTTAGAAAACATTGCTAACAATTAAACAAGTGAAGGTGATGAAATTTCAACTGAGCTATTTAAGATCCTCAAAAATGAGTTGTTAAAGTGCTGCACTCAATATGCTAGCAAATATAACAATGGCCACTAGATTAGAAAAGATCAGTTTATGTACCAACCCTAAAGAAGGGTAATGTCAGAAAAGTTCAAATTACTGAACAATTGCATTCATCCCACAGTCCAGAAAGATTATTCTTAAAATTCTGCAAGCTAGGCTTCAGCAGTATGTGAAATAAGAATTACCAGAAAAAGCAGCTAGGTTTTTAAAGAGGCAGAGGAACTAGAGACCAAATTGCCAATATTCTCTAGATTATGGAGAAAGCAAGGCAATTTTAGGGGGAAAATTTTTTTCTGCTTCACTGACTACACTAAATCCTTTGACTGTGTGGATCACAAAAGGTGGCAAATCCTTGAAGAGATGGGAATATCTGATCGTAACATTTGTCTCCAGAGGCACTTATATGCAGTCCAAGATCTAAAAAATTAAAAATGAACATGGAACAACTGATTTGTTTAAGATTGGAAAAGGAGCATGAGAAGGCTATATATTATTATATTATTTATTTAACTTGTTTGCAGAGAACATTTAAGCAAAATGCCAGCCTGGATGAATCAAAAGCTGGAATCAGTGTTGTCAGGTAAAATATCAGCAATTTTTGATATGCAAATGATACTACTCTGATGGCAAAAAAGCAGAAAGGAATTAAGAAGCCTCTCTCTTGATGAGAGAGAAGGAAAAGAGTATAAAAGCTGACTTGAAGTTTAAATATCCAAAAAACCCTACGATTATAGCAACTGTTCTCATCATTTTCTGCAAAACAGAGAGAAAATAATTGGAAGCAGTGTCAAATTTTATATTCTTGGGCTCAAAAAGGATGATGATTTCAACAATGAAATAAAAAGAATCCTTAGGAGGAAAGAAGTCCTTGGAAGAAAAGCTATGGCAAATATGGATAGCATGCTAAAAAACAGAGACATCACCTAGCTGACAAAGAGCTATATAGGCAAAGCTTTTCCTGGAGCAATGTATGACTGTAAGAGTTAGAAGGGAGGGAAGCTGAGTGCAGCAGAATTGATGCTTTTGAATGTAGTGTTGGAGAAAACTTTTGAGAGATTCTTGGAGAGCAAGGAGATGAAATCATTCAATTCTTAAAGAAATGAGTTCATATTATTCAATGGAAAGTCAAATACTAAAGTTGAAGCTTAAATACTTTGGTTATAATGAAATAGTATATAATATATATAACATCATATATTATATGTAATATAATGTATAATATATATTATAAATATAAAGGTTTTGATGTTGGGAAATATTAAAAGAAAAAGAAGAAAGGGTTGGCAGAGGACAAAAAGGATAGACAGGGTAATGGAAGCAATGAACATGAGTTTGGACAAACTTAAGGAGTAGTGGAGAACAGCCTAACCCAGTTCATGGGGTCATGAAGAATTAGCCACCACTGAATGACTGAACAGCAACAACTTGTACTTACAAGGATGGTTCATTTACTTTGGAATTACTTGCAATGAACATGCTTCCTATTACTATGCCTTTTGGATTTAATATTTTAAAATACCCTCCTTTAACTCAGTATAGACTTTATGAACTAGTAGGTTTTCATGACCTCTGACTATGATTCTAGGACATATATGCTGAAGAAAATAGGGAAGAGCTCGGAAAGGATTAAGGGCACAACTAATTTTAGTCATTGTATATAATATATAGTCATCATTCTCTCATCTTTTGGTGTAAGTCCAGTGCATGAGACCCTCCAAATAAAAATACAAAAATTATATAATACACAAATATACAAAACAGAAGAACCCAAGTACAGATACATCTGGCTCTTTTGATTTTCATTTTGTCAACACAGGTACAACTTTGCAGTATGATAAAAGCCAAGTTAGTAATGTTAACCAAGAAGCAAGGGCTAGCTTTGCTTCTATAAGTTGCATATAAGCAACCTCAAGAGCAGGGACCTGATGGTTCCATCAGAATATAGGATTACAAGGTGAGAACTCAGGTTATCTGGACAGTTACAAGGTGAGAACTCAGGACAGTTCTCTGGCTCAGACCTTTGGTTCAGGCCTTTAAAGGGAGTTTACAGCTTTGGAACTCTAAGAGGAGCAAGTTCATTGGTGGAAGTATTTCCCCACTCCCCATTGAGTTCTCACATGCCTATTCTCTGGGAGGATAAAAGAAGGGCAGCATTGGGTCTGAGAGAATCTATTTTGGGATAGAGTTGTGATGCCAGGCAGGCTGAAAGGAGACCAGCCTGATTTGGGGAAGGACAAGAGCTGGAGGAGATTCAGAGCTCCTAAGAAACCTGCGCACAGAGGAAAAGATTTTACAGATCTCCTCCCAGAAAAGGATTATAATTGAGCAGACGACTAGACCCTCACAATTCAAGAACTTTACATTTTGGCGTCCAACATGGGGCAAAGACCTTTGCATTTAAGGACTTATTCTGAGCCCTTCAGAGGAGCTAGCCTGGACCTTCGCAAAATTTGTCACCTCTTGCTCTACAAATCAAACTTGTGATGATTTTCTCATCAAAGTTCAGAAAATATTTTCTTTACCCAGGAAAGGAATAATGAATTCTACCTCACCAGGAGGGACAGAAGAGAATTATGTTTGGTACAATGGAAACAGAATCTATATCCTGAAAAAATTGTTATTCTTCCCAAATTATTTCTATCTCAGGCTATCAAGTTTCTGACAATGTATATCACTAGAATTCTACCTCACCAGGAGGAATAGAAGAGAATTATGTTTGGTACAATGGAAACAGAATCTATATCCTGAAAAAGTTGTTATTCTTCCCAAATTATTTCTGTCTCAGGCAATCAAGTTTCTGACAATGTATATCACAGGAATGCATCCTTATCATTAGGAAAATCATTATGGTAGATAAATTGACTATACACAAAAGCAAAAGTTTTGATAGTACAAGCCTTTAAAAACTGCCTGATGAAAGACAGTCCTATTATTATCCTTTATTACCTTACCCTTTAAAAGCTCTGATTTTGTACCAATTGAAATAAAAACAAACTACTAAGTTCACAATTATCATCAGAAGGGAAATGAAAACCTCAACTATTCTTCAATTGCTTCCTCTTACAAGTTCATATTTCACACACAATTTATAATTCCTTTCAGTACTTTTTGCAGCTATTAGTGAAGTAATTAGCTGCTTCCTGGAAGATGACAAAGTGAGAATTCAAAATGGAATCAGGCACCTCACAATCTCCCTCAAAAGTCACACTTATAGAAATGCTGAAGAAAAACAAAATTATTAGAAGTTGTCACATGAAAATTGTGAAAGACACCCTTACCTTTTAATTGAAAAACCAAGTAATCTGTACATTTTAAAAATAGCTTTACAAAGAAATCTGATAATAATAATAACAATAATTAATAATAATTATGATAAAAATAAAGGATGTAGTCAAAGAAGCATGAGAGTGGCAGAAAAACCGTAGACACCTCCTAACCCCTTTCTTTTTTAGTTTTCAGATTTTGTGACCCCTCCAGAGGCTGAAGATTTTGTTCTTTTTCTGCTTATTAGTTTTTTTTTTCCTTGAACATGATTTTTCATGTTTTTATCTCTGGAGATTATATACTATTAGGTCACTGTCTAAAGTGCCCTCAATATCCAATACCATGACATTCCTACTATTTACTTTAAAACTACTGATATCTATTTAATTTTTTTCATCCATTTGTTTCATTGGTTAAGTGACTAAAGAATTCATCAACTATTAGTAATTGAATTTATAGGATTGTGGGAAGTGAGTGAGTCACACTGACTTCTTTGTGTGATTATGGTGGATCTAGTTCAATTCCTTTTTTATTCAATTATGGCTCTAGTTCAATTTCTCTCTTGTGAGAAAACTTTGTTCAGTTCTAATAATTGTGAAAAAAATATTATTGTGCTATTTGAACCTAATCTTAGATGATTACCTACCTATTGTTTAGAAATCTTTAACTAAGGACCCAAGTTATGCTGACCAGAAACCCAATGAGATCCAAAGGAGTTTTCTCATGATTGTACATCTCAAGCAATCCATGTGTCTTCTCTGAAAACTGGTCCTATACTGCTCAATCAATTACTATTTCATTGTTCTTTTGATTGAAATCAAACTCTTTTGGGGAATGGGATGGGTCACTTTCTGATTTCAGAGAAATTAACCTGTTCATTCCTTCCCTCCCTACTCAAGATTACTTAATCTTGTATCTGGGTTTATAATCTTTTGTTTTCCTTTAATTAATAAAAATTTGTCTCCTGTATTTAGGGGTCTAATCCAGGGTGAGGAGGCTCCATCTTGATGGGTACCACAATTGGCATGAAATGCTTAATGAAGCATTGGAAGCTTGGATATTGTTTTCTCAGTTATTTTAGATTTCACTTACCACATTTTTAACTTTTTTTTTAATTATAGCTTTTTATTTACAAGATATATGCATGGGTAATTTTTCAGCATTGACAATTGCAAAATCTTTTGTTCCGATTTTTCCCCTCCTTCCCCCCACCTCCTCCCCCAGATGGCAGGTAGACCAATATATGTTAAATATGTTAAAGTATATGTTAAATATAATATATGTATACATGTCCATAGTTATTTTGTTGCATAAGAAGAATTGGACTTTGTATAGTGTACAATTAACCTGTGAAGGAAATCAAAAATGAAGGCAGACAAAAATGGATTGGGAATGCTATGTAGTGGTTCATACTCATTTCCCTGAGCTCTTTTGCTGGGTATAGCTGGTTCAGTTCATTACTGCTCTATTGGAACTGATTTGGTTCATCTCATTGTTGAAGAGAGCCACGTCCATCAGAATTGATCGTCATAAAGTATTGTTGTTGAAGTATATAATGATCTCCTGGTCCTGCTCATTTCATTCAGCATCAGTTCATGTAAGTCTCTCCAGGCCTTTCTGAAATCATTCTGTTTGTCATTTCTTACAGAACAATAATATTCCATAACATTCATATAGCACAATTTATTCAGCCATTCTCCAATTGATGGGCATCCACTCAGTTTCCAGTTTCTGGTCACAACGAAAAGAGCTGCTACAAACATTTTGGCACATACAGGTCCCTTTCCCTTCTTTAGTATTTCTTTGGGATATAAGCCTGGTAGTAACACTGCTGTATCAAAGGTTATGCACAGTTTGATAACTTTTTGAGCACTTGCCACATTTTTTGAAAAGATAGCTAGGAGGCAGAAGGATTCCACCCTCTGGGTATTGTAGTCTTTCAAAAAAACTCTCTTGAGCACTCCCAACTTTTCTACATAGGACTTCTCAGGAAAACTGAACCTAGAAGTAAGATTTCCCCCTCAATTTCAATTTGTTTTTTTCTGAGCTAAATCAATGTTTACTCCCATATATTACTGCTGGGGAAAAAGATATTCCCTTTAAGAGAACAATGGATTCTGGCAATAATGAAATAACAAAGAAATACTTCCTTTAAGGGAATGATGATTTCCTCCAAAATTTCTTTTGGCATGAGACCAAGGAAAGGCATGTTGTTAAACTGATATCCTCTTAGAGAAAGTTTTATAGATTTGGAATTTTCCATGCAGAAATGACTAAAAGATAGCACTCTGAATTTATGCTAGGACATATAAAATTTGAATGGGTCAGTCTCAAATTTGGCAGCAATTTAAAATATTTGAAATTAGACTTTTTTTTTTCCTTGAGGCTGGGGTTAAGTGACTTGCCCAGGGTCACACAGCTAGGAAGTGTTAAGTGTCTGAGACTAGATTTGAACTCTGAACTCTGAACTCCTCCTGAATTTAAAGCTGGTGCTCTATCCACCGTGCCACCTAGCTGCCCTGAAATTAGACTTTAAATAGAAGATAAGTAAATTATAACTATGTCCCTCTTTTTTTCTTCATAGCAAATTTCCATAATCACAGAAAAAGAGGAGAAGTTTTGTTAGTGCAATTCAAAATCTATTAGTCAACAGATTGATAGTGGAATATAACTTACTAAAATAAAATGAAAGTATGAAAAAAATTACAGTTTTAAAATTAAATGGAATAGTAAATTTTGAGAAAGTTGTAAGGTTATACTGTTTTCTCTAAGAATCATCTATATTGATCTATCTGTATATGGCTAGCTTTCAAATGTCTCTATTATGGAACTAAAAATTATCAAAATTGGATTATAGATTTTACTTATAAAATTGGATTGATAATTGTAAAGAAAGTATAATTATTTCCCCATTTTAAATTGTATATCTAATAATTTAAAGGAATCAAAGGATTGATTTTATGAGTTAGACCCTCATGAATTTTTATTTTAAAAATTCTCAGACCAGGTAAAAGATTTAGGTAAAAACAGTAAAGGTGCACAAAAAGTGAAATTCTCTAACATCTCAGTTGAATAATGGATTTCTAATCTGATGTTCTTTTTATAGTTTTGTTGTTATTCATAATCAGAAGGCATAAACTGGTTTTTCCCTCTTGAATCAGTTAATGATCTTATATGAACAGATGCAAAGTGAAGTGTGCAGAACCAGATAATTGTACATAGTAACAGCAATGACAATTTTTAAAAAATATGACACTCACAAAAATAATTCAAAGAAGTTATATTCCCAAGCAAGATCATATATAAATAACAATCATAACTGTGAATGTGAATGGAACAAGTTCACACCCAAGTGGAAGGAGATGGAACAATTAGTAGAATACAATAATATTTTCCTTATAAGATTCATACTTGAAACAGAAAGATGCACACAGAATTAAAATAAGTGGCTAGAGCCAAGATCTATTATGTTTCATCTGAAATAAAAAGGCAGGGTAGCAATCATTATGTTAGACAAATCAAGAATAAAAATGGACATAATTAAAACAGATAAAAGCAAAAATACATTTTGCTGAAAGGTGCCATAGACAATTAATTAATATCAATACTAAACACAAGTATACCAATGACATTGCATCTAGATATCTTTTAAAAAATTAAATGAATTAGAGAGACATTAAAATTTTAATGGTGAGAAACTTTGATTTATTCCTCTCATGCCTAGATAAATCTGATCCAAACAAAAAATGAAGCAACGAAGCTGCATAGAGGAGGTAAAGCCAAGATCGGTGAATGAAGGCCGAGGCTTGCCCCAACTCTGCCCCCAACCCCCCCAAATACCTTTAAATAATGTCTCCAAACAAATCTTAAAGCATCAGAGCTCACAAAAAGAGTGAAATAATTTTTCAGCTGAAGAAAACTTAAAAGGTCAGCAGGAAAAGTCTGTCACACTAGGGTGAGAGTAGAAGGCATAGCCCTGGCCCTGCCAAACCAGAAGCCCTTGGAATCCTCTGAATCAGTGGCAGCAGTGACTATTTCCATATCTCTCATCCCACAGATACCAAATATGACTAGGTTGAGAAGGGAGCACAGCCCCAGCCCAGCAAACTACTGAATCATCATTAACAGCAGCATCAGCATCAATAGCAGCAGCTACAGTGATGGCAGTAGTAGTAGAAGCAGTGGCAGCAATTGTGGAAGCAAATTCCTGAAGTCTCAGCTCACAGAAGGTAAGGGAGTCAAACAGCTGGTCAGAAGGAGGTTTCTATGCTAGCACTGAGGCATAATTATGTTGCTTTACCCATACTCAGAATGAAGTCTTGGCTCACAATCCCAGAATGAGGAGGACCACTAATATGCTAGAACCTCGTAGTCATAGTAGAGTAGGGACCCCTACTCACAATTCTAGGGCAGAAAAGAGTGCTTGTGGTTATTCAAAGACCAAGAGCACAGGCCAGCGAGAGTTGTATAAATACACTTGTCCTTGGATCATACCAATTTGGAAGAACTGAAAACTTACAGATTCCTCAGAAGAGTTTCTGAAAACAGCTGCACAATATTCTTGAAGCTTGGAATGCTTCAACCTCCAACCCTATTGAAACAATGAGTTAAAAGTAATGGGCTGGGAAAATCAGCAGAACAGAAAATGATTCTGACCATAGAAAGTTATATGGTGATAAGGAAGATCAAAATGCACATTTAGAAGAAGAAGAAAAGTCAATGTTCTTTCTACCTTGAAAGACTCCAAAAAAATAACAACTGGTCTCCGTCCATGGAATCCAAAGGGATTTGAAAACCAAGTAAGAGAGATAAAAGAAAAATTGGTAAGAGAAATGAGAGTGATGCAAAAGGAAATACAAAAAGCCAATAAGGAGGAGAATGCCTTAAAAAGCAAAATTGGTCAAATGGTAAAGGAGGTACAAAACCCCTTTGATTGAATATAATTCTTCAAAACTTAGAATTGAGTAAATGGATACTAGTGGTTTTATGAAAAATCAAGAAATAATAAAGCAAAACAAAAAGAACATCGCATGTTGAGAAGACAATGAAATCAAATGTTATACAAGGTCGTATTAGCTAGATTCAGAGGCAGACAAAAGTCCTTGGGATCCAAGATGGTGAATTGGGCAGCCACCTAGCTGACTCTCAACATTTCCCTCCAAACAATTAAAATAACATCTCAAATCAAATTTTGGAGCAGCAGAGTCAAGAAAAAGTTAGGGCGAGATTGTTTTCCGGACTAAAAATAAGAGATATGAAGGAGAAATCTGTATCATTGGGGTAGAAGTCTGTCAAGAGCCTACACAGATGGCAGCAATAGCAGCTTCAGAAACTTTCAATCCAGACATGGTGAAGGTATAGGACAACTGATCAGAAAGAGATCACAGGTGAATCTTTGCTGTCACTGGGTGTGGCTAGTGCTAATTGACAATCTATTTTCTATACATGGTTCTGGATTGCAGTTCTCAGAAGAATGATAATGGCCAGTCACAAGGGAGCAGGGACCCTGGACATAGTACCAAAGCAAAAAAAAAAAAAAAAAAAAAAAAAAAAAAAAGAGTGCTAGCAACTGGCTGCAAGGGACAAGAGTCTTTTCCTGGATAAAAACCAGAGCACAGCTCAGGAGAGCAGTGACCACACCTCTCCTAGGATCAACCACCAAAAACTTGCAGACTTTTCAGAATTAAAAAAAAGCAATACAAAAAACCCCTGAAATCTGGAACAGTGGCCCCCACCTTGAGGTAAGCAAAGTGCAACTTTAGCATAAAATACAAAGTAAAAAATTTGACTGGGAGCAATGAACAAATAACAATAAAAAGAATTTGACCATAAACAGCTATTCTAATAGTAGGGAAAGACCAAGACATAAACTTAGAAGATAACAATGTGAAAACAGCTGCAGTCAAGCCCTAAAAGAAGAATGTTAATTGGACTCAAGCCCCCAAAAGATTCCTGGAAAAATTAAAGAAAGATAAAATTAGTAGAGGAAAAATGTGAAAAAATGAGGCAAGAAAATTATGAAAAAAAGAATGAACAGTTTCATAAAAGAAAGCACAAAAACATTGAAAAAAATACCATCTTATAAAACCAACTGGATCTAATGGCAAAAGAGGCATAAAAATTCATTGAAGAAAAATTAATTCGTCTTAAAAAAACAGAATAGATAAAATTTAAAAAGAGATACATAAATTCACCAAATAAAATTTAAAAAGCAGAATTGATAAAAGAAAAAAGAGGCAAATGTTATGGGCCAGAACTTGAAACAAGGCCCTAGCTAAGTCAGTGGAATTGATGGTTATTTAGCATGGTGCTTAACAGTTCTCATGTACTTAGTACTTACTCTAGTTCTACAGGATTCAAACCTTTGATAAGAGAGCATATAAACTGGGACAAACTCATCCAGAATCAGAACTAGGGAAGACAGAGAAGTGGAGGCAGGCTCTCTTCTTCGCCAAGGCCTCCAGGAAAACTAGCTGAGCCCCAAGTGAAGGAGACAAGACTTTAAAGGAGACAATAAAGATTTGGACTTTAATCCCTGGTTACTTGTGTGTGGATTACTGATCTGAAATGAAGGCTGCTCCTAGAGACCCTAAGAAAACCTTAACAGACAACATTACATTTTAGAGAGAATGTTAACAGGCAAAAAGGTGTCTGGGATAAATAATTCCTTAAAAATTCTAATTAGAAAAAGTTATAATTAGGCAAGTGTACACTAATAACTCCATGAGGCAGCAACAGCAAAATATAACAAAGTCAAAGGAATGAGAAAATAGAAAATATGAAATGTTTCATTGGAAAAATGATCTGGAAAATAGGTTGAGAAAAGATAACTTAAAAATTATTGGACTACCTGAAATCAATGATCAAAGAAGGAGCCTTAATTAAAGGCAATTCCAATAGACTTGGGATGGAAAAATGCCATCTACATCCAGAAAGAGAACTATGAAAAGTGAATATAGTTCAAAGCATAATACTTTCACCTTTTGTTGTTGTTGTTGTTTGTTTGCTTGTTTTTTTTTCTCGTGGATTTTTTCCTTTTGATATATTTTTTCTTGCACAAAATGTCAAGTCTGGAAATATGTTTAAAAGAATTGCACATATTTAACCTATATCTGCTTGCTGTCTTTAGGAGGGGGAAAGTAAGGGAGGGAGGGAGAAAAATTTGGAACACAAAGTTTTACAAAAATGAATGTTGAAAACTATCTTACATACTTTAAAAATAAGACATTTTAAAAATATTTTTTAAAAAAGAGCCTCTGCATAATATTTCAAGATATCATCTAGGAGGAAAGCTGTTCTAATATCTTAGAATCAACGGATAAAATAGAAATTGAAGGAATCCAATAATCTCCTTCTGAAAGACATACCAAAATGAAAACTCTCAGGAATATCATAGTTAAATTTAGAGCTCCCAGATCAAAGAGAAAATATTTCAAGTTGCCAGAAATAAACAATTCAAATATAATGGAGCCATAGTTAGGATCACACAAGATTTAGTAGCTTTTATGTTAAAGGAACAGAGGATGTGCCAGAAGGCAAAAGAGCTAGAATTGCCACCAAGAAACACTTATCCAGCAAAACTGAGTATAATCCTTTGGGAAGGGGGTAGGATGCTGGGGAGGGGAATGGATATTTAATTCAATAGAGAGCTTTCAATCACTCTGTATGAAAAGACCAGAGCAGAATAAAAATCTGATATTCAAACAGAAGACTCAAGAGAAACATAAAAAAATAAACCTGAAAGAGTAAACATAACAGACATAATAAGGTTAAACTATTCATCTTTCCATATGGGAAGATGAAAGATATAACTCTTATGAACTTTATCATTATAAGAACAATTCAAAAGAGATACACTTGAACAGAAAGACACATACACATGAAAATAAAGGGCTGAAACATAATCTAATGTACTTCAGCTCAAATAAAAATGATAGAGGTAGCAATCATGTCATACAAAGTGATATTAGATGTAATTGAAAGAGATAATCAGGATAATTACATTTTGCTGAAAGGTACTATAGACCAAAACTTCTTAAACTATGAATCATGACCCCATATGGGGAGGCTGTTGCATAACTGAATGTAATTATGCAAAATTAAAAAGACACATTCATCTCATTAGCATGCAAATTTGCTTTCATATTTAATAAATGGCAAATTATATGTATAGAAAAGAATATGTTTTAAAGTAAATTTTTGTATTATTTATTATCAGTACGTTTGATTTGTATCCTTATTTTATCTACTTATATCCCTGGGGTTGCATAATAATTTGTCGTTTGAAAAGGGTTACAAGTAGAAAAGTTTAAGAAGCCTTGCCATAGACAATGAATTAGTATCAACTTTTTTTTTCAGAACATTTCTTTGATAAACACCTCATTTCTCAAATATTTATTAAATATAAAACTGAGTCAAAGTAAAAAAAATAAGAGCCATTTTCCAGTAGAAAAATGACCAAAGGATATGCCCAGGGGATTTTCAGAAGAAATCAAAATTATCTATAATCAGATGAAAAAATGTTTTAAATCACTACTGAATAGAAAAATTTAAACAAAATTAACTCTGATATACCACTTCATATCTAACAGAAATGACAAATGCTAGGGTTTTCCAGAATGATTATACCAGTTCACAACTCCATCAACAATTCATTGATGTACCTGTTTCCTCCCTCGTTCTCACCAGCATTTGACTCACTATGAATTCATTACTAACAACAGAGCTATAATAGATTGATTCCCCTGTTCTCTAAATCAGAGGAGTCTTTAAAAGAGTTTTGTGACAATGTATGCTGGACTTGGAATAAAAAAATATGGGTTTAAATGCAGTTTCAGCTCTTTGAACCTGAGCAATTCATTCAACTTTTGTGGTCCTCAGCTTCCCCATTAATAAATTTGAACAATAGGTACATTTAGAGGTATGCTTGAATCAGCTCAAAGCAGCTCATGAGAGCCAAATGTTCAACTGAAAAGTATGCATGCCTATTTTTTCATCCCCCAAAACCAGTTGTTAAATATTTGTCAGCATATCCTTGTGTATATCCAACAAAGTTACAGGGGTCAGATAAAATACTGTATACAAATTATTTTGCAAACATTAAAGCACTACAAAATATTAGCTATTATTGCTAATTTCATTGCAGATAGTCATGTATCTAAAACAAATGTTTTTAATCAAATATTTCGAAAGACAAAGTGAGAAATGTTAAGAAATAACAAAACAGACAAATTTAATTCCTTTTCCAAACATCTTTGGTCCATATCCTCCTCCCTTGATGGAGAGAATAAGCCACTGTGAGGATAAGTCACTGTAACATTAGTAAAATGGTTTGACCCTTCAGATCAAAAGTGTTGCAGAAACACAAAACATGGGTTATGACTCTATGTATAAAAAAATTGACAGGTCTCTGAGAGAGCCCAAGAAATAGTGGGGGATAGGTAGAATAGTTTGTTTTTAATGATAATATACTCTTAGAAAGAGACTATTAATCTAATGAGCAAAAAGAAAAAAAAAATCTTTTCAGTAAAGTTTATTCATTTTTGCCTCTCCTCATTCCAGAAGTTTTGGGTGGATCATCATCAAAATAAAAACTTGGGAAAAAATTTAATATAATACAAAGCTGCCAGATAAAAATGTGGACAGATCCACACAGATTGGTTGACCTACTATTTCAAAGTGTTATATATTAAAAGTGAATTGAGACAATTCTTTCAAGAACTAAAGTTGGCAAGAGCTTTGGTCTCTGGGAAAAACTCTAATGAGCAAATACCATTTGGCATGATTTTCAGTTTGGGGAATTGTGGAGATTCCAAGAAGAACACATAGGCAGATACTTTATGAATAAGAAGTCTAAGACAACATTAATCTAAAAATCTTGTGTTCCAATTTTTCCTTCTCTTCCCTCTCCCTCCTCCTCTAGATGGTAAATAAACCAATACATGTTAAATATGGTAAAATATATATTAAATCCAATATATACAAACATTTTTATACAATTTTCTTGCTGCACAAGAAAAATCAGATCAAAAAGAGGAAAAATGAGAAAGAAAATAAAATTCAAGCAAAAAAAAGCAAAAATGCTATGTTGTGATCTATCCTCAGTTTCCACAGTCTTCTCTCTGGGTATAGATGGCTCTCATCAGCACAAGATCACTTGAAATGGCCTGAACCTTCTCATTGTTGAAAAGAGCCACATTTGTCAGAAATGATCATCATAAAATTTTGTTATTGCCATGTACAATGATCTTCTGGTTTTTCTCACTTCATTTAATATCAGTTCATGTAAGTCTTTCCAGGCCTTTCTGAAATCATCCTGCTGATCGTTTCTTATAGAATAATAACTTCCATAGGATTCATATACCATTACTTATTTAGCTATTCTCCAACTGATGGGTATCCACTCAGTTTCTAGTGTCTTGCAAATACAAAAAGGGCTGCCACAAACATTTTTGCACGTGTAGATCCCTTTCCCTCCTTTAAGATTTCTTTGGGACATACTCCCAGTAGAAACACTGCTGGATCAAAGGGTATGCACAGTTTGATAATCCTTTGGGCATAGTTCCAAATTGCTCTCCAGAATGGTTGGATCCGTTCACAATTCCACCAACAATGCATCAGTGTCCCTGTTTTCCCATGTCTCTTCCAACATTCGTCATTATCTTTTTTTGTCTTAGTCAATCTGAGTGGTGTGTAGTGGTATCTTAGAATTGTCTTAATCTACATTCCTCTGATCTATAGTGTATTATATCATTTTACATAATATACTCCCTATATTATATACCAAAACATAGTATATATGCTAGTTATATTATGTATTGTTGTTTTTTATTAATTTCAATAATGTCCTATTCTCTGTAACCCTATTTGGGATTTTCTTTGCAAAGGTACTGGAATAGTTACTATATATAGTATAACATCCCTGGAAGAGAGGTGCCACCATTATCCTTAATTTTCAGTTGAAGAAGCTGAGGTAGGTAGAGAGTAAGTGACTTTCCAGAATTTATAAGCCAGTAACTGTTGGAGGTAGAATTGGAACTCAGGTCTTCCTAACTTTGTTGTTATTAAATTGTTATTTTGACAACAACAACAACAACAAAGATTTCATAGTTCAATGATTTATTTTGTCCTGTAATGAAAAGATGGCTTTTCAAATGCTGTTTTATTTTTATTTTCCTGAAATTTTATTGCCAAATTATGGAGAACAGGATTTGGAAGAAAGAGTGGAAGTGGATAGTACTGAGAATAAATGGTTCTTTTAGGGATATAAAAATCACTAAGAGATGTAACTGCCTGATTACTGTCTTTCCTTTTAGAAATACCTGAGATCTGTGGAAAGGTTGTTGTAACATCTATTTATAACATCAGTCAGACAAAGCTTTTAAAGGTTAACTGATACACAATCATTACCTCTTGGGACACCTTGTATCAGCTAATATCATTAATTCAAACTTAGATTTCTGTCAGGTCTTTAATATAATTAATACAAGGAATTCTGGGATATATATCTGTACATATGTATTATATATAAATATAAATTAATGCAAGGAACTTTGGGAGGTATATACCATAGATAAATAAAAATATATATACTATATAGTATACTATATCATACATATACATATACACATACAGATAGATATATAGATATTATAGCCACTCCAGTGTCTTTGTCAAGAAAACATTAAATAGAGCCACAGAGAATAAGACACTATTGAAATTAATTGGAATTAATTAACAATAACAACAATATATAGTATATATATTTATATATTATGATAAATAGCATATAAACCATACATACTGTGTAACATATCTATTGTAGTATATAATACATGGATATATCATAATATGTATTATATATGTAGTGTACATAGCATAGTATTTAGACAGTATATAGTATAGTATCTATATTATAGCATATAGTTACTGTACATAGTATAGATACTATATGATACACTGTATATATGTTGAATATATAATATACTGTCTATATATTATATATCTCGCACATACTATAGTATCTATAGTCTGTATCTTACCCACATGTGGTATATACTATGCATAATACACTATGGGCATATATACCATATATTTATACACACATAGATACATGTGTATACACACATACACATATAATACACATGGATATGTATACACACATAAAGCATACACACTAGGCCACTAAGTGGTGCTATAGTGCTTAAAGTGCCATGACCAAAGCATGAAAAACTCATCTTCCTGAGCAAAAATCTAGCCTTAGATGCTACTAGGTAGGTGACCCTGGGAAAGTCCCTAAACAATGCTTGCCTTAGTGTTCTCATATGCAAAATGAGCTGGAGAAGGAATTAGCAAATATATACATATGTGTGTGTATATATGTATATATATACATATATATACTATATATAACATAGTATTATATTATGTTGTGTATTGTATTTATAATACACATACATATTATGTTGTAATATGTGTTATATACTAAATTGTATAATACATACTCTATATGCTATTATATATGCTACATATATTATGCATATCTACTATATATAATATTGTTGCTGTTGTTGTTGAGTTGACTTTTTAAGTATCTGAAGCTGGATTTGAACTCATGAAGATGAGTCTTCCTGACTTCGGGCCTGGGCTTCTATCCATTGCATCATCTAACTGCCTCATATATGCCCTCACATATGAGATAACACACACTTGACCTATATATATTTGCCTTTCATTTATCTACCTATCTTCCTGCCCCCCCAACAGCCATCTTTGGAATGACCCCAATTCAGTGTTAGGGGAATTGTAGCCTGCAGGATTGTGCTAGGATTAGCTTGAACTGGCTAAAAGAGATGCTTCTTAAATTTTCAGTGTGAACATTGAAATTGTAAATGCAATGAATCCAGGTTTGGTTTACTGTTTTCTTGGCTGCCTACATTTAAGAAAGTGGTGGAAAATTTCGTGTGTCCAATGTATTTTTTTCTCCCAGAGAGAACTAGTTGTTAAATATTTACCAATACACCTCTAGCAACATCATAGTGTGTTTGAATCCTCCTCAAACCTGGGTTTATTGTAGAGAATATGCTTTGATCTTTTTTGGACATGTAAGTCTTATATATGAACCTTTTATTTTTACTTTTTGTTAGATGCTGAAATGATATGTACTTACTCTTGTGGAAAGGCCACTAAATTGTAGAAACGCATGCAGAGAATATTCAGCTAAAATTAAGTAGCTCCACAACTTGCAAGATGTGCCTGGTTGGGCAATCAAAAATATGGAAGGCTAGTATTTTATCTAAAATTCCTAGGATGTCATTCTGCTTAAATTCACCAGATTTACAGTCAGTCAGTTAATCTATCAACAAGCAGTTATCATTAGAAAAGAGACTCCCACACCTTTAAGGGTAGCCCTAAAAATTAAGGTAAAATGTTCTGCTCCAGGAGTCCCACTCCTCAGTAAGAATAGGAATTGTTATAAGGATCCCTCGTTTATAAAAGGCTATATATGCCGCAGCAATCACTGATACTCTTGTTCATTGTTCATACAAGATGAAGAAATCTGCTATAATCAATCAAGTTTGAGGCTTACTAGCATTATCTAATCAAAAAACAGATTTTTATCTATCTATCTATCTATCTATCTATCTATCTATCTATCTATCTATCTATCTACCTATCTATCTATCTATCCTTCCAGAATCTCTACAGTGGATTGTCAGGGAGACAGATTGCTTATCTTTACAAGAATAAAGCAACAACTTTTCAAGTAAATTTTAAATAGTTCTATGGCTCACAGACAAATGGTGTCAAGGAATTTTGACACTGTATTAGCAGCAAAGGTTATAGATATCTTGGTAACTATAGGTAGTGGAGGGTAAGGGCTAGATACTGGAAAATGATACAGTGTTATGTGTTAAAATCTGTTTACAGTAATTCACTTATTGATTAAAGGACTAACTAAAGCCTATTAGTAAGAGATTGAATGAAAGCAAACTTGGAACCTAGTTAAAACTCAACATCTATAGGAAGAAAAGACAAAATAAAATACTAAGTATAAAGCAGGATTTTAGGAGACCATTGCTTTATGCTACTAAACTGACTCAATAAAGTATGTTGTTATGATTGCTTTGGAATTGTTGTTGATACATCAACAGAAAACTCCAATTCAAAGTGTGACAGATAATTCAGTAACATAGTTTAAAAGGCAGAGATGTGCTAAAATAAAGCTAGTATTACTACTGTCTGCTCAATTGACAGAGATTTCTGGATTTTAGAGGAAGTTTTTGAGAATTTGTATAACAAAAGCATATACTCTCCTCATACTGGAATAATACCCCTGATGCTACTTCAGTCCTTTGAAAAATGAAATTATCAGCAAAGAAAGTCAGGATTTTATCCAATATTCTGCTTCTTATGAAATCAGATTTCCTAAAAATATCTAGATTGTGAAAAAATAATGGTTGGAAACTAATTTGCCTTCATATCAATTTTGTGATGTGTATTAGAGAAGCAATACCCATATCTTCCATTAGCTTGGAAAGTCTGTAGTATATTCACAAAATGACATTGCTTCTATTTCTTGTTGCTTTTATAAATTCATTCAGAGGTTGGGGAATCTATAGAATGGAATATTGTAGGCATGATCAAGAATAGTCACTGTATCTTTTTTTTTGTATTTTATTGTTTTTGCTTGACTGTTTATTTTTGTTACAAGAGAGGGTTCAATTTAGGAAGGATGATCCCTAGTCAGAAATGACTATGGTGTAAAAACAAAAAGCATCCATATAATTAAAAAAACATTAGAGGAAATAATAAACATTTATATAGCACCTATTATGTTCCAGGCACTATGATAAGTACTTTTTATTTAAAAAAAATATCTCATTTGACTCTATATCAACCTTGTAATGTAGGTGCTATTATTATCCCTATTTTATACTAGAGGAAATTGAGGTAGAGAGAGATTAAGTGACTTATTCAGGATCACACAGCTAGCATTTGAATAAGGATTTTCTTTCAGCCAACTTTTTATCCACTATATTACTAGTTGCCTAATTAATAATAATTTGTACCAAACCAACCTCATTTTCTTTCTTTTTTTTTTTTAAAGAATTACTTAATTGATAAATAAAGGGAATGCCTAAAATAAATAAGAATTTGCCCAACTTTAGGGAATCACTTGACTAACTTTGGTCTATTCTTATGGAAAAGATGAAATGAGATGGATTAGATGATTATGTAATTAGTAGGGATTTTGTTGGACGACTGGGCCCAAAGGGTAGACATTTACAGTTTGAAATTAACTTGGAAGGAATCAGAATTTCAGTTAGACAGAACCTGAGTGACCATCTATTCTAATCCATACTGGAACATACCTGAAAAATGGTCATCCAGCTTCTGTCACTTGTTTGGTTTCATAATGAAACAAAGTGAAAGATTTTGTGGGTCATTTAACAATTAACAAAAGGAATTATGCTACTTATAACAAAAGAAAGATAAAAATATATTCAACAAATAGATATCAGTTATAAATATACCTTAGAATGAAACTGAAATATCTTTAAGTTGTTTATATTCATGACCAAGAAAAAAAAGATGAACAGAAAACCTGAATCTTTAGTTTCCTGAGCTAATCAAGGGAAGTTTCAATATCTTTAAAGAAAATCCTAGCCTAATATGTATGAAGGGAAAGGATTAGGATAGTATCCTCATCCCATAAAGACAGGTATTAAGCCTTTTAAATCTACAATTGCTAGCTTTCCTTTAGTGAATAAATTGACATGATTTTACAGAAACATATCAAGAGAACGATACAAATCCTTAGAGCAAAAGCTGAATTTTTTTCCCCCCAAAAGAACCTGCAGTCCTCCTTAGAAGTGGTCAAGTTACTTAAAGGTTAAAAAAGCAACTCTAATAGGAATGTAGTTTTTACTGATTTATTTATTTATTTATCTATCTATTTATTTATTCATTAATTCATTCATTTGTTTGTTTGTTTATTTGTTTATTTATTTTTATCTAAGCAACTACTTCCATACTGATAGAAACCCAAATAAAAACAGACTGAGGAGCACTTGTTTCATCTTCAGCCCTCCTGAGACCTCTACTGGTCAAAAAGAATATCTTATATCCATCAGTAAACCTCATTGGACAAAAAAGGTGATCCATTTCTTCTCTGCCTGATTATGGTAGTTAATTTAGCGTAAACTCATTCATTTAGGGGGCAATTTCCACTTAATGTGGTAAGTAACATATATAGGATAGTATGGTGAAATTTCAATTATTTTCTCCAGAGACTATGGAAATAAACTAATTCAATCATCATTGCATTGATTCTTATAGCATGTGCTCTGGAGTATATTTCAATTCCCAGTTGCACAGCTTGGGCAGGTCTCTAGAGCATGGCTATTGTGTCTCCTCAAGCCTCTAAGAACATTCCAGTAGGAATTAAGAGTTGAATTTTTAATGCTCTGTAATTCACAAATCCCTAAAGTTGTTCTTTATGATTATTGGCTGATATGAATTAGCTAGATTTAATTTGCTTTTACAAAAACTAATGTACTAAGCTAGTAGTAGAAATAGTGATTATAAAGCATCTGTTGTATATTTTATATACACATATATTCATATTTTACATAAATAGTTAATATAAACCCCCAAATAAGTCTGTGGCAGTATCCCACTAACACATAGGAAAATAAATAGATCTTCACTGTTATTCTTATTGGATCAAGTGTATTAAAACTGCATGTGATTTTGTTTGCCGTCAAAGGGTCCTTCTTTTTCAGTAAATGTTCTACCAAAAATCCTTTCTGTCAATTGAAGTAAAGAGAAAAGCCCAAAGGCTAAAACCTACATAGTCTTGGCTAATGCAGAATATAGAATCTAATGAAACAAAACTTGAAAAACAATCTATCCCATTCAATGGTTTATCTTCTAAGAAAGTTTTTTTTCTTGTAGCAGTTATAGATATTTCTTGATTCATCAGCACCAGATAAAAACTAGGATGCCCAAAATAACAGCCAATTTTCTGTTATTCTGTGGAACAGTTATATATATACCCCACAATGTTACCCTGTAAATTCCTGGCCTAACTTTAGAGGAAAACAAGATACTGAACTCCCATTATTTAGAGCATTTGAGTTTTACCTTAGATGCCAAAATGTATCCTTTTAAGAACAATATTTGAAATCTTTTATGTTGGAATAAAGTAGTTGACATGGAACCCAATGCTTTATTTCTTTTCTTCTTATTCTTCTTCTTTTTTTTTTTTTTTAATAATAATAGTTTTTATTTACCAGATATTTGCATGGGTAATTTTACAATGTTGACAATTGCTAAAACCCTTTATTCCCAATTTTTCCCTTCCTTCCCCTCCCCCCCAGATGGCAGGCCAACCAATACATGCTAAATATGTTAGAGTATAAATTAAATACAATATATGTATATATGACCAAAAAGTTGTTTTGCTGAACAAAAAGAATTGGACTCTGAAATAGTGTACATTTAGCCTGTGAAGGAAATCCAAAATACAAGGGGACAAAAATAGAGGGATTGGAAATTCTATGTAGTGGTTCATAATCATCTCCCAGAGTTCTTTCGCTGGGTGTAGCCAATGTTTCATTTCAATTGGAATAAGGAACATCAACTCCATTAGTGATATGAGGAAGGATGAGGGTGCCCTTCCTATTTTGTTGGAATACCTTTTTAATTTGTCCTAAACAATCAACCAACATCTATCGTAGATGAAAGGGAAAAGATCTGTCATGAAATATGTAATTTAATGGACAAGATTGCATTTCATTGAATTGTTTTCTTTCTTTTAATGAAATACATTAAATTAAAATATAATATGTTCCTCTTTGGGGTATTTTTGGTCTAATTAAGTTTCTCTTTTTCTCAAGTGTCAGAAAAGTCTTCCTTGTACAGAATATTTGCTGAAAGAAAAGAAAGCCCTTTGGGGACAAAATATAATGGAATTTTAATGGACTTGATGTATTGATCACAATAATGGGGATTTTGGAAGTCAAATAAATGCCCTGAGCTATGGCAGATTTTCTATCTTTCTATGAAATTGCTTGAATTTATAAAGAAATATTATTTCTATAGAAATTCCTGTTTTAGCTTTAGAGGAAAGCAAAGTATTGAAATTCTATTTATTTAAACTGAGTCCAATGCAACATTGAAACATTTGAGTCTTATCATACCTATCAAAATGCAGTTTTTAATAACTTTGTTGAAAGCTTCATGCTACATATTGTAAAAGCCTGCTATAATTCATTAAAAACATAAATCTTAATCTCAGACCAACAAACCAATTCTATTATACTGCTTCAGTATTTTAAAGATCTCTTATTCAATTAATCTAAAAAACTTGATAATATTCTATTTTTATTGGTGTGTTTATATAAAATTCAAGCAAACAGACATGCTAATATATAATATAGATTGATTCTAGGACTTATACTCAAAAGGAACAGAGCACTAGAAACTCTCAAAAACCATCAATCTAGTATAAATATTTGCCTTGGAAAATGATACTGTTTGTGAACAGGAGTTGATGAATTTTTATTTATGGACTCCTTGTGGGTTATTTTAGATGTATCTTTCTACAGATTCCCCTGGAAAAAGGATCTGCCCTAACTAGAAATAATTTAGCACTATTTTCCAAAGGAATTTCAAATCACATTTAAAAAAATAGATTGTAAATAGGGATGAATCATAGCATGCAGAAATATCCAATAAATTAGATCATAGGCCCTTAAGACTGCCTTTTCATTTATGTCTTTAAACTTGGAAAAAATAGATAGGGATTGATCAAAGTTGTTCTCTTGATTCTTGATCCTTGATCCTCATGGTGGTGACAGTTGAATAAATCAGTTGCCACTTTACTCAGAGTCCATCTGGCATTCAAAGTCAAAAACTTAACACTAATTTTAAGCACTGGATCAGAAATTTAGTGCCACAGTATGTCCATGGAATGATAATCTAATTGACAGGCAAACTAGAATCTTTGGTAGAACTGTCCTTGCTAGAGATAGTGGGAGAGATAAGTAAACCCTATAACCATTATACTAACAGTCCTTTAGGCCTGGTCCATATACTATAATAGACTAGATTCAGGATCTCAACTTCTTCCTTTCTCCTGTATACCTGGGTATCAATTGCAAGAAATCTAAATAATTTACTAGCCAGAACCTAATGATTATCTAATCTTACAATAGAATTTGTTATATCATAGCCAATAGATGCTATTATTTTGCTCCTAGTCCCTATGAATCAGCTAAGATTACTTTTCAGATAGTTGTTTACTCTAAGGGTCTCAAAATTGCTGTATCATATATTCTCTTAAGCAAAGGTAAATTATTTACTTATGCCCCGTATACATGTATTTGCTTACAAACTAGATGTTTGTAAATATTACTACACTAATATATTATGCATTAAAATGATGATAAAATAAAAATAATAAAGGATAAGATAACATTAAAAACAATAACTTGAAATAGTTTATTTTATTTATTAATGTAATAAGGTATTTGTATATTAAATTATTGTTAATATCTTAGTGAGAACAATATAATTAATATGATTTTTAAAAATCATGTATTAACATTCTTTTGGATAAACTGCAAATATCTGATTCTAAGTTTAGTTTATTTTGCTATTTTACTTTAAGGATGTTAAAGATGACACAAAAAGAGATATAAAATATAAATATACAAATCCAAATGGAATAAAGGCATACTATTATGCTTATTAAATCTTTATACTCATTTGTCAATATCCTCCAGCAACTGTGCATAAATTTTTGTTGAAATCCAGCTGACAAATTTGTTTTGATGTCAAGATGGTAGGGTTTTTTTTTTTTTTTAAAACAGGTTACAGAATTAAAGTCTAAATGGTGGAAGTGAAGTACTTGATAATAGTGATGAGATGAATAATACAGGCTATTCCTATAACTGAGATAGAGTAAATATTCACATAATGGGAGTTGAAGAAGAAAAACAAATGTATGATGGGAAGTCACTATGTATATTAATGTTCCAGAGTGTGAAGGCAGAGATTGGAATGCAGAAGAAAAGATAAAGCCCTGTTCAGAAGTCTTTTGCAATAGAAGGGAAAATTACATGAGATCCAGTAGAAAAGTCACTCTTCACAATGGTTTGTGTGTATACCAGGGAATTCAATATCAGTTCTGGTTTTATTATTTCACTTTATTCATTTGCTATTTTATATGTTTGATTTTTCTGCCTTCTTTTTAACCAAATTGCCAAAGGGTTTGACCATATAATTAATCTTTTCAAAGAACATTTAATTAATTTAGTTTAAATTTATTTACTAATATTATAAATTTAAATGTATTTATTAATTTTATTTAATATTTACTTATTTAATTTTATTTGTCCCATTTTTTACAGCAGTTTTTTTTGTTTGTTTCCAGTTTTTAATATTTTTTTTGGTATTTTATTTTTGCTTATTTGTTGATATCCAAGCTTTAAAAAAATTATTAATTCTCTCTTTTTCTATTTCTAATTCTATTTCTAACGTATGTTTTAGGGATATGATTTCCCCCCTGACCACCATTAGCCACATCCCCCAAATTTTAGAATTTCTTTTATCATTATCATTTTATGGTATAAAACCATTATTTCTATGATTTGTTCTTTGAATCACTCACAATTTATGATTTTGTATTAAATCTCCATTTGACTCTGTGTCTTTTGTTTGTGGTTACAAAATTGATCACTATTTCTATAAAGCTATAATCTGTAAGGGATATATTTACTATTTCTTCCTTTTTTCTATATTTCTGTTGCCTAATGACTATTAACTTTTATCACAAATTAATAACTAGTCTGTAAACCAATGTTCTTTTGATTTATAGAATCATAAAATTTCTAGATGGAAAGTACTTCCATGGTAGATTCAAAGAATATGCATATTTGGACACTGGCAATGTGCATTTGTTTTGCTCAATTATTCATATTTTTACAAGGTTTGTCTCGTCTTTTCTTCCTCTCCATACTTCTATCAGTTGGGGAAGTTACGATGGAAGGGAGAGAAAAATAAATGCTTATTAATTGAAAAATTATATTGAAATCTTTACAAAAGTCAGGACTTCAGGAGTAATCAAATCAAACTATGTCATTTTATTGGTGAAGAAACTAACACTCAGAGAACAGAAAGGAAGTAAATGGCAGACCTGAGATTTAAGCCCAAGTCTTCTACCTCCAAATCTAGTGCCCTTTTTATTGTATTACATTGATTTTATTTTCTTATGCATAATTATATCTTCCCATGTCTTTGATTCCTTCAGATTGTTTTAAATCACTTGTTTTCAGTTACATTCATATTTTTTAACTGCAGTATGCTCAGCTATCTTGCTCAACCAATAGGTATATTCCTCTAGGATTTTTGATATTACAGTAGTCTTCATTCCAGTGACTTAATAGAATGAAATGATATGGAAATGATTTTTGTAATGAAAGGTAATGTGTTTTTTAAATCTTAAAACTAATAAAATGTACTATTAATAAGAACAATGATTTATTCTACTAAAACAGTAAAAATGCCTGGAAATCATTTAAGTAGCATACTAAATTCTCTCAGAAAGAACTCTAAAGATTTCCATTCCTTATCCAAAAACATTCTTAGTAATAAAACAATATTCATTTGTGGAATAGATAATATAAAATTAAGTTGAACAATATCAATCTATATTAAGAAACTCCATTTTATTTTACTATGTTCTCTGCATATTAACTTTTCAACATCTCTCCAAAATACAATCATTTTAATTTCATATGGAATTATTCTTTCTATAAAATGAAATCTCAATACTGGTGAAGGATTACTATATTTTCCCTTCACTATGAGTTCTTGACCAATATAAAGTCCAATATTTTCATATTTATTTTGAAATATCACTTCGTTTACATGTCTGTTGTGTTACAGGATTGTGGTTTCAGTGTTGTTGCCACATTTTCTTTCAGTATAAAATCATATCTGCAAAGATGTGGTCTAAAAGAGAGAGAGATAAAAGGAGGGAAAGAAGAAAAAGAATTAATACAATAGCAAGACTTCACATTCTGCCACCACCCTGGGGACTGGATTAGAAACAAAACTATTGGTCTAGGTATTAATGATGCTCCTACATCTCCTGTGTATGTTTGCCTGTTGATGGCAATTGGTCAAAAGTTGTTGCTGGTGTGCTGGGGGAGATGAATCATTTCTCCACAAATATATTGTTAATATTTACTTACCCAAAATTTCTATATCTCTTGAATGATAAAAATGTATTAGTATTGTAACATTTATCTGTGGTTGAATTAATTCTAAATTGTAGAGAAAAGGCAGGGTCTCATTTGAGCACTTCCAAATTACTCTCTAAACAAGAGAGTATTTATTTATTTTTATTTTCTTTAATTTTCTTCTTTTTTACTAAAACTTTTTAATTTTCAGAAGAAAAGCTGAGAAGAGAGTATTTATTTTTATTTTCTTTCATTTTCTTCTTTTTTATTAAAACTTTTTTAATTTTCAGAAAATATGCATGGATAATTTTCAACATTAACCCTTGCAAAACCTTGTGTTCCAATTTCCTCTGCCCTCTTTCCCCACTCCTCTACATAGCAAGTAATCCAATAAATGTTAAACATGGTAAAATATATGTTAAATCCAATATATGCATTCATATTTATACAATTATCTTGCTGCACAAGAAAAACCAAATTAAAAAAGGGAAAAATGATAAAAAATGCAAGCAAACAACATAAAGTTCCCACTGTCCTCTCTCTGGGTCTAGATGACTCTCTTCATCACAAGATCACTGGAATTGGTCTGAATCATCTCACTGTCAAACAACGTTAAATAATGCCTCAAAATGAATTCCAGAGTGGCAAAACCCACAAAAAGATTGTGTAAAACAATTTTTCAGCCCCATAAAACTTAGAAGCTCAGCAGCAAATATATGTTGTTATTCATTAAAAGTTGAGCTCAGTCTAAAGAAGAAGACTTTTGGGCAAGTTAGCAGGGGCTATACCACACACAAGTCAGCAGCAGGCCTTGGGGGCAACTGAACTGGCTTTTTTCAGAGATCCAAGGTCACAGATGGAAAGAAGGTATAACAACTTGTTACAAGGAGTTTACAGGGGTCCTTTTGCTGGCAGTTGTATTGTCCATACTTGGATCTGATTAACAGGCTGGGGTCAGCCTCAGGATGAGAAAAGTACTCACACATCAGAGCTTGAGATCACAGGGTAGCATGGGAGAGAAATACACACCTTCCTTAGATTATACTACCTTGGAAGAACTGAAAGCTTATACAGTTTTCAAATTAACTTTGAAAATATCTGCACACCACATAAATCATCAATATTTTTATATACCATTAACAAAATCCAACAGCAAGAGATAAAAAGAGAAATTCCATTTCAAATAATTGTCAATAGTATAAAATATTTGGGAATCTATCTGGCCAAGGGAAAGTCAGGAACTATATGAACAAAACTACAAAACAACTTTCCACACAAATAAAGTCAGATCTAAGTAATTGGAAAAATATCAAGTGCTCTTGGATAGGTCAAGCAAATATAATAAAGATGACAATACTCCTTAAACTAATCTATTTATTTGGTGCTATACCAATCAAACTCCCAAAAAACTATTTTATTGACCTAGAAAAATAACAACAAAACTCATCTGGAAGAACAAAAGATCAAAAATTTCAAAGGAATTAATGAAGAGAAAAGCAAATGAATGTGGCCTAGCTGTACCAGATCTAAACCTATATTATAAAGCAACAGTAATAATTGCAGAAAAGAGCTCCTTAAAAAGTAGAATTGGCCAAATAGACATACAAAAAACCCATAAAGAAAGTAATTCCTTAAAGGCCAGTATTGGCCAAGTGGAAGCTAATGACTCCATGACACATCAAGAAATAGTAAAACAAAATGAAAAGAATGAAAAAATAAAAGAAAATATAAAATATCTCATTGGGAAGAAAGCTGATCTGGAAAATAGATCAAGGAGAGATCTTTAAGGATTATTGTACTACCTAAAAACATAGGTGACATATTTCAAGAAATAGTCAAGGAAAAATGTCCAATCTAGAACCTGAAGGTAAACTAGAAATTGAAAGAATGAACCAATAACTTTCTGAAATAGATTCCAAAATGAAAACTCCAAGGAGTATTTATAACCAAATCTCAGGGCTCCTAGGTCAAGGAGAAAATATTACAAGCAGTCAGAAAAAAAGACCCAATTCAAATATTGTGGAGTGGATCAGATAATTCAAAATTTAGCAATTTCTGTGGGAAAAGATTTGAGAACTTGGAATATGGAAACCTGAAGTACAAAAAGCTGGGATTACAATGAAGAATCACTAAGCAAAATAAAACATCTTTTTCCTTTTATTTTTTTTTTTATTTTCAAAATATTCACATAAATAATTTTCAACATTCACCCTTAAAATCTTGTGTTCCAAAATTTTTCCCTCCCTTCTCCCCACTCCCTCCCCTAGACTACAAGTAATCTAATATACAAAAATGATCTTTCAGAAGAAAAATGATATTCAGTGAAACAGAGAGTTTTCTAGCCTTCCTGATGAAAAAAAACTAGAGCTGAAAAGAAAATTTGACTTTCAAATACAAAACTCAAGAGAAGAATAAAATTAAAGAGAATTTATAAAGAATTCAGTAAGGTCAAACTTTTCACAATCGAAAATACAAAGACTATACTTGATACTTAAGGACTTTATCATTATTAAGGCAGTTAGAAGGAGTATACATACACAGAGGGCACTGGTGTAAGTTGAATTTTATGGGATGATATCTAAAAAAATTAAAGTATTAAGAAAGAAAAATAAGAGGAAAGGGAGAGATACAAGAGGGTAAATTATGAAATAAATACAAAAGAGCTTTTAGGAGGAAATGGGGTAGATGATCTGGGGAAGTATTTTAAACCTTTATTCATTGGGATAAAGAGGGGAATCACATACATATATTTTGATATAAAAATCTATTTTACTCTATAAAAAAGTAGGAGGGGAAGGGGATAAAGCAAAGGGATAGACCTGATAGAAGAGGGAGTAGATTAGGGGAAATGATAATTAGAAGCAAAACATTTTTGAAGATGGACAAAGTAAAAAGGGAGAGAGAATAGGATAAATGGGAGGGGAAATACACAGTAATTACCATTGTGGAAAATTTTATAACATGTTTTGCTGATAAAGACCTTATTTCTCAAATATATAGAGAACTGAGTCAAGTTTATAAAAATATGAGCCATGCTCCAATTAAAAAAGGATATGAACAGGTACTTTTCACATGAAGTAATCAAAGCCATTTATAGTCATATGAAAAAATTCTCTAAATCACTATTAATTAGAGAAGCAATAAAACAACTCTGAATTATCATTATACTCCTATAATGTTGGCTAATATTGCATTTTTAAAAATGGCAAATGTTGAAGCTGATGTGGGAAAAGTGAGTCATTAACACACTATTGTGAACTAATTCAATCATTCTAGAAAGCAGAAACTATGCCAAAGGGCTATATAACTGTGCATACCTTTTACTCCAATAACACCACTACTAGTTAAAGAGATAAAAAACAAAAACCAGAAGAATATATTTGTATACAAATTTTTAGCAGCTCTTTTAGTGGTGGCAAAGAAGTGAAAATGGAGGTGATGATCATCCTTGGGAAATGGTGATATATTGTTGTCATGAAATAATTTGTATTATGTGAAATGACAAGCAGGATGCTCTCAGAATAATCTGGAGGTACTTATCATGAACTGATGCAAAGTGAGATGAGCAGAACCAGGAGAACATTGAACACAGTAACAGCAATATTATATGATGATCAACTGTGAATGATTTAGTTATTCTTAGCAATACAATGATCCAAGTTAATCCCAAGGCACTTTCTCTCATCCCAAGAGAAAGAATTTATAGAGTCTAAATGCAGATTTAAGGATGCTTAAAAAACAAAAGCAAAACTTCCTCTATTTGCCTTGAGATTGTTATTGTTGTTGTTGTTGTTTTGATGAGTCTCTTTTATTTCACAACATGACTACTATGGAAAAATTTTTGTATTATTATTCATGTATCTTTTATATTAAATTGCTTGTCTTCTCAATAATATGTAAGGGAAGGGAGGAAGAAAATTTGGAACTCAAAATTTTAAAAATATTAAAAAAACTTCTTAAAACAACATTTTGAACTATGTAATGAAAATGTTATTGTTTTTTACATTTTCCTTGTTATTCAGTTATTTCAGCTGTCTTATTCTTTGTGATGCCATCTAGGGTTATCCTTGCAAAAATATTGAAGTGGTTTGCCATTTGTTTTCTCCACCTTATTTTACGGATAAGGAAATTGAGTCAAAAAGAGTTAAATGATTTGCTTAGGGTCATAGTAAATGTCTGAGGTCAGATTTGAACTATATAATCATGTCATTTTCTCATTTTTTCTTTTTCTTTTTTTATTCTTTACATATTATTCATATTTCTTATAGGATACTCTTGAAACTAAACAGTCTTCAATTTGAAATTTAAAGTTCTCTACCATCTGGCTTCAGTGCACTTTCTTATGTTTTGTCCAACCATATTGCTGCTTAATCCTACAGTTCCCCCAAACTGATTCCTAAAATATTTTTTAAATTGTTCCTTATTTTTTATTGATTATGTCACTACCCTTATATTAAAATGATCTTTCTACATGTATATTGGGATTCTATACATCATTAAAGCCCTGCTGAAGTCCCCTTTTGACTTACAAATTTTGGTAGGGCAAGATCTATACAACAGGAAATGAAATGTAGCATTGAGCAAATATTTATATATTCAGGTAAAGTCCACTTTTTCATCAAATGTCTGAATAATTACCTATTTGAAGATTAGAATGTGATATATGAAATTACTTAGACTCATGTCTTTTTCTAAACACAGTTTAAAACCTAAATTTAAAAAGTGTTCAACACTCAGGTCTGCACTGAACTTGAGAAGATCAAGGCCTATTCCTAAATATTCCACTTACAAACTTGGGTAGCCATTAATCTTTCAGGCAATTGTTTCTTCATCCATAAAATATTGACAATGCATTTCTCTACCTATTTCAGAGCTGTGTGAGTTTCAAATGAAAGTGTTTGTAAAATGTTTATTAACTGTAAAAGCATAATTTAAATGTAAGGTACTACTTAAAATTATATGACCCCTTTTTGAATTTAAAATTATTTCATTTATGAAACTTTTATTCAGATTAAAATTTCATGGAACATATCCTCTGTGTAAATTAAAGTATATTTGTCCTGATTTAATGGGTAAAGGATTACTTTATGTTTTCTTTCCTTAATGGTGTAGACAGTATCTAAGCATAGTTATAATTTAAAGATTCTCAATTTCTACAAAGTCTTTCTCTGTGACATATATGACATTACACTAAAAGTTTTCTATAGTACAATATATAGAGTATGAGTCATCTACCAAAGCAGATAATTTGGAATGTAAATGTTTTGGGGAAAATATATAGGGAAATAGTTATATTTCTTCACTGTTGTCTATCAAAAGCAAAAGATAAAGATGAGAAAAATTCATTTGGGAAATGAATAGTTGGTTATGTGACTTCTATCTGAGCATAAGACTTGAACTTCTGGACCACATCATAAGACATAAAAATAGAAGGTTCTTGGCCAGATGTGAAATATAGTAAAAATATACCAAACAAACAAACACTTTCCCACCATGTCACTAAGCAAATGGGTAAGTAGCTCACTCAAAACAAATCCCCAAATGAAAACCCACCATACATATTCTATACATTACCTTTCTGGATTTGTAAGTGATCTTAATTTTATACGATGAATCTTGTATTTGCATTTAAAACATTTAAGTTTTGCATTCTTTTGAGAATAGGTCAAAACAATTTTTGAAATGTCTTTAAAGTCATAGTAAAATCCAGCAAGAATACTGACTTTTTCATAGACAGGATATGTTGCCAAGTAACTAGATAGAAAACAGAACACATCATCATATATGATTTAAAATAAAGTCTTTAATCTTAAATAGAGCAAAACTTTACTAGTTATGCCTAATGATGAAAGAAGTGAATTATATAATCTTAACAAAAAAGTGGGAAGTAATTTTACATATTGAAAGGATTTAGTATTAACAGTCTCTTCTCCCCCCAATTTGATAAGCATCCCATTTATTACTAATGACAAAATTTATATATGATACCAATTATAGAAAAATACTAAGTAAATTAATTTATTGTCACTTATTATAGAAAAAATAAAGATTGCAGCTTTACATGAAAAAAATGATGCTATATTTATCATAGTAGTAATAAGAATTTTTTACTATGTTCTATTCTTTAAAAGGATTCAACTTTCTCAGTTTTTGAAATTCTTTCCATTTTTAAAATGTGGACATAATTTATTTCAAATTGATACATATTTTTAATTCATAATATCATTAAAATAATTTCTTAAAGATAAAATTAGATACTTGAGTTAAAAGAAAATTTCTGCTTTTCAGAGAACACTCTTTCTTAAATATGCATATTTATTGATTGAATTTAAGTCAAATTGCTATTGTATTTTACTTATATGAATATAGCTTTGACTTATAACTTACAATAGAAGGTAAAATATCATGGGAAAAGCAATACTTTAAGTACAATGCTTGCATTTTTGCCACATTTCAGTGGCAGTTATATGTGTTCCAGGAGACAGCAAAATGAAGACTACCTATTTCTGATGATTTGTACGGGTACAAATGACATTCCCAGAAGAAAACTGAGTATTGTCGATAATTATGAAACTTAGGCATGAAATTTAAGACTACAGGGGTACATATATTTTCATCACTGTTGCTATTGAAGGCAAAATATATTGAAAAGGAAAATTAATTTGGAAAGGGAATAACTATCTATGAAAATTGTGTCTAAGAAAGAGATTTGAACTTCTGGATCACTTCTTAAAAGGATGAAAATTCTCTGATCAGAGATGTAATAATAAAGTCTCCATAATCTAATCAAAACAGTTTTAAAAGAATGAAGGAAGAAGATTGTCTATGTGCATTATAAAAATTAAGTACCATAGTGAGCAACTACAAACAAAATAGCAATTGAGATATGCAGAAGTCCATAGGAGACAAAATCCAAGAATGGAGCCAGTAGTAAAACCATATCTTCAAGCATGTATACAAAATTTCCCAAAGATTAAGTAGTGAGAACAAGCTGTCCTAAGACAAGGAGGCAAAGTTAATCACATAGACATCACCAAAATCTGTTGGGGATGAAATCCATGGTAGAAGTATGGCTCTGGATATTACCATTCTATATTCAGCATCTTGTATAAGAAAATCCCATGACTGAAGAGATGCTGAAGGTGAAGTCAAGGTAATTGTGGAAAAATAGAGCATGACACAATACTATAAAAACAGTGTCAAGAATGTTCAAAATGACCTGAACCTAACAAGAGAAACTAAGGTAAGAAAAATGTGGGCCTTATGTTTCCTTTATTTTATTGTAAAATATATGGTGAGAAAAAGGAACATAAAAAAGGAATTTTTATTTCGGTTGAATTTGATGGTTATAATTGGCAACAAGGTGAAAATGAAGCTCCTCAAATGTAATTTCATTTCTATTTTTCTCTGCCAAGAAAAATGACTTGAGGAAGGGGATACCCAATATAATCTAGGAAATAGTTAAAGAATGTCTCTTTTCCCTTGATGAATTCAAATCACCTAGCTGAGGTGATTGATATCTTCCAATTCTTAGAGAACTAATAGATTGTTTATTGAGACATTGTCAATAATATTTTCAAAATCATGTAAAATATCAGGAATATTATAAGATTAATGAAGGTTTACCCAATTTCCAAAAAAAGGAAATGGAATAGATTCTATAAGGTATAGTCCTATGAACATGATTTAATTCTTGGGATAATTCAATGAGGGATCATTAAAGAGATGATTGGAGAACATCTGAAAATGAAAGCCAAACAAAAAGGGGCTTAATCAATTACAAGTTATTATAGAGTAACAAAGTTTTCCTGTGCTTTTTTTTTTTTTTACAAGTTTCTAAATTAGGAGATGGGAATTTCATGGATACAATTTACTTAGATTTTATCAAAAGCAGATAAAGAGTTATATATTAAGAATGATACAATTATATGGATACAGAGCTGTTTGGATAGGTCCATTCAAGAATAATTATTAATGGTTCAATAACAGCATGATGAGTTTTCTGGTGGAGTATCTCAGGAATCTTTGTTTGTCACAGTCCTTTTTAACATTTTATCAATGATTTGGAAAAGGTTAAAGATGACATGTTCATCAAATTTGCAACTGTCACAAAAGTAAGAGATAGCAAAGTAGATGTCAGAATCAAGATGCAAAAGAGCATCTTTTGATCTTTTGAATTTGAGCAATTGTATTAAACTCAATCAGAAATCGATGTCTGCTATCGTCATATTGACTTAGAAAAACCATACATTAACATGTATTTTAATTTATTTTATTAAATATTTCTCAATTATACTTTTATGTGCTTCCAGGCAGATTTTTTTAACAGAAAAATCTGTGATTTTGACATCTCTGGGCTGGAGCATAGGTTAAATATAATTATATGAATTTCAGTAGAAAAAAAAGTAAGGGCTTTCATATATATATATATATATATATATGTATGTATGTATGTATGTATACATATATGCAACATATACATCTATGTAGAAAGCTTCTACACACATATACATATATGTAAATAGTATTAAAATAAACCTTAGGAATATTAGATTACTAAACAATATATTTTTGGAAAAAGTAAGGGGAGTTTTAGGGGTCTGCAAACTCAATATATCAATACTGTGATCCCAGACAAGCAAAAAATCAATAAAAACTAGTGGGATTTTTAGCTATATTAAGAGAATTATAGATTTAAATAATAATTCACGCTATTTTGTCTTCTTCAGGCATCATTTGGATTATTGTGTTTATTTTAGTTGTCCCTAAGAAAGATATTAATAAAATGACAAGGGCCTCAAGGATGACATTAGAATAGTGAAAGGGCCTAGTATCTATGCAATCTGAATTTCAGGTAAAATAGATTTTTTTTTACTTGAAGAAGAGAAGATACAGCATGGAAAAGTATAGCTGTCCTCAAGGGTTTAATTTTGTTGAATAGAAATTAGATTTCTTTTTGGCTGAAGAACAATAATCCAAAGAATTATGGGTGATACTTGCAAGAAACAATGGTAAATTTGATGTAAGAAAAACTTCCTAACAATTAGCAATATCCAAAAATAGAATGGAGAGTTTGGAGAAGTGATGTCTTCCCTCTCTGTTGTATTCTTCAGTTGGTAACTGGACAACCACTTATTAAATATATTACAGTGGAAATTCCTCTTTTTTATGTGAGTTAAACTAGATAGTTATTGAGGTTACTTCCAAATCTCAAATTCAGTGTTTTTGTAAGTCTTTATATTACTTACCTCTTGATTTTTGATTCTTCTGCTTTCCCATATATATCTATTAATTTAATTTTCATATAACCTTTCCTTGTAATATTCCCCAAAATAACAACATCAAGAATATAATTATACACTGAAAAACAAAATATATAGTTTCAAATTTGTGTCAACACTAGAAATATAATGATGGATTTAAACCTTATAAGTTAAGTTCATTTTTAAAATTATTATTGTTCTTAACATTCTTTTTCTTTTTAAATTTTGAGTTCCAAATTCTTTCCTTTTTTCACTTCTTCCACCTCTCACTGAGAAAGCAAGTGATATGATATCAACTATGCATGTAAAAGCATGCAAAACATATTTCACTATTAGCCATATTTCAAAAAAAATAATGAATATAAAGAAGATTATGCTTCCACTAGCATTCAGACTTCATCAGTTCTCTCTCTGGAAATGAATAGCATTTTTTCAACATGAGTCTTTTGAAGTTGTCTTTGATCATTGTATTAAGTCTTTTACAATTGATAATCATTTCAACATTGCTATTAGTGTGCCAGTGATCTCCAAGTGCTTCTCATTTTATTTTGCATCAATTTATATGTCTTACCATGAATTTTTTCTGAAACTGCCCACTTCATTCTTTCTTATTGCACAATAGTACTCTATTTACAAATAAATATCATAACTGTTTGACCATTCTCTAAATTTTAAGCATCTCCTCAATTTCCAATTCTTTGCCACCACAAAGGAGTTGCTATAAATATTTTATACCTGTCCTTTTTATTTTTCTTTTTTCTCTTTGGGATACAGACCTAACAGTGGTACTATGTATGCACAATTTTCATAGTCCTTTGGGCACAGTTCTAAACTGATTTTCTGAATGGTTAGACCAATTCATTACTCTACCAATGGTTCATTAGTGTACGTCTTTTTCTCTTTTCCCCTCCAGCATTTATAATTTTTGAGTCTGTAGGGTGGTATCTCAGAGTAGTTTTAATTTTAATTTCTTTAATTAATATAGCATTGTATATGACTATAGATAAGTCTGATTTCTTCTTATGAAAACTGCTTTTTATATTCTTTGATTATCAATTGGGTAATGACTCTTTATTTTTTCAAATTTGACTTAGATCTATACTCGTGTATTTGAGAAATTAGACCTTAGAGAGACTTGCTGTAAAATTTATTGATGTTACTTCAGTAAGTGTGGCACATTTTAGCAAAAATGTACTTTTCCTGCCTATCTCTTAATTTACACTTTTGTTTTGTCTGAGATCATGATTGCTATGCTTGCCTTAAATTAAATTCTTATTATTTTTTGTATTACTATGTAGTGAAATGGATCAAATGGAACAAACACAGAGGAAGATTCTGGAAGAGTTGACTTGGATTCTTAGTAAAGTATTTCATTTCTTATGTTCTGACTTATAGCCTTCTAATCCTAAATAATGAGAAAACATCTTCACCAATTATGCTCCTGTACAGAACAAGTATCTGGAGAAAGAGTCTAATACAATTGAATACTGTGAAATTTCAAGTTAGAGAGGAAGTAAAATATAGGCCTTTAAAATTATTAACTTTAGGGTACAGACTTCTAAAAATTAGAAAACACCTTATGACTCAATTTTATGACTAAATCATGATTTTAGCAGAGAAATATCTCCTTTATGAATTCATGTACTGGGTAGCTATTGCTTAAATATTTTTTTTTTACCACAATGCAGAGGTTTTTAGGGATAAAAAGGTAGGTAAAGCTCCTTATGGACAAAATTAAGGAAATAATTATTTTACACACTGCAATCTTATACATTCCTTTTTGGTTATAAAAGAAAAGATGGATTCACGAAAAGATGAAAAAAGATTAGATTCATAAGCCCATGCTTCCTTCAGTGTCATAAAAATCAAACAATTATAAACTTGGATGACTGACAGGATGAAGGCACTTTCTAAAAAAAAAAAGAGAAGTTTTGAGAGAGGATGGGTTTAAGTGAAAATGAGCTGGTTTATTTATACTGAGTTTAAGATATTAATGGCATAATTGAAACCGTTAAAGCAGGTAACATAGGAATTATTTTCAAGAGATAGTATAGGTACTTAGCATTGGGAGTTATTTACTTAGAAATAATAATTTAACTCAAAAAAGCATATGAGTACCGAAATGGATAGAATAGAGGAAGAAGAAAGTCAAGAAATTAGGGTTGTTATATTAGGAGATTGTGCAGGAATAAAAGGGCTGAGGTTATAGGGAAAAGACATTAATAAGAACAGAGCAAGTTGTATAGAGTAGTAAGAATGGGAGTGGTATCAGAATAAGGGAGTTCTTGTTTATGTCAAAAGTGACTCTGAATTATGGTTATAAGGGGAAGAGGAGGAAGGATAAAGTAGAAGTATGCTGGTTATAGCATGTAAAAAGTGACAGTAAGATTTGGAGTTTGTTGCCTTGGTATCAAATCTTCCCTCTGCTACTTTCCTATCTGCCTTGAATATATCACTTAATTCCTTTGGGACTCCTTTCCTCATATGTAAATTGAAGGATTTGGATTAAATTACCTCTAATATCCTCAGAGACCTGAAGCCTATGATACTATGATACCTTGCTTGTAAAACTGAAGATAATATTGTAATATATATACATATATATACATATAAACATACTAATATTATGTACTTTTAATATATATATATATATACATATATATATATATATATATATTGCCAAATAGGAAATGCATTTGTTGGATTTAAAATTAGCAATATGTCAATCTTTTGATTTGCCTGAATTTCTTAAAAGTGATAAATTCTTCATTTTATATATATATATTTTGGTAGAAACAAAGAACTTTAATGTCTGTGCAACTCAACAGCTTTCTTTAGTGAGATGATACACATGGAAATCATTCTAAATTCCCAAAATCTGTGTAAAAAAAATCTAACCATAATGCTTTAAGCACAACTACCTTGAAAAGGCTCTGATTGTGAGCATAGTAATATTTGACACTTGAGGATCAGCCTATCTCATTTCTTATAGGCTCATGACTAGATAGAAGGATAATGCTTTTTTAAAAAGTTGAATCAACTCTTAAAGATCATCCATTAATTTTTATAAGGGTGCCTATGCTGACAAAGTCATAGATTCTTTAAATATAAAAAACAATTTTTCATCTTTCACATAATAATACAATCTTTATAAATCTAATAACAATTGAGTTCAACCACTTCTGAAAGGATCTTGTGTTTTGAAGGATGATAGAGTAAGTATTCAGAATAAAGTATGAATATAAAAGATGTTTTTAAAAAAGTTTACAACTTACTACAGAATGGCTCCTTGTTAGTGGTATCAAAATAAACATTCATTCCAGGAGGCTGCCTTTTAATTAAAATGTCTTTCCACTGGTCCACATAATAACCTGCAATTTGAAGTATGTAAACCTTAAATAAGGCTTCAATGGAAATAAGCTATGAGACAGAATATTTGAAGGAGAAGAAAAAATGATTCAAATAGAAAATCAACTCTTCTGAACTGACAGTAGTTCATAGAGAAGTCCTATTTCTCCAAAATACTCTGAATCCTTCATATTGTATATAGTTGTGTAGTATATATGCCAAGGTTCTTAGTATTATTATATTATGACTAGGTCTCTGCTAATTGACATTTTGAATAAATTTAATGGAGCAATTTAGTAATATTTCATTGTATTAATCTTGCAATTAACTTTCAGCATAATCTCCAAATTCACCAAATAGTAATTTTATTCATATATTTATCTTTTCAAACTCTCACATGATGTATCAAAAAAGATCAGGAGATCTGTACTCTAATCCTACTTTTCCAATATTTTAATAATAGGCAAATTCTTTGAAGCTTACTTTTTTCTTTCTGAACTAGGAACATTGGACTATATGAAGTCCCTTCCAGCTTTAAATCTCTAAAATGTTAATTAAAATAGTTTTGCTCATAATGTGAAAAATGGAAAATTACTCATTTGTTTAATAATTGAGGAGTATCTGACTAAATAAAACTATCAAACATGAATATAATTAAATTTTTCTATCACAATGATAAATTCTAAATAGTGAATTCTTGAGTATGTGCTATTTGGATGTTAATGAATTACTCATACTTATTCTCAATGATAAAAGTTTAGATTTTGATCTAAATTGACTTTCTTTAGGTAAGTCAGCCTAGCTCAAGTCACCTGATGAAGAAACAGATAATCTTGCTTATCCCAAGCAAGCCAAACCATTTTACATTTTCACCCACCATCTCCTTTCAGATGCCATTATTGATAGTCCTGAGCTTTGAATCCAAGAGCCTTGAGAATAACAATTCCCCCAAGACCAAAAGTTCTGCTTCTAGTTCAAGCTCCACATCCATCCTTCAAGAGCAATTGCAGTAGAGAAACTGTTAATTTCCCATGTCATGATTAATACTAAATAGCTCACCATCTGTCACTGGAAAGCTCAAGAACTCTGGAGGTAACCACTGTTTGCTACCATCCCAGATTAGTAATCATCATCAGGGAAAGAACTCTTGACAATTGCTTCTGTGGGTGCTGTAGCACCTGACTCTTTAGCAGCCACAGTTAATGAAGACCAGAAAATTAAAGTTCTCATTACAAAAATCCTTGGCATTGTCAAATGTTTCCATATCATTATCAGTAAAAATAACATTATAGAAAATGCATTACCATATGCTTCATTGCTGCACCCAAAGGACTTTAGGGCCTTTCTAATTTGGAATTGAAACTTATTAATGTATATTGGCTCCTCATGTTAAAATGTGAGTTCCTTGAGAAGAAGGAATGGTTTCCTTTTCTATGTATACCCTTAAGGCTTAGTAAATATCTGAAAACTGCTTTTTTCATTCATTAACTTACAAGAAACAAAATAATAAATATGAGAAATACAAAGAAACATAAAAGGCATAAAGGTATGAGGCAAAGTAAATGAATCAATCCATGAATATTTGTTAACCTATTATCTTCAAGGACTTTGCTAGGTATTCAAATGTTATTATTCAGTTGTTCAGTAATCCCATAGACCATAGTATGCCAAGCCCATCTATACTCCACTAGATCTTGAAGTTTGACCAAGGTCATAATTGTTTTTTCCATAACACTATGTACCCATCTTCTGTCCCCTTTTTCTCTTGCTTTCAGTTTTTCACAATATCAGGATCTTTTCCAATGAGCCATGTCTTTTCATTATATGATCAAAGTATTTAAACTTCAGCTACAATATTTGACTTTCTAGCGAATAACCTGAATTAATTTTTTTATAATTGATTTGATCTTCTTGCTGCTTCAAATTACTCTAGAAAGTCTTCTCCAGAACCACAATTCAAAATCATTGATTAAATATATATTGCTACTGGGAAAACCATATCTTCAGAATCTGACAAGCTTTTTTTTTTTTTTTTTTTTGAGGCTGGGGTTAAGTGACTTACACAGCTCGGAAGTGTTAAGTGTATGAGATCACATTTGAACTTGGGTCCTCCTGAATTCAAGGCTGGTGCTCTATCCACTGCGCCACCTAGCAGCCCCGACAAGCTTTCTTTTTAATATGCTTTTCAGATTCTATATTCTTAATATATTCATATTTTTAATATGCTTTTCAGATTCTATATTTTTTCCAAGGAGCAAGTGTCTTTTAATTTCATGGCTAGAGTCACCATCTGCAGTGATTTTTGAGTCCAAAAATACAAAACGTAACACTGCTTCCATTTCCCCCTCCCCCTTTATTTGTTAGAAAGTGATAGGATCAGTTGCCAAGATCTTAGTTTTTTAATGGTGAGTTTCAAGCCAGTTTTTACAATTTCCTCTTTGACCCTTTTCAAGAGGCTTCTTGATTCTTCTTCATTTTCTGCCATCAGAGCTATGTCATCTATATCTTTGAGATTATTGATATTTCTCCTGGAAATTTAAATTATGGATTTTGATTCATCCAGTCTGATATTTGCATGATGTAGTCTATATAAAAGTAAAATAAACAAAGTTTATAGTATATAGCTTTGTACTAGTGCTTTTTCAAGGTTACACCAGTTATCCCATGTTATCTCTTTGAGGACTTGACGCACTTTGTTGTGATCCTTATAGTTAAAAGCTTTAGGGTAGTCACTGAAGCAGAAGTAGATTCTTTTTCCTGGAATTCCCTTACTTTTTTTCCAATAATCCAATAAATGTTGGAAATTTGATCTCTAATTCTTCTGCCTCATCAAGAACCAAACTTTTCTTCTCATAATTCTTGGTTCATATATTGCTGAAGTTTAATGATCAGAATCTTGAATATAACCTTGCTGATATGTGAAATGAGACTACTTGTTCAGAAATTTGAATGTTCCTATTACCATTTTTATGATTGATATAATCTAGTTTAGTGTTTCTAATCACTGTTTAGTTTTCCAAATTTGTTGGCATATTGAATGCAGTACTTTAATGGCATCATTTTTTTAGGATTTTAAATAATCTGGAATTCCCTCATATTTATCAGCCTTATATTAGTAAGGTTTCCTAAATTCCATTGGACTTCATCCTCTCCAATGTCAGGCTCTAGATCAGTAACTACACCATTGTGGTTATTAGTGATTAGTTATTAGTGATCTTTTTCACATAGTTCTTTTGTGTATTCTTGCCATCTCTTCTTAATCTCTTCTGTTTCTATAAAGCCCCTACCATTTTAATCTTTTATCATGCTCACTTTTTTTGCATATTTGCCCTTGATATGTTTTTCTTGAAGAGATCTCTTTTTCATTGTATTATTTTCTTCTATTTTTTTGTATTTTTCATTTAAGAAAATCTTATCTTACTATTTTTTTTTAAAATGTGCATTCAGTTGGGTATATCTTCGTTTTTCTTTTTTACCTTTTGTTTTCCTTCTTTCCTCAACCATTTGTAAAGTTTCATCAGATTTGTATACAAAGACAAAACACAAAAAGCTTATATTCATTCTATGGAAAATAAAAGAATCAGGGCAATATAACTAATTATAGCTATGTAAAAAATACAAAGTCAAAATTAAAAATATGGAAAAGAAAATCAAAAAAGAACATAAAAATCGACCTTTGGTAGCATGCACTGTAAGAGGAATGATAGTTAATTTGGAGTGTTTGGCTTTATGTATATTTTAAAATATTTACTTGAATATTTACTTTTGCTAATTGATTAATGTTTAAGATAGTTTATAATACATTTAAAATTACTTCAAAATAGAAGAAAATGTGGAACTTGATGTTTGTTAGGCAGAATGGAAACAAGCATGCAATTATATTTCTGATGATATTATAGACAGTCCTAAAGTTTTGGAAAATAATTTGGTAATAAGCAAATGAGTTACAAAAATAGTCATATTCTTTGACCCAATGATTTCCTTTTGGGGTTATCCTGGGGTATTGGTGGGTAGATGGGTGAAGAGTACTTAACTGAGCAAATATATCTATAATTATTTTTCTTATAAAATATAAAATCTAGAAATATACTATATAAACAATTAAAGAAGTAGATTTGAACATATTATATTAATATAAAGATAATCATGATGTAAAGGATAGAGAGTTGATTTCAAAGTTAAGAGATCCTTAGGTTCAAGTCTTGCCTCTGTTATCACTGGCTATGTGATCAATGACTTAACTACAAATCAATTAAGTTTTTTGTGCTTTATAAAATAAAGAGAGTGTAAGTTTACAGAGCAGGTTCCAAGCTCCATTGGTAAAAAAGAATTTCCTTACTTAAGAGACATCTAAATAAAATCATAGATCTAGCTCTTATATTTCCTATATGAATTTACTGGAATAATTTGGAGCCATAAAAAGGCCTTTTTAAAAGGAAACATAAAAGAGTTATCAAAATATAAACAATTATATTTATGTGCCTTATATGTATGTACATATTCATATCATATACATATGTAACCATTCATATATATATATGTAAATATAGCAAATCTTTATAAGTAGTTATGAATTTAGGAATCAAATAGCGAATAAATTATTTTATTTTGTTAAGTTGCATGTTACAAATTGGTTATTTTATTTTAATGAAAATATAAGGAATTTAACTTGTAGGGTTTTATTCCGTCTGAAAGACTTTTGTATCATTATATTTATTAATGCTGTAAAAGTAAATTAAAATGACATCATAATATATCATTATGGGCAAGTGAGGGGTGAAACCACAGATAGCCTTTCTGTCCTTTAGTAAGCATGTGATAATAAGAGATCTAGAAAAGATGCTCAGCACATTGCTTGCTTCTGTGACCCATTTAAAACACCATACAAAGAAAAATTGTGCTAAACTGGCAGACAGAGTTGAACTCTTCATTATAGAAAAGTGTACCCAAATCACTAAGATGATATTTTCTGAAATCTTGTACTTGGGAATATTAACTTTATAATGAACATACGTGCATACCAACTGGGTACAAAAAGAAAAATTCCTTCTCCTCTACATTTGGAGACACAAATTTCCTGAGGATGTGAATTAGGAACATATATAATTCACAATTTCAGGGACAGAGATCTTTGTTGTTCAAATGCAAAACAATTCACAAAATCTTCAATTCTCTGAGCAAATATTTAGTTAATAGGGATTACTTGTTGGGTCTCAATGCTAACATCACTCTGTGATGTATCAGGAAAATAACTGCTACTCTACTCATGTAGCAACAATTGTAGCAAAAAAAAAAATCTAAGCAGTAAGTGAATGGAAGAAAATGGCATTTGTTAAGTGTCCATGTGTCATGTACTATGTTACATTCTGTATAAATATATACTTATTTGATTCTCATGACTTGATTTGAGATTTGGCTCTAACCACTGTTGCAATTTACTGCCTCCACATGTGAATCTATTCACTCAAGTATTACAGCAATTATACATGTATCCTTTAGTTCCAGAAACCCTATCTAACTCCAAATATATCTATTTCTAAAGCATATTGGTTTTATATGTATATGTGTGCATATTCATAATTGGTACACATATATATTTCACATATACTTATATTTGTATATATATGTCAGCATTATGAAGATATCAAAACATCTGAGCACTTAGATGTCTTGCAAAAATTTATGTAAATTTGTTCCCATCTTTCCTCACAATAATTCTGTAAAATGCTTATAATAGCCATCGTTTGATTATTGGAATTTGAGCCTCCTTCATTTTATCCTTATATCTTTTTGGTATAAATAATGTAAGTATTATAAGCCCCATTCTATTTATTTGTATATCTATCTATTTATCCAGCCCATTTATTTGCTATTTTCTATTAGGGAAAGTAAGGTTTAAAGAATTGCCTATTCAAATGGGCCTATTTTAGTGTCCATTTGGGCAATTGAACTTGAGACTCCTTTCTCCAGGTCAAATTTATTTTCTTCTATGCCAAATAAGGATAGCACTATCCAGCATAATAATCCTTTAATTCATCAGTAAGCATTATCAAATACATAATAAAGAATCTGGTACTTTCAAGAAAAAAAAAGTCAGAGTTAGAAGAATTTATTTGTTGCTATAGCTATCACCAGAATATCAGAATGGCAACTACTACCTTTTATGCTGAGATGGAATATCCTAACATTCTTTAAAACCCCACCTGAAAATTCATATATAAATGCATTGCATTCTACACATCTTCATTTTTTTTATTAAAATGTTGTCAAAATGAGTTATTATCACAAAGCATAATATTTGTGTGAAATGATGCTTACCTAGTTTGGGACATGGTTTTGGTTTAAACTCTTCACAAATGGTACATTTGCCTTTCCTATAATCTGTGTATGAATAGCAAGGATATGCAGTTATATCACATTTTGTTTCCAAGGATGTAATGAACAAGTGAACAGCTCTTTGGTGATCACATTTAATAAATGAGGTTCCTGAATGGAAAAAACACAGTGAAATGAACATTCAGTTAAATAAAAATGTTAATTCTGAATTGTATGCCTTGTAAATAATTGAATGTTGTGTGTAACTGAGATCATAATATTTTGAGCAATGAAAGAATATTTAAAAAGAAATCTATCTGCAAAATGCAATATTCACAATTAATACTGGAAAAATTCATATGGCAAATGTGTTACATTTTACAAGGGTTTATAGACACATTTAAGCTTTTTATAACTAGAAACATAATTTTATTATGGTAGTATAACCATTATGCTAGAGTTCATCTACCTTATAGTGTTTATATAGTCTTTTATACATATACTAGAAACTTATTACCATCTATATAATTGTTTCAGGGAACAAAGGTGTTTGTGTGATGGGAAAAAAGTGAACTTGTGTCAACAATTCTTTCCCAACTCCAAAAATCAGACCTTATTAGAAGCATGTTGGCATTCATTCAGTCCATGATGATGTGGTAACATAATGAGACTAAAATGAGTTATTCTCCCCCTTTGCCATCTAACATATCCATAGTAGCCAATTGCTATCTGTTTTGTCAACTGTAGATTTAGAATTGCAGTGGAGTTCAGAGGTCATCTAATTTTAAACCTCTCATTTTTTACAAATGATGAAGCTAAAGCATAGAAAACCTAAATGACTTTCCTAAGTCACATATCTGTGATGAAAAGGAAAGATTTGAACTTACAACTCCTCACTCTAAATCCTTCACTCTTTCCTTGTACCAAACTGGATCTAAAGTGTAGTAAAAATGTAACAGGAAATACATTTTGATAATGAGAATGTTGAATGTGAGTTTGAACAGTGCAAACCAGCTAGTGTTAAGGCTCAGATATTTTCATTCAATTCAACAAGCATTTAACTAATTTTAGATAGTTAATATATATGTAGTGTTTAATATTTGTAGGTTAATCATGAACTCACAAATGAATTTTTATTAATATGATAATGCTAGTCACATTCTAATAGTAAACCTATTAGTTCATTCTGATGTTAAACTCATTAGTTCAATCAATTTTATTAAATACTTGCTAAGTGAATATTAGGTATTTATTAAATGTATATAGAGCACTATATTAATTGTGTAGTACCAATTCAAGTATAACATTTTGTAGATTTTCAAAAACTACTTTAAATAGCTTGAGTTTTCTTATTATCATACATTGAAATCTCTTATTATAGTATAAAATTTCAATTAAAGCAAAGCCTATCTTGGAGATTAGGCAAAATATTTAAAAGTGATATTTATTATGGAAGAACTCCATTGTAATATCATCACTTATCATTGATCCACATTGGAGACTACAAAGAGACCACTGCAGTGAAGAATAGCTAATCAGTCAACAAATATTTGTTAAGTGCTTACTATGTTCCAGGAACTATGTTAAGTAGTGGGGATATAAAAAGAAGCAAAATAGAATCCCTGTCCTCAAGAAGATACAAAAAAAGCTACAAACAGGAAAAATAGAAAGAGTTGGAAAAGACTTCCTGTGAAAATGAGATTTTACTTAGAATTTAAAGAAAGTCAGAGTAGTCAGTAACCAAAAATAAGGATAGAGCATATTCCAGACAAAGGAAATAGCTAGATAAATCCCCAGAGCCAAGAAATTCTAGAAAACAGATCAGAGTTGCTGGGTCAAAGGCTATGTGACAGGAATAAGGTTGAAGAATACTGGGAAAGAATCTGTATTATAAAATTACATTTCTAATCTAATCTAAACTTAAACATAAAACTACTTTTGCTCATTAAAGTGTCAATGATTTACCTGAAAATATTGATTTGGGGCAGCCAGGTTGACTTTTTCCTCCATTTGGATAAAAATCTATATGTCCCAAAGGTTGTTTGATTCCAAGAGCTAAAGAAAAAGGACTATTATAAAATTTAAAGAAAAAAGCCCCAAACATACCACAAACAGAAAAAAACTGACTCATTTAAAATAATAATTAAATCAAATATACAATTTAAAAGCCTTTCATAATACCATCATTTGAAAAAAAATTATATGAATAAAAAATCAACCATCAATCGTTTTCAATTCTTTGCTATTTTTCACTATTTTTCTAATGCAACACAAGCAATATTTAATCTGTCTCTCTTCAACTCCCACTCATTTCTAATTTTTTCATTTAGGGAGAAGTCTAATCCTTCTTCCACATGACAATCCTTTGAACACAGTAAAGTAATTATCTTATTGCCTCTAAGTCTTCAGAGTAATAACTTGTTTCTTTTCTTTTCTTTTTATTATTAATAATAAAAATTTATTTTCAAGACATGCATCATTTTCAATATTTACCGTTGCAAAACCTAGTGTTCCAAGTTTTTTCTTTTCCTTCTCCCTCCCTTCCCCAGACAGCAAATAATCCAATATCTGTTAAACATGTGCAATTCTCCTATATATATTTCTACAATTATCATGGTGAATAAGAAAAATCAGATCAAAAAGGAAAAAATGAAAAAGAAAACAAAATTAAAGCAAACAACAACAACAAAAAAGAGTGACAATAACATGTTGTGATCCATATTTAGTTCTCATAGTACTCTCTCTGGCTGCAGATGGTTCTCTTCATTAGAAGATCATTAGAACTAGCCTGAATCATCTCACTGTTGAAAAGAGCCACATGTGTCAGAATTGATCATTGCATAATCTTGCTGTTGAAATATACAAAGATCTGGTTCTGCTTACTTCCTTAGCATCATTTCATGTAAGTCTCTCCAGGCTTCTCTGAAATCATCCTGCTGATCACTTCTTATAGAAGAATAATATTCAATAACACTCATATACCATAACTTATTCAGCCATTTCCCAACTGATTTTCACCCAATCAGTTTCCAATTCTTTGCCTCCACAAAAGGGCTGTTACGAACACTTTGCCTGTATACTTCATTTTCCCTCTTTTATGATCTCTTTGGGATACAGACTCAGTAGTGACACTTCTGGATCAAAGACTATGCACAGTTTGATAGTCCTTTGGTCATACTTCCAAATTGCTCTCCAAATGAGCTCAACTTATTTGTTAATATTTTGTTCATTTGACTAGAAATTATTTTAATTTCTTCATTTGCAAATTGTCTTTTCATATCCTTTGACCACTTGTTAATTGGAGAAGGGCTTGATTTCTTATAAATTTGAGTCAATTCTCCATATATTTTAGAAATGAGACCTTTATCAGAACTCTAGAATATACAAAATAAATCCACATAAATCCTCAGCATTTTTATACATTACCAACACAATCCAACAGCAAGAGATACAAAATGAAATTCCATTCAAAATAACTGTTGATAGTATAAAATATTTGGGAATATATCTATCAAAGGAAAGTCAGGAATTATATGAGCAAAATTACAAAACACTTGCCACAAAAATAAAGTCAGATTTAAATAATTAGAAAGACATTAAGTGCTCTTGGATAGGCCAAACAAATATAGTCAAGATGACAATATTACCTAAATGAATCTATTTATTTAGTGCTATACCAATCAGACACCCAAGAAACTATTTTAATGACTTAGAAAAAATAACAAAATTCATATGGAAGAACAAAATGTTGAGAATTTCAAGGGAATTAATGAAAAAAATCAAATGAAGGTGGCCTAGCTGTATGTGATCTAAAATTATATTATAAAGCAGCAGTCACCAAAACCATTTGGTATTGGCTAAGAAATAGACTAGTTGATCAGTGGAATAGGTTAGGTTCACAGGGCAAGATAGTGAATAAAAATAGCAATCTAGTGTTTGACAAAACCAAAGATCCCAACTTTTGGGATAAAAATTCATTATTTGACAAAAACTGCTTGGAAAACTGGAAATTAGTATGGCAGAAACTAGGCATGGACCCACATTTAACACCACATACTAAGATAAGATCAAAATGGATCCATGATTTAGGCATAAAGAACGAGATAATAAATAAATTAGAGGAACATAGGATAGTTTACCTTTCAGGCTTGTGGAGGAGGAAGGAATTTGTGACCAAAGGAGAACTAGAGATCATTATTGATCACAAAATGGAAAATTTTGATTACATCAAATTAAGAAGTTTTTGTACAAATAAAACTAATGCAAACAAGATTAGAAGGGAAGTAACAAATTGGGAAAATATTTTTACAGTTAAAGGTTCTGATAAAGGCCTCATTTCGAAAATATACAGAGAATTGACTCTAATTTATAAGAAATCAAGCCATTCTCCAATTGATAAATGGTCAAAGGATATGAACACACAATTTTCAGATGATGAAATTGAAACTATTTCCACTCATATGAAACAGTGTTCTAAATCACTATTGATCAGAGAAATGCAAATTAAGACAACTCTGAGATACCACTACACACCTGTTAGATTAGCTAAGATGACAGGAACAAATAATGATGAATGTTGGAGGGAATGTGGGAAACTGGGACACTGATGCATGGTTGGTGGAGTGGTGAAAGAATCCCACCATTCTGGAGAGCAATCTGGAATTATGCCCAAAAAGTTATCAAACTTGATAACTTTGATCCATCCAGCAGTGCTACTACTGGGCTTATATCCCAAGGGGATACTAAAGAAGGGAAAGGGACCTGTATGTGCCAAAATGTTTGTGGCAGCCCTTTTTGTAGTGGCTAGAAACTGGAAATTGAATGGATGCCCATCAATTGGAGAATGGCTGGGTAAATTATGGCATATGAATGTTATGGAATATTATTGTTCTGTAAGAAATGATGAATACAGAGGCTTGGAGAGACTTACATCAATTGATGCTGAGTGAAATGAGCAGAACTAGGAGATCATTATACACTTCAACAACAATACTTTATGAGGATGTATTCTGATGGAAGTGGATATCTTCAACATAGAGAAGATCTAATCCAGTTCCAATTGATCAATGATGGACAGAATCAGCTATACCCAGAGAAGGAACACTGGGAAATGAGTGTAAACTGTTTGCATTTTTTTTTTGTTTTTCTTCCCAGGTTATTTTTACTTTCTGAATCCAATTCTTCATTTGGAACAACAACAACAACAAAAATTCGGTTCTGCACACACATATATTGTATCTAGGATATACTATAACTTATTTAATATGTATGGGAATGCCTGCCATCTAGGGGAGGGGGTGGAGGGAAGGAGGGGGAAATTTGGAACAGAAGGGATAATGTTGTAAAAAATTTGGAACAGAAGGGATAATGTTGTAAAAAATTACCTATGCATATGTACTGTCAAAAATGTTATAATTATAAAATTAATAAATATTTCCTTCTGAAAAAAAAAGACGTAAAAAAAAGAACTCTAGAATATAAAAATTTCCCCCAGTGTATTGCTTTCCTTCTAATCTTGTCTGAATTGGTTTTGTTTGTACAAAAACTTTTAAACTTAATACGACTGAAATTATCCATTTTGTATTTAATAATATACTCCAGTTTTTCTTTGGTCACAAATTCCTTCCTTCTCCACATGTCTAAAAGATAAACTTTCCTTTGTTCTTCCAATTTGCTTATAATATTACTTTCTATGTCTAAATCATGAACCCATTTTTACTTGATCTTGATATAGGTTATTAGGTTTGGGTCAGTGCCTACTTTCTGTCATATTAATTTCCAATTTTCCCAGCAATTTTTCTCAAATAATGAGTTCTTCTCCAAAAAGCTGGGGCTTGGGGATTTGTCAAACACTAGATTACCATAGTGATAGACTGTTGTGCTTTGGGAACCTAACTTATTCCATTGATCAACTACTCTATTTCTTAGTCAGTACCAAATAGTTTTGATAACTGCTGCTTTATAATAAAATTTTAGGTCTGGTACAGCTAGGTCACCTTCATTTGAATTTCTTCATAAATTCTCTTAAAATTTTGAAACTCCTGTTCTTCCAGATGAACTTTGTTGTTATTTTTTTCTAGTCTGTAAAATAACTTCTTTGATTTGGTATGACACCGAATAAGTAGATTAATTTAGATAGTATTGTCATTTTTATTATATTAGCTTGGCCTACCCATGAGAACTTGATATTTTTCCAATTCATTAGATATATGTATATGTCTTCATAAATGGAAATTTATTATTACATATTTTGAATACTCCCTGATGTTCTAGGCACATGATAAGGTTTTGTTTTGTTCATATGTTTCCTGACAAGCGTTCTCAAACTACGGCCTGTGGGCCAGATGCTACCTGCTGAGGACTATTATGCGGCTCGTGGGGTTATGGCAAATGGACTGAGGGGCAGAAACAGAGTGTGAGTTTTTGTTTTTACTTTAGTCTGGCCCTCCAACAGTCTGAGGGACAGTGAACTGGCCTTCTATTAAAAAAGTTTGAGGACCACTGGTTCCTGACTTTGCCTTGGCAGGCAGACTCCCAAATATTTTATATTATCTACAGTTATTTTAAATGAAATTTCTCTTTGTATTTTTTGCTGTTGGACTTTGTGCTATATAAAACTGTTGATGATTTATGTGAATTTATTTTGTATTCTGAAACTTTGCTAAAATTGTAAATTTTTTATTGTAGCTTTTTAATTGATTCTCTGGGATCATCTGCAAAGAGTGATAATTTGATTTCCCCATTACTTGTAGAACCCTGAAAATAGTAGGGGAACTATGGGCTAATGGGTCTTATACCTTACCCAGAGTTCTCCCACTATTTGTGGCCCTCTACATCTTCACTCCTCCACTAAGACCAAGGTTGATCCAGAGATCCTCCAGAGAGCTAGTTAGGACACTATATTTTGGCACCCAAACAGGGATACTAGAAAGCAGGACACTACAATTACCTGATCTAATTCCTTTGATTTATTTTTCTTCTCTTATTGCCAAAGCCAACATTTCTAACACCATATTGAATAGTAATGGTTATAATGGGCAACATTGTTTCAACACTGATCTTATTGGGAATGGTTCTAGTTTATTCCCATTACAAATGATCCTTGCTGATGATTTTAAATAGATGCTACTGATCATTTTAAGGAAAATTCCATTTATTCCTATGCTTTCTAGTATTTTAATAGGAGTGATGGGTTTTTATAAAATGTATTTTCTTCATCTATTGAAATAAGCATATGATTTTTTTTAGTTTGTTTATTGATATAGACAATTATGCTAATAGTTTTCCTAATATTGAATTAGCCCTGCATTCAGGGCATAAATCCTAGTTGGCCATAGTGTATTATCCTGGGGATAACTTGCTGTAATCTCTTTGCTAATGTTTTATTTAAAATTTTTACATCAATGATTCATTAGGGAAATTGGTCTATAATTTTCTTTCTTTGTTTTAACCCTACCTGACTGAATACTTTGTTTCTTTAACTGATGTGTGCATGATATGATATGATATTTATGTCCTTCATTACATTTATCATTGTTTTCTGAACAGTCTCTAGACTATCAATGCCCTTAGTAAAATGTGATATTTAGAATAGAACAAAATATTCAGCTGTGGACTAAACAACACAAAAATGTAAAAATTCTATAAATGTCCTTGCTAAATTTTGTTACTCGCATTCGTTTCTAATTAAGATCTCTGCTTTAAATTAAAATTTTCATGTTACAGAATAAGCATATTTAACTTATATAGAATCACACAATTAGGTCCACTCATATCATCTAAGATTTATAGCCCACCTTCCACTTTTTTGTATGTCCCAAGAATTTCTACTATTGCTTTCATAGCTATAGAAAAGCAAAAATTATATAATTTACTATTACCATTACCATTGCTATCAGAATGAATGACATCAACAAATTGTGCATCAGTATAATCTAATCTTTTATGTGGCGGTTTTTGAGAAAAATATGGACCTGCAGGATCAAGACCTGAAATGCAAAAAAGAAAATTTTAATTATAGCAATTAATTTTAATTATATATATATATATATATCTTTTTCTATTTTTCTTATTATGCATTTAAATAAATATTATTTTTACAAACAAAACAAAACAAAACAAAAACAAACAAACAAAAAACCTCTTACCTGTAATTCTTCCTAGTTGGCCCTTAAACATTTGTCCAACAAATCCACTTATATGAGCCCCCAGGCTCACTCCTATAAAGTGAAAAGAATCAAGAGAAGCTCCAAATTTCTGAAATTAAACAACAATAAAACAAGGAACTTTGTTATGGTTCTTATAAAAAGTGAATCTGAAATAAATATTGTGACTGAACATCTCAAGTTCTAAGAAGCTACATATTATATAAGTTCAATTCTAATTATCAAAATATAAAGGATGGGGAACTAAGTTGGTGGAGTTTCTCAAAACTTTAAAATAACATGTTGCATCAAATTCAAGATCAGCACAGATAACAAAAAATAGAAGTGAGACTTTTTTTCTCAGCCCAAGAAAACTTAGGGGGTTTAGAACTATATGGCACCGGGGTGAGTGCATATATTTTAGCTACATTAATAGTAGGGGGGAAGAGAGAAAGAATTCTGAATAATATAACTTTTAAAATAAAATTAGTCAAATATAAACATCTGCTACAAAACCTCACTCAAAAGACCTTACAAATCAAAATTAGTTAAATGGCCTAAAGTACAAACTTTACTGATAAAAATTAACCTTAAAAAGTAGATTGGGCAATAGTGGGAAAAGGAAGGCATATGAGCTAGGATTGCCACTAAGAATGGCCTACCTATCAAAACTGACTATAATTCTTCAGGGAAAATGAGATATTTAATGAAATAGAACTTGTAAACATTCTTGATGAAAATACAAGAAATGAACAGAAAATCTGACATTCAAACAGAAGACTCAAGAGAAGCATAAAAAAGCAAATATGAAAGGGAAATACTATGGAACTCAATAAGATTAAACTGTTTACATTCTTATATAGGAAGATGATACAATTTTTAAGAACTTTTTTCCTTTATTATGACAATTAGTAAGAATATATGTAGATTGGGGGCATATGTGTGAGTTGATAATGTTGGGATTGTCTCCAAAAAATTAAAGGGGTAAGAAAGAGGATTGAATTAGGAAAAGGGGGAAAGGAAAGAAAGAATGTGAAAGGTTATCTCACATAAAAGATGACAAATAAAGAATTTTTACAGAGGGCAATATGGTGGAGTAGGAGCTGGCAATGCTTGAACCTCACTTTCATCTGAACTGATTCAAAGAGACGTGTGTGTATTTGTGTGTGTGTGTGTGTGTGTGTGTGTAGGCTCAGTTGGCTATAAAATTTTATCTTATTGGACAGTGAAGTAATACGAAAATGGAATAAAAGAAAAGAGGCATAGTGATAAGAGGGAGGGCAGATTAAGGGAGTCAATGATCAGAAGTAAAACGGACTTTCAAAGATAGACAAAATAAAGAAAGAATGAGAAATAAACAAGAAAATGGAAGCAAATACACAGTCAATCAATCTGAGAGTGTGAATGGAATCAGCACATCTATAAAATGTAAGCAGTTAGCAAAATGGGTTAAAAAACCAGAATTCACCAATATGTTGTTTATAAGAGATACACTTGATTCAGAAGTTAAAATAAGAGGCCAGAGCAGAATCTATTATGCTTTTTTTTAAGCAAGAGTAGCAATAATGATCTCAGACAAAGCAAATCAAAAATAGACCTAATTATTAGGAATAAGAAGGGAAGCAATATTTTGCTAAAAGGTATTAAAGATAATGAAATGATGTTAATACTACATACAAAAGTGGCGAATAGCATAGCATAGGAAATTCCTAAAGGAAAAATTAAATGAGTTACTGAGTGAGATAGAAAGCACAACTATACTAATGGTAGACCTCACTTTCTATTCTTAGCTAGATAAACTTAATCATAAAATAAATAAGAAAGAAATAAGAAGATGAATATTTTAGAAAATATAGATATGCTAGAGAAAATTGAATGAGAATAGTAAGGAATATGCTGTTTTTTCTCAGCTGTACATGATCCCTCTGCAAAAATTGAACATACATTAGGGTATAAAAGCTTCACAAATAATTGCAGAAAAGTAGAAATGTTAAGTGCACTCTTCTCTGACTATAATGTAATAAAATCATATTCAATAAAGAATCTTGAAGGCATAGATGAAAAACTAATGGGAAATGAAATAATCTAATTCTAAATAATGAGTGGAAAAAATGAAAGAAAATTTTAAAAAATCATTAAGGACAATGGAAACAATGAGATAACATTAAAATTTGTTGATGCAGTCAAAGAAGTATTTAAGGGAATATTTATGTATCTAAATGCTTATGTCAATAAAAATAGAGAGAAAGGACAGATCAATGAATTGGCATGCAACTAGAAAACTAGCAAAAGAACAACTTAAAAATCCCCAATTAATAAATTAAAATAAAAATCTTGAAAAAAATAAAGAGGTTAATTGAAAGTTAAAAAAATGAACTAATAGCTGGGTTTTGAAGAAAATAATTAGATAAACAATGGGATAATTTGATTTATTAAGGAAAAGAGATAACCAAATTACTAGACAGGATAAATGCAACACCAATAAAGATGAAATTATATAAATTATTAGGAGCTATTTTGCCTAATAATATGCCAATAAAACTGACAATCTGAGTGAAATTGATAAATGTTTACAACAATATCAACCGCTTAGATCAACAGAAGAGGAAATAGAATACTTAAAAGAAGTTTTTCTTATAAAAATAAATTGAAAAAAATACAAGGGAACTCCATAAGAAAAAAAAAGCAGGACCAGATCAATTTTACAAATTAATTTTATCAATCATTTAAAAAAATTAATCCAATATGAAATACATTATTTGAAAAAATAATTAAAGGAGGGATATTAGCAAAGATCAACTATAATACAAATATGGTTTTGAAATCATAATAATAAAATATTCTAAGAATTATTTTTTTAAAGTTAGAAAAAGAAACAGATTCTCAAAAATGTCAAGGAAATCAAGGTGAGAGAAGTGAAAAAAGGACGCCTAGTCACAGCCAATTTCAAACTACATCACAAAGCAATAATCATCAAAAATAATAGGTACTGTCTAAGTAACAGAACTGGAATAGATTGGTACCAAATATTTAGTAGTAAATGAACATAATTTAGTGTTTGATCAACACAAAAAATACAAGCTTTAGAGACAAGAACTCACTACTTTAGAAAAACAATTCTGCGAAATCTGGAAAGCAATAAAGCAGACAATAAACATATATCAAGATCTCATGCAATTTACTAAGATAAAGATAAAATGAGTACATGCTTTAGACATAAAGGGTGATATAAGCAAATTAGATGAACATGTTAAAAGTTACTCATCAGATTTTTAAGATAAGGGAAGAATTTATGTCCAAAGAAGAGATGGTGAAGATCTTGGGAAATAAAATGGATAATTTCTAATTACATGAAATTAAAAAGGGTTTGCATAAAAAAAATCTATTAAGCCAAAATTTAAAAGACAGCAGACAGTGGATTTTATTTTCCTCAAGTTTCTATGATCAAGTTCTCCTTTTTTCAAGACAGAGGGAACTGAATCAATATAAAAAGCATTTCCCAATTGTAGATCAAAGAATATGAACAGGACATTTTAAGAAGAAATGAAATGTCTCAATAGTCATAGGATAAAATGCTCTAAATAACAAAATTAAAGAAATGCAAATTAAACTAACTGAAGTTACTACCTTAAACCTGACATAGTGGCTAACATTGATAAAGAAGGAAAATTGCAAATGTTGAAAGGGATGTGGAAAATAGCTCCAGTAATAGTGTTAGTAGAATTGTGAACTAACAACCATTCTTTAGAACGATTTTAAACTTTGCTCAAAGGGCTATAAAACTTTGCATAGTCTTTTACATAATAATATCATTATTAGGTCTATATTCCAAAGAAATATGAAAAAATGGAAAAGGATCTACATATACAAAAATATTCAAATAATTTTTTGTGGTGGCAAAAATCAGAAATTTTGAATAATGGCTGAATATGTTGTAATATATGATTGTTTGGAATACTATTAAGTTAGAAATGTTGAGGGGAATAGTTTCAGAAACACATGAGAAAACCTATATAGAATTGATGTAATATGAAGTGAGCAGAACCATGAAAACATTATATAAAGTAATCACAATGACAATTAGCAGGGAAAGATCTAACTATTCTTTTAAATATTATGATCCAAGAAAGTTCCATAAGATCCATGATGACTAATATCCTGCTGTAGAAAAAGAACTAATGAACTCTGTGTGCAGATTGAAGTATCCTCTTTTTATTTTTATTTTTTGCAACAAGGTTAATATGGGAATATATTTTGTATGACTTCTCTTGTATAAATCATATTGCTTGCCTTTTTCAATCAGTGGAAGAGGAGCTCCAGGAAAAATCTGGAACTCAAAATTTTAAAAGTGAATGCTTAAGGTAATTATTAATTTAAATTTATTAATACATGACAACATAAAAAACAAATTAGGCATCATTTTAAAATTACTGCCTTTCTTTAAACATTTTAAAATAACATTCAAATTATATTCTTCTTTCACATATTTATGGCATCATATCTATTATACTCAGTTTTTGCTTGTACCTAATGTAAAAAAAATAAATATTTTTACATTAGTAGAATTTTCATAATTTTGAAGAAATGGTCTTACATTAAGATCTAAGATAAACAAAAATGTGTTTATTTTAATTTTCTTATAGTTAGCTATACAACAAGGAAATATGCAAAACTGAACTAAAATATGGAAGGATCCTAATTTATTTAAGAGTTAAAAATGAAATTTGCTGTTGTTGAGTTGTTTATTACTTTCTATAATAATCATATTTAGGGTTTTCTTGGCAAAGATACTGAGTAGTTTGCTATTTGTTTCACTAGTTCATTTTATAGATTAGGAACTGAGGCAAACTGGATTAAGTGACTTATCAGGGGTACATAGCTAGTAAGTGTCTGAGATTTAAATTCATGAAGATGAGACTTCCTGATTCTTAGCATAATGCTCTATCTACTGTACCATATAAATGACAAAAGTTGCATAAATAAGCCATATAACTCTAGAGGATAGCACTAATGTCAGCACCAAACTGTTAGAGTTAATTAATCCTTCTGTTAAAACAAAACAAAACAAAACAAAACAAAAAAAAAACCTTTTCATTTTCTTTTTTTTTTTTTTAATGAGTGTGCTTTATAAAGGGGTAAAGCATAAAAGTTAAATATATGAAGGATATAAAAATAAATAAAATGAATTAGGGAGGTGATTTTTTAAAAAAGCATTTTATAATAAGGCTAGGAAGAATGCATCCTAACTTGTTTAGATTCATACCAATTCCCATGTTTCTACTCTCAATTTTAACCACAAGATTTTATATTAATAGTATACTAAGAAATGTATGTTAAAATCCTATGTTTGATTGTATTGTTGTAATGGGACTAATGAATTGGTAATTACTATATTATCTCCACAGGATACTTTCTTGATTACCCCCTTTAAAATGGTAAGTGTTAGATTTTCCAAAAAACTAAATTTTCCCATTTATAATAGAGAGAGTAGATCATAGGATCCTAAATTTAGAGCCAGAAAGGACTTCAACGTCCTCTTGTACAAAATCCCATTTTATTTTTTAGGTATTGTTTGTATTTTTTTTCTTCCTCATTACATTGAAAACAATTTTTTTCATTTGTTTTTAAATCTTTAAATTCCAGATTGTCTCCCTTAATCTTACCTTCAGTCCCCATTAAGAAAGCACATGTGAAGCTAGGCAAAACATTTCCATAAGTCATGTTGTGAAGAAAAATATAAATTTTCCCTCAAAAAAGACCCTCAAGAAAAATAAAGTAAAGCAGAGGGGAGGAGGGAAAGATGGAAGGAGGGAGGAAAAGAGAGAGAGAGAGAGAGAGAGAGAGAGAGAGAGAGAGAGAGAGAGAGAGAGAGAGAGAAAGAGAGAATATGTTTTAGTCTATATTCAGACAGAATCAGTTCTTTCTTTAGATATGGATAAAATTTTTCATCCTAAATCCTTCAGAGTATTTATGGATTACTGTATTATTTAGAATAGCAAAGTCATTAACAACTGATCATCTCAAGACATTACTATTGATTTGTACATATTACTTTGATTGAAGGAGGAGTTTCCAAATTGTTCTGAGAGGATCCTGTTCATCATATCTAATAGAACAATGATATTCCATCATAATCACATATCACAATTTATTCAGCCATTCCCCAATTGATGGGCATCCCCTCAGTATCTTATTGTTTTGTCCTGAGAAGAGAATTGCTATAAATATTTTTGTACATATAGGTCCTTTCTCTTTTTAAAAATTTCTTTTGGAATTCATGTTCAGTAGAGATATTGTTAGAGATGCCTGCAAAATCCTATTTTAAAGATGTAGAAACTGAGACCCAGTGAAGTCAAATGACTTGCCCAAGATCATACTATAAGTGGTAAGTTTTAGATTCAAATTCAAGTTAAATTATTCCAAATTTAGTGAATCTCTCTGCTACACCACACTTCCAGGATCTATAATTCTTATTAAAATCTAATAGCTTCTGGTACAATATGTCTGGAAAGAAGACGGAAGAAGTCATATGCTGTCAGGGACTCAGATTGTCTTGTACCTTGTAACATTCATCTCGTAAAGATTCATCATTTTTAAATGTTTATTTTTTGAGTATCACAATTGATAGATGGTTCTAGTTGAGAGAACTTTGCATATTATTTTGGGTACATAGGGAACTCTGGCAATAGCACAGAGAGGAGGGTTCCAATGACCCAAAAGAATTAGTTCCATTGAATGACACAAGAGGTTGACTTGGAAAATAAAAATGGGGCCAGGGAGAGTATTCTGGGATTATAATAATGATCCTAGAAAAATGGGATCAAAGAACTTAATGAAAATTCAATTCATGTGGATATTAGACATAAGCAATTTGGAACAAATCTCTTAATTTTTAAGGTAAAGTGACTTGTAGAGTTATTAACAGCACAACCAAAAAAGGACTGATGAGAATAAAGAAAAGCTATGATAAGTAAATGTTGTCTGCAGTATTACTGTCTGTGACCCAAAGGCCTTGCTGGAAAAAATGTTTTGAATCCTATTCATAAAGGAAAAGAATGGAAGTAGGAATGAAGAAATTTGGGGTTTGCTACTTGACAAAGTATATGTGACTTCTTCCACTGTAAACATCTAAAGATGGATAGATTTTTACCAGCATTGTAGTAGAAATTTAAACAGAAGCTCAATAAATTAACACAAGAATGGACAATTCTACTGATATAATATGGTGGAGCTAGGCAGAATCCCTTCTAGTGGCAGAGATACACATGATAAGGGAATTTAAAGAAGACTTATTCTTGTAAAGCCAGCCAAATTATTTAGAAGCTCCAGATGGGGATCCTTTTTTTAGCTATTTATTATATACATATCACCCTATAAAGTCGAGTTTCCATTGCAACCAATTCAGAAATTTATTCTACAAGGGAGATAATAAAACTCCTAAAACAATTGAGTTTTATAGACTGAATCTATAACCAAACCACTTTAGGAATAATTAGGTCTCACCTCTGAGCAGAACCCTAGCCAACTGGCATCAAGACAGTGGTAAAATCTGAGTTCAAGAACAAGCTAGCTTCAATAGCCACTTGAATGAAAATGGATTTTGAAGGTGGAGGAGAAGATATTATGGACACCTGAGACCTTGGTTTCGTCCTATATAACATTGATGATGTCAAGAACTCCCTCAGTAATTGGGATAAAAACTCATGGAAGAAGGGGGAGGGCAGAGGTAAGGAGGCCAGAGTAATAATTGGATGTCCCATGGCAGAGGCCCTACATGCTTGGGGAAATTTCAGGATGAAGGAAGCATCAACAGAGAAGATTGTGTGACTTTTTATGTAAGATCTTGCTACACTTATTGTTTTGAGACTCTTTCCTTTAAGGCATGGATTAGCAAGGGAAAGGACAATCTATATCTCTCCAGAAATCCCAGATGACTTTTCTGGATTGGGGATATGGGCTATATGATAAAAATGCACCCCTTTCTGTTTGACAGAAACAGCAAAATTTGCAAGGTAAGAGAAGTATAATAGAATTTAATACAGGTTTTATGTAACTTAGAATAATGTCACCAATATGTAAAATGCTAGAGAACCTGCTTTGGGATGCAATGGAGAATAGGATTATAAGTAGACATTCTGTTTTTCCTTATTATATGTTTGGAAAAACTTTATTCCTTTACTTGTGTGGTCAGAAATGTCTACATCTTTAAAAACTGAATGAATGAGCACTAGCAGCCTTTTCCTGTATTTATGTCAGCTCACCAACTGATGACACCCTAAGGGTGATCTCTCCATCTAGTTCCCCATTTTAGACTACATGTCCCCAAGAAAGATGCCTGAGGTTTTACTTTTTCCCTTCATGTTTTTCAATTCTAGATCAAAATGTTGACCTAGAAATTAAACCATGGAATCCAAGAATGCAGGAATTCAAGCCAGTATTGCATCTAGCTCAGCAGAGAAATCCCAAACAGCAATGGTCTAGAACACTAGCCCAACAAGACTTTGTACTATAACTTGGTAAGACTAATTGTATGTAGGAACTGAACTAAACTATCTTTAATTCCTCTCAGTTCCCCAAAGGGTGAGATATTATTAGGAAGGATTATGTGTTGGAAGAGGGAGTTTATTAGTTTCTTCTTCTATCTTTGAAGTAAATCAATTTTTGATGATTTAAACATTGGCAGAGAAGAATCTCCAAATTCTATAATGTATAAGACAATCCTAAGAGGAATAAAATGTAACTGACTAGGTCATCAGAGAGAATAGTGAAAACAACCATGTTATACCACAAAACTATGTTTCCCTAGATTTCAAATACCAAGAAGAAGTAACCTAAGAGTGTAAAAGATTGCACTCCTCCCACAGCCATTGATAACATCTAAAGCTCTCTTGGTTTCTCTTCCTTATTATGCCCAGTTTTTTTTTTCCTTTCTTCTCAGGGTTCTCCTTTTTCTGTCTTCCCATGAGAAACAAAGAAAGACCTGTTCCTTCTGCTTTTATCTGGAAGAATAAAGCACATTCTTACAAGGGTATGAAGTTTCACAGTGAAACATGACTGACAATGTTGCTTGAACCCAAGCCTTTAAAGGTAGACCTCTTTTGTTTCCCTTCTGTTTGATAGCACCTTCATGTCAACTGCTCAATACAGATAAGACTTGCATGACTCAATGTTTCATGATATATTTGAAATTTTTCATTTCTTCTTTTCCCTCTGAGAATGTTCTAGATCCATGTAAAAGTTTTTCTTTATTCACAGTTCTCCCTGCATGACATAATACTAGGCAAATGTAATTCAGAGTTGTTTTGAAAATATTAATAATTATGTTCCCTCTACCCTAATATGCATGATGTTAACTTAGAATAATAAAAGAAATGAACACAATACACAAATCAGAAGAAATAAGATTTAATAACAAGAAAAAAATGAACTCCTAGAAAGAAGGCTGCTAAATTTTAAAAACATTTCATCACTACAAATATAGTCCATCCCTGCGCCGATTAAAGTTTCATATACAATTATGTTTTTTAAGGATATTGAATCTTTCAATGTAAAAGAAGTGTATTCATCTTCAAACTTTTGGGTGCACACCAAACTTACCTGTAATCATGATGACTTCATTGCTATCTTATATAACACATATACATACATATAGTTGGGGCTCCATCATATTTTGTAATAAGCATCATATATTCCAAATGCCAAACTTACCAACATTTTATCAATGCGTTCCTTTAAAAACATGGCAACTTTTCTGGTGTTTTGAACAGCTCTTTGATAAATCAAAGTTGTAGCACCCCAGTTCCAGTCTACTATAATTGTATTCACATCTTTTTTCAGTAAACGTTCAAGAAAAATAGGAAGCCAGCTTGGAGGTGAGCCTGTTGGTCTGTATCCATGAATAATCCAAACAGTTTTTTTAGTTATGTTGAAATTAGTATTGAGTGTATAATTCCGTCCAAATACAGGTTCACCACAATTAGTGGCTAGTTTTGTATACATTATCATTGTTGTTTTTAGTCTTGGCTTAAATAGATCAATAAAGGCATCTCCTAAACTCAGATCACTGAATTTAAGGCATCCTGTTCTTTTATCTGAAATACAAAACATCAAAATCAATCAGAAAGTTGGCTGAAATTTCCTTTAATTGTAAATGTTCTTCAGGAGTATCAACTTAAAAATGGACTTTTAGTGAAACATATAAATTCATTCATTTTGATTCCTTTTGTAGTGTAAGGCACAGATTTAATAAACTTTAATCTCTAAAGAAACTCAATAATTTGTATTTTTTCGCTCATGCCAAACTCTGAATAGCAAAGAAAATATATATTCAGATTGTTCCTATTTCTCATGTAGGCCCTATTTCCCTGGAAAATGCTGGGTTAACAGAGAATGGATCAAAGAAAATGTTTACCACACATAATAAAAGAATATAGAAAAGACTCATAACTGAGACTTTAGACAAGAAAATGTTTCCCTATGGTGAAGGACATTTAATTACTGTTGCTCTAGATTTATGCCACCATCTTGAGATTCAGAATTCTATATTCAGGTAAAAGATATTGAGAAAGATTTTTGTTAAGATGTTTAAGGTAGAGAATTTATACAAATCAAGGTGCCCATCATTCTAAGAGACTAGGTTTAAATATATTAAATGAAGTAAAAGAAAAACAGCAAGTTAATAAAAGGGAAAGGGCAAATACATAGGTTCTACACAAATCTTCTTAGAAAAGTCTGTAAAATGAGTACAAAGAGAATAGTTCCTTATTAATAAGTATTATAGGTTGAAAGCATGCCAGAAGAAAATTTTTATAAGAAGAGAATATTTCACAAGAACTAAAATTAGCATTCCATAAAAGACAATAAAATGCACAAAAGAATTCTAGGAGTAATTGAAAAATTTTATAAAATTGTAAAAGAAATTACAGGATGAAATTAGAACTCAATAAAAACCAAAAAGGAGAACTGATATGTTAGAAAAGAAGCAAAACAAATTTGAAATAAAATTAGACATTCAACATTAAAAATGCATTGGCATGAAAAAAATTAGAGCCCCATCTGACAATAACCAAATTAGAAGAAAGTATGTGACAAATTTGACCCAAAATTAGCAGATTTTAGATAAATGAGAAATAATTGGGTTTCCAGAAAAACATGATGATGCAAAATTTTGAATATCATATTTCAGGAAGACATAAAAGAAAAGTCTTGGAAGTACTAGAGGACTAAGTACTTATTACTAGAATCCACAAAATGCCAGCAGAAAGGAATCTCAGGTTTAACTTTTCCAGAAATAAAGTTTTCAATGGTCAAAGCTACCATATCAAAGAAAACAAATTGCAATTGATAGGAAAAAATAGATAACATAGTAAACTCTAGATGGAATTTTCAGAATTATTAATCATCACTGTGAAAGGGATTTTAAAAGGTGAAACATAGAGGGGTGGATTCAAGATGGCACAGAAAAGTAACAGACTTATCTAAACCCTCCCAAATTTCTCTCTAAGTTACTTTAATAATATTTTTAAATTAATTCTGGAATGATAAAAAGCCACAAAAGAATGGAGTGAAATAATTTTCCAGCCCAACAAAACTTAGATGCTCAGCAGAAAAGGTCTATCAAACTGGGGCAAGAGTGGAATACATTCCACCTCAGGTTGCACTAGTACAGGTTATGCCACAGGAAACCAGCATTAGACCTTAGGGGCAATTGAATCAGCAGATGTTTCCAGCGCTTTCAGTCCATGAGTGCTAAGGGGTTGGATAACTGGTCAAAAGGAGATTACAGAGGTTCATGTGCTGGCATTGGTTGCAGGAATCAATTATTTTACCCATAATCAGATTCGGGTCACAGTCTCAGGTTAAGGAAGAACATTAGCTCAGCAGAACTAGGAAACGGGATGAAAGGAAACACAAAATTAGTAATCATATTTGTGAAAAAAATCACAGCAAATATCTCTGATAAAGACTTCATTTTTTAAATACATAGAAAATGGAGTCAAATTTGTAAAAATAAAAGTCATTCCACAATTGATAAATGGTCAAAAGAAAGTAATCCAAGCTATCTATAGTCATATAAAAATTGCCCTACATCACTACAATGCAAATTTGAATAATTCTGAGGTGGCACCCTTCATCTATCATATTGGTTAATTGGAAAATAAATGCAAAGAGGATATGGAGAAATTAGGCCACTAAACTACTGAAATGAAGAGAGGAATTAACCATCAATGGAGAGAAAAATTTTAATTATAAGATTTTAGCTAATTATGCCAAGCAAAACGGAAAATATAATTGTAATAGATGAATATTTATGAAATACATATACTATGCAGATTAAGATTGGAAACAAAAAGCTAAATAACTCAGTTTCAGAGGAAAAAATCAAGTCAGAAACATGAATAAACTGAAAAAAAATTTTTTTTTCATTTATGTGGATTTGCAAGTGAATTTTATCAAACATGGAAGGAGTATTATTCTTTTTTTCAAAGTTTATTTTATTTTTATTTTCAAATTTTCATCTTCTCACTGCTCTTTCCTTAACTAATGAGAAGGCATAAAAATAAAACTTGTTTCAAATATGTGTAGTCTCCCAAAACAAATTTTCAAGTTATCTATGTTCAAAACAAAGAAAGAAAGAACAAAAATATACTTCAATTTGTACTCTGAGTTCATCAGCTCTCTATCTGGAAGTAGATATCAGATCATCATTTGTTTTGGAATTGTGGTCAGTCATTTGTTGATCTTTAAATACTACTAAAGTAAAAATTATCATTTTATTATTTCTGATGGCATGATGAATACTATTATTATAATGCTCATGAAGGATAGGTAAATAACTCAGTGGATAGAGCATTAGACCTAGAGTTGGGAAGACCTGAGTTAAAGTTATTCACATTAATTTCCTCATTTGTAAAATGAGCTGATAAAGGAAATAGCCAACCATTCCATTGACTTTGCCAGGGAAACTTTGCCAGAAGGCCTCATCCTCAGGCATGTCTGGAAATGACTGAATGACAACACAATAATATCCCATTACATTTAAGTTTCAAAATTTACTCACTCATTACCGAAATGATGGGTATTTCTTTAATTTCCAGTACAAAAAGAGTGGCTATAAATGTTTTTGTACAGTAAAATCCTTTGTCTTTTCTTTGGACTTTCTGAGATATCACAGGATAAAAGGAATATGTTATTTAATAGATTTTTGAGCGTAATCTCAAGTTGCTTTCCAGAATAGTTGGACTCTATAGCTCTAACAATAGTGCTCTAATATCTGGATTTCTCATATCCACATCTAGCATTTTCCATTTTAGCCAGACTGTTTTTATTTATATTGCCCAAATTATTGGTTATTTAGAACATTTTCATATGTTATTTATACTTTCTTGGAAAACTATCTTTTCATATTTGATGATTTATCAGTTAGGAAATTTCTAGTAAATTTTACTCCATTCTCTATATATCTTACAAATGAGATGTTTGTCATAAAAACTTGTAAAAAAATTCTCATTTTCCTTTTCCCCCAATTTTAGCTCTATTTGTTTTGTTTGTATAAAATTTTTTAAAATTTCAGATAATCAAATTATTCATTTTTACCAATTGTGAACCTCTATCTTTTATTTGATCATGCACTCTTTCACTATTCAAAAATTTGATTAATAATTTTCCATATCCCACTTATTTGCTTATGATATCAACCTCTATGACTATATTATATACTTAAATTAAAATTATTGTAGTGTTCTATGTGAGATATTGATCTATATCTAGTTTCTATTGAACTACCTTTAAGTTTTCCAACATTTTTTGTTGAATAGTGAATTCTTAAACCAATATCTGGCATCTTTGGCTATCTTATTGGATTCATTTATTTCTATTTATGGTGTACCAAATTTGTTGTGCTGTTCACTCACTCTATTTCTTACCAAGAATGATTTTTATGATTTATTTTTTTATAATTTTTAATGATTATAGTTTTATAGTATAGTTTGAAATCAGGTATTGATAGGTTCTTTCCCTTCCCACTTTTTTCTTTGCCTTTCTTGATATTTTTTACCTTTTGTTCCTCCAGATGAATTTTATTATTTTTTCTAGCTCTATAAAGTAACCTTTCAGTAATTTTTAGTATGTCACTGAATAAATTAATTTAGATAACATTTTAATTGTTATTATATTGGCTTAATCTACCAATGAGCAATTAACATTTCTCTAATTAAATCTTTATCTGTGTCAAAGGTATTTTATAATTGTGTTCATATAGTTTTTGTGTGTCTTAACAGGTGGCTAATTGGTTCTTATTTACTCTGACTTTTAGGATTTCTATTGTGATATTTTATTAGAAGTTTTTAATTTATTGACTTTCTAATTGTTTTAGTTATATTTGGTAATCTGGTCTTTCTCTATAAAGAGAAGCATTTAGAGTTTTAAGTTTTCCCTTAATCTGCATTCTGCAACTTTTGGTATATTGTTTCATTGTTGCCTTTGTCTTTATGCCCTAATACATGCTTATGTTTTTGAAGATGACATGCAAATATCCATAAAATATTATCAGGAAGTTTACCATATATAATTTTCCAAAAATTCCATTTTGGCCTCTCACTTTTATCTGGCTTACTTTTTTGTTTGTTTGATTGGTCTAAATCTCAGGGGGCTAAATTGAGATTTCCTCATTATTATAATTCCTCCTGCAACTTATACTTTTCCTTAGAAGCTATCCTTTGAATATATATATATATAAATACTTAGCACTGGTATTTATTCTTTTTCTATGGTACACTTCAGCAACATGTAGTTTTGCTATTTATCTCTTTTCATTAATTCCATTTTTGTTTTTACTTTGAGATCATATTTGTTACTCTTACCTTTTAAAAAAATTCAGCTGTTCCAGCTCCTTATTTTAACTCAATAGGTATATTTCTGTTCGAAGTGTGTTTCTTATAAATAACATATTGTTAGATTTTGTTGTCTAATCCATTCTTTCATTGTCTTTAGTTTTGTAGGTGAGTTTGATAGAGGTTGAGGTCCCTTTAAGATTCCTTTCTGATTTCCCAACCCCCATGGCTGACCTTGATTCACAAATCCTGGTCAAAAAGCACTCTTTTGAATATCCAGGCCCAGCCCCCACTATCTGCTCAGGTTTCCCCAATCCCCCACAGTTTCTTCCTTATCTGAAAAGCCCACCAGAACTTGGGGCACCGCCCACAAGCCCCTTTTAGGTATAAAAGAGCCAAGCTGGAGCTCTCTCTTTGCAGGAGCCCTTCCCCCCAAACATGGTAACCTTCCGGCCATGTAAGGGTTCCTCCTCATCCAGCGGCTACCTCTGGCCCAAACAATTACTTCAATCCAGTTGGGTACCCTTACTTTTGAAGATCCAAGTTGGATAAATATTATTCAAATGGATACTAATCCAATGCACTAGTCACCTTAATGAAATATATTTATACTGAGAGTTACTGAGCTATTTCCAGCTAAATGTCCTGGAAAGAGCCCAAAGAAGGGAAAAATAATAGTTATAGAGTCAGAAAGGCTATATTAGAAATAAACTTTTCCCTTTCCACCAGCCAATTCAGAATATCATTGAAGTCACTGGACCTCAATCTGACTTACTAGCCCAGAATCTAGTAGCTGTGAGTCTTAGGTTTAGACTTAGGCTTCTCAAATATTTCAGATTTTGGACTGACCCAGTACAATCAAGTGCCTCAATATCTCCAATAAAGATTGAGCTTGAACATTCCCTTCTATTTGAACTATGATTTTTACCTTTATATTTCCTTTCTCGCACCTCTATGGTAGCCTGTATATGGCTACCAAGGAAAAGTCTAAAGGGGTCAAAACTGCCTACAAATGGTAAACGTAGTCACATATGGTCACTGGCTCTAAAAGTGGGCAAACACTACTCTCCAGCTAAAGGCATCTACCTCAAACGTAAATTGCCACAGATTATTAGGATCAATGAAGATGACAACTAAAGTGAAAACTTCCCTGAGTTGGTCAAAGATAACATAGGTTATCAGTATTATCTGGAAATGTATGTCCTAGTTAGACTGGGGTTTTAAAGTTTTGGAGTTGACAAGATTTTAGGGCTTCAGAAGGAAAGAGTGTGAATTATTTAGCAAATCTTTGTTTATGAAGCAAATTCTATTACTTCAGGCTAGGAAACATCAAGGTATCTGTGTTGTTGCACAAAATTACACTTACAAAGAACAAGTTCAACATGCAGGCACTTTAATTATATCTATCTATATATGATGCATATGCATATATACATTTATTCATACACACACATATATGTATATATATATATTTATACACTATTACAATTTTAGTTACCTTTCAAGTAAGTCACTTCTACATCTTACTCTCACTTCCCTTCCTTGCCCACTTATGTGGTAGTAATATAAACTAAGTGTGTATTTTGCAGATGCTAATGTACCAACAGCTTTCCATAATAGCTTGTTTTCTGTAACTCATTGAAGAGCAAGCTCTCAATAGATAATTAAGTACATGATTAGTTAGAGTATATGGTATATAATTTGACTACCAGATGATTCCTCTGGAGACACCATGAAGATAGTTTCTTCAGAGTATATCTACCTTTCTTGTCTTTTCCTGAGAGCTTTAGTATACTCATTATTCAACAACAGGTGCCCACCTGAAGGAACTTAGATTACCACCACCTTCTTTCTCTTCTCTGAACACTCTAGGGCTTGTACAGTACAAGATTCATTATTAAACTAACAGTATGAAAAAGGAGAATAAAAGAACAATGAAAGTGAACTATCATTCTGAAATTTGACAATTATGGATATTTCACGTAAGTTTTCAGACCCAACCTCTCTTTGATAGAAACAATATCTAATAGGGTCCATTACTAGCACACACAAACAAACAGATATACAGATAAACACACACATACACACACACACATATTACCACTCAACCACATGAATTATGCTAGATTTGGAGTTGGTGAATTCCTCCTCCTAGAAGGTAAGAAAGCTGTTACTAGACTTAACTGGGAGAAGGGAAGGAAGAGAATAAAATCTCAAGTTGTACTTCCCTTGAGGAAGCTTACAAGTAGCTTCTTTCTATACAGGTGGCTTCCTTGACACTTAAGTGTATTAAAAAACCTCATCCACATGGGGATATCTCAATAAATTGTCAATCACTAAACATTTATTAAGAACCTACTATGTTCCAAATATTATGCTAAGTGCTGGGGATACAAAAAGAATCAAAGTACAATACTTGAGTTAATAATTTAAAGGTAGAGTTTATAACCCTTTTCTGCTATATACTTCCATTTGGAAACAAGAGATACTGCAGCTACCCATGTTAAGTGTTGTATTATTCTTATTGAACAATCTCTTGATGGTATAACTAAATGAATTTTGTTGTGTTAACTGTTCATTGACTTTTATAACCTATGAATGCCTCTTTTTATTCCAACATGGAGCTTGACCTAATGGGGGCAGGCCTAAGTTAACACCCAGATATATAGAATACTTGCTTTAGGGAAATCTATTCTAGGTCAACTAATCTAATTCATATGAACAAAAACACCGACTTTTAAAGTCACCACATACATCATTAAGACATAGTAAAATAAATGTGTAAATGCAATGGTCACAAAACAAAACCATAGCAAAGTTGCTTTGTTTAAATGTTTTGTTCATAGTTTCTCCCTATTATCCCTATTATAAAATATATTTATCAGGAAAAAATTATATTGATTTTATATTAAAACAACAACTAAATGGCAATTTTAAAGTGATTTTTTTTTTTTACTATTTTCCCATCCTGTTTCACTTTGGTTAAATAAGTGGACGAGTCACATGGGTGACAAAATGGCAAAACCCCAATCACACACATACAAACACACATACCCACACCATACTACACCAGAAATAGGTGCCAGAAATAGAATAACTACAGCAGACTTTGTAAGATGAATCAGAAGCTAACTTAAGAATTTTTACCCATAAGAAATAACATCAAATGATAATAGTAAGAACTCCCATTCAGTGAACTCAGTCCTAATTCACTCACTTCCTTGGAACAGTGAATTTAAGCAATGTGGCAGTATCAGGACTTATGAACATACCACTGAAGTAACTTGTCCTGTCATACACCCTGCCTTTATAAAAGTCAGTCAGGAAGTATATGAAAGGGAAAATGACTTGGAGATAGGATTGAGGAAGACAACCAGAAAAGAAAAACAATTCTCCTAATAAAGATAAATGACATCAAGAACTTTTTCAAACATATAAAGTAGAGAAATGGAAAGGATATATCTAGCATTGTAATCATTCTAGTCTCTTCTCACAAATATCAAACCCCTCTGCTCATGAAGCCACAATGACAATTACTACTTTGGAAAAGAAGATAAGAAAATCCTTTTTTCCTATATCACAGATTTAGGCTTGGAGAACAATCAAGAAAAGTTATTTTTAATAAGTAACTGTCCAAAGTTAATTTAACTCAACTTAATTCAATTCAACAACCATGTATTATGTGCCTAAAGAATACCCAACCTTGGGGATACAAAAGCATAAATGAAATGGAACTTTAATCAGTTGAATTTTTCTGGGGGATACATTATGCAGATTTTGAAAAATACAAATATGTACAAAGTATTTTTGTAGAACTATGGGAATAAGGTTCAGGGTTCAGGAAAGACCTCTCAAGGAAGTGGTACTTGACTACCATTAGACACAAATATGTTTGTATCTGTTTACATAGATATATGTATATATGTCTGTACAATCATTCTATATACACTTTTATTTGTCAGTACATAATAGACTTGCAGTTTTATGAGCAATCTTTTTTTTCCTATTCCACTATATTATACAAGTGCTAGTTTTATTTCTTAATTTCAGAATGTAATGAATAAATAAAAGAAACTTTAAAAACAGAACAGAAAAGAAAGTGGTACTTGAGCTGAGGCCCTTAAAGGAGTCAGAACTTCTAAAACTTGGAGATAAAGAAGAAGAGAATTCCAGATATAGGAGGATAGCCTTTTGTTGTATGTTGTTGTTATTTATTTGATTCAGTTATGTCCAACTCTCTATAAACACATGGATCATACTTTCTATGGGATTTTCTTGGCAAAGATACCATATAACTCGGGAAAATAAAGGGACTAGATTTATGTGAAAGTTAAGGTGAAATTTCTTGATGCCTTGTCTAATTCCCTTGGGGCCTACTGTTTGTTTATTTGGTAAAGTTAATGTGGAGGTACTAATACTTCACTCAAAACAAATCTCAGTCCCTAGAGTCTTTTCTAATGTTTTCTCAAGATGCTTTAAGAGGACAGGTGCTGAGGCACTTCCAGCCAAGATGGCGGTGAGGAGGCGCATACCTGCTTGAGCTCCGCATTTTCTCTCAGAATTTACTTCATGACAAGCCTCAGAATTAGTGCTTGACCAGAAAAAAAAAAAACAACCCTCAAATAATTACCAACAAAAGACATCCTTGAAATTCTCCAGAAAAGGTCTGTGTTTGCTCGGGGGAGGGGATGAAAAGAATGGCCACAGGCTGAGGGCAAGCAGCAAGAGAGAGGCAAGCAGCTCACACCAAAGGGGACCAAAGGGGAAGGGATGAAGTGTGCGATCTCTGTTGTTTCTGCAGAATGACCTTTACTCCAGTGTGGATATTCAGACTTGGCAGCAAGCCAGGATCAGCAGAGACACCGGAGGTAAAGAATAAAACCCTGGAAAGCTAGGGTCTCTCCGGACCTGGCTACCCCCACCCCCACCTGGAGTGACTCAGTGCATTCTTAGAGCCTCAGAGCTCAGACAAAGCACAGCCATCGCTGTCCTGCTAGTGCCTTGCTGTTGTCTCCTGCAGTCTGTAGAGTAAGCTCGATAACAATATCCAGCTCCATCCCCCACCAGAAACAGATCAATTGTTTCCCTTGTCAATTTCTTTTCTTCAATTCCCGCTCTGACAATATGAACAAAAAATTTAAAAGAGCTCTAACCATTGACAGCTTCTGTATGGATAAAGAACAGACTTCAAATCCTGAGGAGACTAAAAGCATACTGTCTCCAGAAGAATCCCCTAAGGGGGATATGATCTGCTCCTCAATACGCAAAACTCTCATAAAGGAAATCAAAAAGGCTCTCACAAGAGATATAGAAGAGAAATGGGAAAAGGAAAGGGAAGCTTGGCAAGAGAATCTGGAGAAATCATTCAGAGTGGATAAAGAGATCAAATCATTGAGAAATAAAATTAGTGAGTTGAAAAAAGAAAACAGCTCTAAAAAATAAAATTGATGAAATGCAAAAAAATTCCATAGAAGAAAAAAACTCACTTAAAAACTCAATTGGACAATTACAAAAAGATATAAAAAAGTGAGTGAAGAAAATGCATCATTAAAAATTAGAATCGAACAAGTAGAAATGAATGACTCAAGGAGAAACCAAGAAGTAGTCAAGCAAAACCAGAAAAATGAAACAATTGAAAAGAAAGTCAAGTACCTTATTGGGAAGACAACAGACCTGGAAAACAGATCCAGGAGAGACAATTTGAGAATAATTGGACTTCCTGAAAAATGTGAGGAAAAAAAAGAGCCTGGACACTATTTTACAGGAAATTATCAAAGAGAACTGCCCTAAAGTTTTGGAAACAGAGGGTAAAATAGACATTGAAAAAATAGATAGCAAAAGTATAATAGTGGGAGATCTCAACCTTGCACTCTCAGAATTAGATAAATCAAACCACAAAACAAATAAGAAAGAAGTCAAAGAGGTAAATAGAATACTAGAAAAGTTTGATATGATGGCTCTTTGGAGAAAGCTAAATGGAGACAGAAAGGAGTACACTTCCTTCTCAGCAGTTCATGGCACCTATACAAAAATTAATCATATACTAGGACATAAAAACCTTAAAATCAAATGCAGTAAGGCAGAAATAGTAAATGTATCCTTTTCAGACCACAATGGAATGAAAATTACATTTAATAAAAAGCCAGGGGAAAATGGACCAAAAAAAAATTGGAAACTAAATAATCTCATACTAAAGAATGACTGGGTGAAACAGCAAATCATAGACATAATTAATAACTTCACCCAAGAAAATGACTATAATGAGACATCATACCAAAATGTGTGGGATACAGCCAAAGCAGTAATAAGAGGAAGTTTTATATATCTAGAGGTCTACTTGCATAAAATAGAGAAAGAGGAGGTCAATGAATTGGGCTTATAACTAAAAATGCTAGAAAAGGAACAAATTAAAAACCCCCAGACAAACACAAAACTTGAAATTCTAAAAATAAAAGGTGAGATTAATAAAATTGAAAGAAAAAAAAAACTAATTAATTAATTAAACTAAGAGTTGATTCTATGAAAAAACCAACAAAATAGACAAACTCTTAGTAAATCTGATTTTAAAAAGGAAAGAAGAAAAGCAAATTGTTATTCTTAAAAATGAAAAGGGAGAACTCACCACTAATGAAAAGGAAATTAGAAAATAGTTAGGAGCTACTTTGCCCAACTTTATGCCAATAAATTCGATAACTTAAATGAAATGGAAGAATACCTTCAAAAATATAGCTTGCCCAGATTAACAGAGGAAGAAGTAAATAGTCTAAATAGTCCCATTTCAGAAAAAGAAATAGAACAAACTATTAACCAACTCCCTAAGAAAAAATCCCCAGGACTAGATGGATTTACATGTGAATTCTACCAAATGCTATATAAACTATTTGAAAAAATAGGGATTGAAGGAGTCCTACCAAATTCCTTTTATGACACAGACATGGTACTGATACCTAAACCAGATAGGATGAAAATAGAGAAAGAAAATTATAGACCAATGTCCCTAATGAATATTGATGCTAAAATCTTAAATAAAATATTAATAAAAAGACTACAGAAAATCATCCCCAAGATAATACACTATGACCAAGTGGGATTTATACCAGGAATGCAGGGCTGGTTCAATATTAGGAAAACTATTAGCATAATTGACTATATCAATAACCAAATTAACAAAAACCATATGACCATCTCAATAGATGCAGAAAAAGCATTTGATAAAATCCAACATCCATTCCTACTAAAACACTTGAGAGTATAGGATAAATGGAGTATTCCGTAAAATAATTAGGAGCATATATTTAAATCCATCAGTAAACATCATATGTAATGACGATAAACTGGAACCTTTCCCAATAAGATCAGCAGTGAAACAAGGTTGCCCACTGTCACCATTACCATTCAATAGAGTACTAGAAACTCTAGCCTTGGCAATAAGAGCCAAGAAAGAGATTCAAGGAATTAGAGTAGGTAATGAGGAAATCAAACTATCACTCTTTGCAGATAACATGATGGTATACTTAGAGAACCCCAAAGACTTTGCTAAAAAGCTATTAGAAATAATTCAGAACTTTACCAAAGTTGCAGGATAAAAAATAAATCCACATAAATCCTCAGCATTTTTATACATTACCAACACAATCCAACAGCAAGAGATACAAAGAGAAATTCCATTCAAAATAACTGTTGATAGTATAAAATATTTGGGAATATATCTACCAAAGAAAAGTCAGGAATTATATGAGCAAAATTACAAAACACTTGCCACAAAAATAAAGTCAGATTTAAATAATTGGTAAGACATTAAATGCTCTTGGATAGGCCAAGCAAATATAGTCAAGATGACAATACTACCTAAACTAATCTATTTATTTAGTACTATACCAATCAGACTCCCAAGAAACTATTTTAATGACCTAGAAAAAATAACAACAAAATTCATATGGAAGAACAAAAGGTCGAGAATTTCAAGGGAATTATTAAAAAAAAATCAAATGAAGGTGGCCTAGCTGTACCTGATCTAGAACTATATTATAAAGCAGCAATCACCAAAACCATTTGGTATTGGCTAAGAAATAGACTAGTTGATCAGTGGAATAGGTTAGGTTCACAGGGCAAGATAGTGAATAAAAACAGCAATCTAATCTTTGACAAACCCAAAGATCCCAAATTTTGGGATAAGAATTCATTATTTGACAAAAACTGCTGGGAAAACTGGAAATTAGTACGGCAGAAACTAGGCATGGACCCACATTTAACACTACATACTAAGATAAGATCAAAATGGGTCCAAGATTTAGGCATAAAGAATGAGATCATAAATGAATTAGAGGAACATAGGATAGTTTACCTCTCAGAATTGTGGAGGAGGAAGGAATTTGTGACCAAAGGAGAACTAGAGATCATTATTGATCACACAATAGAGGATTTTCATTACATCAAATTAAAAAGCTTTTGTACAAACAAAACTAATGAAAACAAAATTAGAAGGGAAGTAACAAATTGGGAAAATATTTTTACAGTTAAAGGTTCTGATAAAGGCCTCAATCTTGAAAATATACAGAGAATTGACTCTAATTTATAAGAAATCAAGCCATTCTCCAATTGATAAATGGTCAAAAGATATGAATAGACTATTTTCAGATGATGAAATTGAAACTATTTCCACTCATATGAAAGAGTGTTCCAAATCACTATTGATCAGAGAAATGCAAATTAAGACAACTCTGAGATACCACTACACACCTGTCAGATTGGCTAAGATGACAGAAAAAAAAAAATAATGATGAATGTTGTAGAGGATGTGGGACAACTGGAGTTGTGAAAGAATCCAGCCATTCTGGAGAGCAATCTGGAATTATGTCCAAAAAGTTATCAAACTTGGCATACCCTTTGATCCAGCAGTGCTACTACTGGGCTTATATCCCAAGGAGATACCAAAGAAGGAAAGGGACCTGTATGTGCAAGAATGTTTGTGGCAGCCCTTTTTGTAGTGGCTAGAAACTGGAAAATGGTTGGGTAAATTATGATATATGAATGTTATGGAATATTATTGTTCTGTAAGAAATGACCAGCAGGATGAATACAGAGAGGCTTGGAGAGATTTATATCAACTGATGCCGAGTGAAATGAGCAGAACTAGGAGATCATTATACACTTCAACAACAATATTATATGAGGATGTATTCTGATGCAAGAGGATATCAACATAGAGAAGAGTTAATCCAATTCTAATTGATCAATGATGGACAGAATCAGCTACATCCAGAGAAGAAACACTGGGAAATGAGTGTAAACTGTTAGCATTTTTTGTTTTTCTCTCCAGGTTATTTTTACCTTCCAAATCCAATTCTTCCCTTGCAACAACAACAACAACAAAATTCGGTTCTGCACATATATATTGTACCTAGGATATGCTATAACATATTTAATATGTATGGGAATGCCTCCCATCTAGGGGAGGGGGTGGAGGGAAGGAGGGGAAAATTCAGAACAGAAGGGACTACAAGGGATAATTTTAAAAATTACCTATGCATATGTACTGTCAAAAATGTTATAATTATAAAATTAATTTTTAAAAAATTAAAAAAAATAAAGTGCTATAAAATGTTAAAAAAAAACAGCACAGGTGCTCTACCCCTTTATTTTTGCTTTTCTACACTAATTTTGTGGTGATTTGTGAAATAATTATTTAAAATACTCTATTCCTAAAACTGTAACACAAGTATAAAATATTTATTTAAAATAGACACAATTTACAGGGCAACGAAACAAGTTAAGTATCAAACAGGTGGGATTCTAGACTTTCTGTTCTGAGTTTGCAATGCCTATAGCAATAATTAAAAAGGATAAGCAGGACTGTGTCTATTTCATTTTAGGGCATTTCCAAAGCAGAGTAAACATCCTTAAAGTTAATCATCATCATAAAGAAACACATAAGATTGCAAATCATAAATCATTAATTCTATACGAATTCCAGTTCATATATTCTCAAGTCCTCAACACCTCTATGCTGAAATGCTTTAGTAGCCTCCTAATTAGTCTCACCTAATTCCAATCTTCCTAATATGCAAGACTAACCACATAATTCTCATCATGTCATCCCCCCAAAGCCACAAAAGACCCCTATTGTCTTTAAAATAAAATAAAAACTCTTTAACTAGTCATTTAAGGTTTTCTATTTAGTTTGAATCTATCTTTACTCATATGAACTCCCCTTCTTTTATTATTCATTCCAGCTAAAATATCCTATTGCCCTCCCCCCCATTTCATAGCTCATCTCTTCAAATCTGCAAACTGCCTCATCTATTCTACCTAACACTACTCCATCTCTGAGAATTATTTATGTCATTTCTGCTTCTGTGAAGCCTTGCCTCATACTCTTAGCTGTCCATACTGTCTTTCTTCTCAAAATGCTTTGTATTCACTGTGCTTTGTATAAGATATATCTCCTCAGCAGAATGTATATTCCTTGTTTCTTTTCTTTTGTTTTGCAAGCAGTGTGATTCACTGTACAATGCCTTACACATAATAGACAATGAATGTTTGTTTAAGTTGATCAGTGATTGTGTTTATAGTAATGTTAATATTGAGTCTTTCTCCAAAGGAAATATAAAGTCCAGAATTAAGATTATTTTCTAGGGGATTTAGATAAATACAGGTGATCCTACTTTAGCCATTTGCAGTTTGACTGGGCAAGTCATTTAATCTTTGTTAACCTCAATTTCTGCAACCTAATACTATTTACTTTAAGGGTCATAGTAAATATTAAATGATATTACAAATGTAAAGTACTCTGCTAAAGCACTATTTAAATATTAGCTATAATTATTCTGGTTAATGTACAGGGGAGAGAAGATGAGGAGAGGTGGTAATGTAAAATGGCATGTTAACTTCTTTTGCTTGTGTTATTAGCTGTTGACTCAACTTTTGTTTTTTAGAATACTAATCTATCAAATTTCCCTGTCTCCCCACCCTTGTTTGTATATCTTTTGTTGTTTGCATTATCAGTCCTCTGAGTACTGATCAAAGTGTCATTCTCTACCAGTTGCTAATTGTTATTGTTAATATTAAAAGATCTCTTACTGTGTTTAATTTCTCATTTTTCTAGAATGAAAATGTTGATAATAAGACAATCTTTCATAATTTCATCAACTGCTACCAATTACATTAGAAACTGAACTAATATTTAGCTGGTCTTATAGCAGAAAGCCAAGATTATCATAGCTAATATTTGAACACATATATTGAAATATAAGAAGAGAAAATTAAAATTTTAAACTATGAGATACCAGAAATATACAATGTCCAAAGAACAATACAGAAGAACAAAACTAAAAATAGCAATGGATAAAGAACATTTAATGTATAATTTAAAAAAACCCATACAAACCCAAAACATAGTATTCAAACATTCCTTGGGAATGACAGATGCCTAAAACTTTTAAACACAAGGATAAAAAAAAGTAAATCATATTTTAAGATGATATAATTGTATCCTCACGAATAAAATAAATGTATGTTATCATATATCTAAGTGTTCTACTACCACAAGCATTCACATGAAAATTATTCATGTTCAGAACTTTTAAAATTGTGACTTTTCTTTTTCCATAAGATGAGTATTTTTGGTGTCTAACTAAAACAAGCATTCCACTGTAAATTCATGCTGGAAAAGAAATACAACTTAAAAAAAAATCTAAATTCATGGTAAAAACTGTTCTTATTCCATAGCAAACAAATTTCTAACCAACATCTTAATACTAATAAATATTAAGATTTTGACTATTTCCCCTGCCTTTATCTAAGCATTTTAGGTAGATAACTGATCTTTTTGGTATAAATATTGAGTGTATGAGCAAGTATAATTGCCAATAGATATCTTACCAGAACTTGTCCAGCACATCAAACTGAGCAAGATGTAAAACCTCAACATTTGGAATGGTGAAAAATAAAATAAGCATCCAGTTTCAAAAAGGAAAATTCTTTCTTCATGGATTTATCTTCCTCCTGGCATGAAAGTCACATTTCTCTCAAAAAGACACACTGGAAATGGTTGTAGTGTTAAAAAAAAAAAATGAAATGCTTTTGATTTTTTGCCCTTCAGTCTCCGCCCTCTTTGCTTAAGAAGTTGAGGCACTTTCTGTTCCCTTAATTTAATTTGTGGTCCACGAACATTTGGCAAAGCTATATTCTTTGCCAGATATGTAGAATTTAGAAAGATAGAAACTAGTTGCATCATTCCTTGTGCTTTCAGGCAATGAAATGTCAAAAATAGTCAAGGATTGTATATATTGGAAGTTTGGCACATCTGGTATTCAGCCCAGTGAGAAAGCACAGTAGGATTCAGAAGAACTTATGCTATTTCTTATACTGATTGTAAAATTGACCTTCTGTGATGAAAAATTAACCTCCTCTATTTTGTCTCTCTAGAATATTTCTTATGTTTATCACTATTTCCCACCCTCAAACTATGGGAGTCTGTTAAAAGCCAAATTATGAGATATTTTCTTTTGTTGACATCAAATTTAAGGAAATAAATAATAGCTAGTCTTTATATGACTTAAAGGATTGCAGGCTTGAACTCAGGTTTTCCTGAATCCTATTCCAGCATTTTATCCATTGCCCATCTTTCTGCTTTATTCTAAATTCAGTATTTATTATCAAGCATCATAACCAATTTTTCAAATCTGATCTCTACCCAGACAATATTTACTTTTAGGAAAGACTTTACAAGTTATTTAATCCGATTCTATTTTTATAGATTAAAAAAAGCAGACTAATATAAGTTAAGTGATTTATACAAAATCACAAAAGTAGAAAGTGGCAAATCAGGAACTTGAATATGGTAAATCCTACTTCAAATACATACTATATCTTTTTCCACTTGTTTATCTATATCTTTATTTCTGTACTTATGTATCATAAATGTACTACCAATAATATGTAATACAAAAAAGCCTTCTAAGTTCTGGTGTAAAATATGTGTTTATATGTGTAAAACTTTGGGTGATCCCCAATGGTATTTCAGGAAGATTAAAGTGGATTCTTTTTTTTTTTTTTTAAATAACCTCTTTGATGAAGAATATAAAATGACAAAGGGAGATAGGCTGTATAGTTGCCAGGAGGTATTTAAGCCTGAACACATGTAGATGACATTAAAATTGATTATCTGAAATTTAAAAAAAGAAAACTGAGGACAAAGTTACTGAGCCATCTATGATTTAATTTGTAAAACTAGCTTTGACATACCAAATCAGGTCACCTACTTCTTCCTAGGTCAAAGACAAAGAGTGACTTACAGAGCTAAAGTTTAAACAAAAAGAGTTGGAAATTTGTTTTGGAAGTAATTCAACTGGACAAGGAGTATCATCTGCCTAGTTTTGCTTCTCCCGATTTTCTTAATTCTTTGTCAAAAGTCCTTTACTAGAGATAGTACCCTTTGCAACCAGAAAGTATACTGGTAAAGAGACACATATGGTTAGTAGTTGACAGTCATAGCCCATTATATTCTTAGACTACTAGAAAGAGAAATTTAGACTGTTGAAAAAGCTTATATTCTTATGATTATTTTGTTCTTCTAAAGTTATCTGCTACTTAATGATAAATTATATGATAAAGTCTTCTAAATCAATCTATTCACTAACTATAAGTAATTTAAATTTAAAAGATTATGTTAAAATGACTGAGTTTAAGGTTAACTCTTCCTACAAAAAGGAACTTAATCCTATAATCAAAGTAAAAGCAAATTATAAATAGAGCTTTAAGAAGAATCATTACATAATTCATTGGACATTTCAGAGAATTTCCCTTATTATACAATGAGTCCTGAGTTAGAAATTTAATTTCTGTCTCTCATAAAGTGATAAGGAAGATGCTTCAAATAGGAAAATTATTTGGCCTTCTTCATAATTAGCAATAATATGTTTATATGAAAATTATTAATCTACTTTTGAAAATTGTGTCATCTCTTAAATCATATCTCCCATTAATTTACATTCCCACTAATTTCCCTTTTATGATGCAGTTCCTGATATAGTACTAGTCAAGATACCAAACACAATCTTAAAAGTGCAGTAGCAGTAAAATGGCCAGCCTCCTTGCAGCTCCAGTGCAGTACCAGGAAAGCAGCCAGGGCTCACTAACTGCCCTGGGACAACACCAGGAGACTAGGATTCCTCCAGAGTTCCTCAGTACAGTTAGGACCCTCCATGGGCCCCATCATAGTACTAGGCCAGTGGCCAGCTCCCTCTGCCCCCAGTGCAGCAGCAAGTAAGCTGTCAGGTCACCTATGACACCTGTATAACACTAAGGAAGCAGCCAAAGTCTGTAGTCTCTAGCCCAAGAAACTTGGGACAAGAGCTACATTTTTTCATCCCAGGAACAAAACTCAACTTTGAAATCAATGATGCTTCAAATATGGGGGGGGGGGACAAAAAACAAAAAAAGAACCAGATCACAGAAAGTTATGATGATGACAGGGAAGATCAAAACAAAATTCAGAAAAGGTCAACAATGCTAAAATGCCTATATGCAAACATACAAAGACAAATGTGAATTTCTCTAAGGCCCCCCAAAGAAATGCTGGAAGAGCTCAAAAAGGGTTTTAAAAGTTAAATAAGAAAGGTAGAAGAAAAAATGGGGAAAGAAATGAAAGTGAGGCAAGAGAATCTTGAAAAAAGAATCTGCACCTTGATAGAGGAACCTACCCACCCCTCACCAATAGAAAAAGATATACAAAAAGTATAGTAGAATTGGTGAAATGGGAAAGGAGTTGAAAAAAAGTGAATTGAAGAAAATAACTTCTTAAAAATTAGAATTGGAGAAGTGGAAGCTAAGGAATCCACAAGACATTAAGAATCAATCAAACAAAATCAAAAGAATGAAAAAAAATAGAAGAAAGCATAAAATATTTCATTGAAAAAACAGCTGGCTGGAAAATAGATTCAGGAGAGATAAATTAAGTATTTTTGTACTAACTGAAAACCATCATCAAAAAAAGGGACCTAGACATCGTACTTCAAGAAAGTATCAAAGAAAACTTCCTTGATATCCTAGATATCAAGATAGAGTAAAATAGACAAAGAAAGAAGACACTACTGAAAGACATTATAAAATGAGAATTCCCAAGAACATTATAGCCAAATTCCAGAACTCCCAGGGTAAGGAGAAAATATTGCAGGCAGCCAAAAAAAGCAACAGTTTATATTGGAATTGGAACCTGGAACCAAAGTCAGGATTAGACAGGGATTTAGCAGATTCTACATAAAAGGATCAGAGGGCATGGAATATAATATTCTGGAAGCCAAAGGAGCCAGAATTCCAACCAAGAATCACCTACCTAGCAAAACTGAGCATAATTGTTCAGAAAAACTGGCCATTTGATAAAATAGAGGACTACCAATCTTTCCTGATAAAAAAGACAAGAGCAAATGATAAAAAGGAAATAGAGATATAAGGTATTCGATAAGACTAAATTGTTTGAATTTCTACATGGGAAGATGATACTTGTAACTCATAAGAACTGTATTACTATTAATGCAGTTAGGAGTATGCATAGACAGATGATGTAGACGTAAGGCGTAAGGTAACTTTGATGGAAATATAAAAAAAATATTAAGAGGTGAGAAAGAGGACTATACTGGAAGGAGAAGGAAGACAGAAGTAGAAGGGGATAAATTATCTCACATTAAGAGGTACAAATGATGTATTATAGTGAAAATGAAAATGGGAGGAGATAGTGGGCCACTTTCATTGGAATTGATTCTTTTTTGTGTGTGTGGTTTGTTAAATGTTTTTTTTAACATTTGTTAATTAATTTTATAATTATAACTTATTTTGACAGTGTATATGCATGGATAATTTTTTACAACATTATCCCTTGCACTCACTTTTATTCCGAATTTTCCCTCCTTCCCTCCACCCCCTCCCCGAGATTGCAGGCAGTCTCATACTTGTTAAATGGGTTATAGTATATCCTAGATATAATATATGTGTGCAGAAACGAATTTCTTGTTGCACCGGAAGAATTGGATTCAGAAGGTAAAAATAACCAGGGAAGAAAAACAAAAAAAATGCCAACTATTTACACTCATTTCCCAGTGTTCCTTCTCTGGGGGTAGGTGATTCTGTCCATCAATTGGAACTCAATTAGATCTCTTTATTGAAGATATCCACTTCCATCAGAATACATCTTCATACAGTATTGTTGTTGAAGTGTGTAATGATCTCCTGATTCTGCTCATTTCACCCAGCATCAGTTCATGTAAGTCTCTCCAATTCTCTCTGTATTCATCCTGCTGGTCATTTCTTACAGAACAATAATATTCCATAGCATCCATATAACATAATTTACCCAACCATTCTCTAACTGATGGGCATCCATTCATTTTCCAGTTTCTAGCCACTACAAAAAGGGCTGCCACAAACATTCTTGCACATACAGGTCCCTTTCCCTTCTTTAGTATTTCTTTGGAATATAAATCCAGTAGTAGCACTGCTGGATCAAAGGGTATGCCCAGTTTGATAACTTTTGGGGCATAATTCCAGACTGCTCTCCAGAATGGTTGGATTCTTTCACAACTCCACCAACCATGTATCAGTGTCCCAGTTTTCCCACATCCCCTCCAACATTCATCATTATTTTTTTCTGTCATTTTAGCCAATCTGACAGGTGTGTAGTGGTATCTCAAAGTTGTCTTAGTTTGCATTTCTCTGATCAACAGTGATTTGGAACACTGTTTCATATGAGTGGAAATAGTTTCAATTTCATCATCTGAAAATTGTCTGTTCATATCCTTTGACCATTTATCAATTGGAGGATGGCCTGATTTCTTATAAATTAGAGACAGTTCTCTATATATTTTGGAAATGAGGCCTTTAGAACTTTTAATTGTAAAAATGTTTTCCCAGTTTGTTACTTCCCTTCTAATCTTGTTTGCAAAACATTAGTTTTGTTTGTACAAAAGCTTTTTAATTTGATGTAATCAAAATTTTCTACTTTGTAATCAATAATGATCTCTTGTTCTCCTTTGGTCACAAATTCCTCATTGGAATTGATTCTAAGAGGAAACATATATACATAATCTCTAACATTATCCCTAAATTTGTAGATTCTGGATAAGTGCTAGAGAATAAGGAGCAGTAGTTTTGTTGGTTTTCACTCTGTATTCAAATTGATAAACTCTATGTACCTACTATTTCCAATATATGCTCGATACAAAATAATCAAAGATTACTTTTTTATGGTCTTTATTGGTGGATTCAATAGTACTTACAGGTTTATGTGATCTGTATCAGGAAACAGCATAGTTACTCAATAGCTGAACTGTTGAGGGCAAGTGCTGCAGATTCATCTGCCTGAATTGCTTCTTTTCTCCTGGAATATTAATATTGTACTTGTAATTATCAAACTAAAATCATTAGCAGGTTAAAACTTACAGACAGATAGCAAAAGTAAAGTTTTATTAATGGATATGTAGCTAACTATTTACAATATGCTCAGATACAATTGACATATTTATAATCATTACTGAAGAAACAAAGTAAATCCCAGTTCTCTTAAGGGAAGTAATGAGAAGAAAAGAAATGCATAAGGACTCTCCTCTCTATTGCTAACACCCAATTATAGAATGACCATTGTGGAAAGAGGAAGAGAAAAAGGAAAAGGAGAAAAACTGGATATGAGGACATTAAATTTTAGATAGGATAATTTAAATATCATTGTCTATCCTTTTTCATTTTATAAATGGAAAGAGCAAAGCCTATCTAGATATTTTACAGAAACTCTACTAGTAAATAATAGAGTGAAGTTTACTTATTAAGATGTTCAATTCAGTATCATCTTTCTCTAATAAGAAAAATGGTAAAAAAAAAATACTACCTTGAGAGGTTTGTGAATCATTAATGAGAGAATAATTTGTAATTAAGAAATTTAACAATGATAGCATTTGTTTAGTGCTTTAAGGTTTGCAAAACACTTTCCAAATATTATTTTGTATTTTCCTCATAACAACCCCTGGAAGCAAATATTATTGTTGCACCTATTTTATAAATAAGGAAACTAAACCTGAGAGTTTGTTACCCAGAATCATTTAACCAATAAGTGTTTGTAGCTAGATTTAAATTCAGGTCTTCCTCACAACAAGTCTGCTATGGCTCTTAAATAAATAATTATCTTCATCATAACTTTTATATGTTTTACTATTCTTTACATTTCATTTACATACATTCTTTGATATTCATGAAAAAGTAGGTAGAGAAAGAGTTTTTTATTTATAAGCATTAGTATTCAGTAATTTAAGAAGTCTATACATTAGACACAGAAGTCCTGGAAGTGATTGTACCCATTAGACAATCAGTTCTGTTCTTACAACCAACATTCAGGAAAGGAATTTCTAGGGAGAATTGGATAAGAAAACAAAACCCTACAATCTATTGCTTACCAGAAACAATTTTTTAAAATGCATTTGTATGTATGCATTTTATCCTCTCTCATGTCCCCCCCACAAAAATATATGTATATATATATATATATATATATATATATGTGTGTGTGTGTGTGCATATATATATGCACACAGATACATAAAGCTATATGCATGTATGCATACATACAGATGCATTTACATACACACACACACACACACACATATATATATATGAAGAAGCACCTAAAACAACATTAATAGGGCTAAGATATAATGTAGATTTCTCTCTTTATTGATTGAGATCAATGATTAATAGTATTTGTTCTTTTACTACTGTGTTTATGTATATCTCATTTCTTACCAATCATTAGTTTTTAAATTTAATTTTTGCGCCCTTTTCCAAAAAGGATTTCTGTCACTCTCTTCACTATTCATTTTCACTTTTTGACCATTCTAGGCTCTATTTCTCTGTTTTCTATAATTATCTGATCTCTCTTTACTCTATCCTTCATGCAATCAATATTTCTAAGATTTTCCCTTCTAGGGAATCACCAATTTTTGTTTTCTGGCACTGGCTTGTAGGGTTCATCCAATGAATTCCCCTTTTCTTTATATATTACTTCCAGAACAATGACAATTATTGCAGTTGTTAGGGCACTATCCCAATGTATTTTACACATACCACAATTGAACTATACCCTCTCTTGTTGAATTTTTTTTCTTGCATTTACCTCTTAAAATCCTCTCTTTGTTCATACTCTTTCACTCCTCCAGATGCCAGTTGCCTTTATGAATAAAGTATGATGTAAAACAAATAGACTTTTCAAGGAAGAAATACTTCAGCTCTTGTCTAGTCTAAGATGCTCATCTCTACTCACTGATTATTTTTCTTCCCACATACGAGAATTTATCAGTGGAACCCTCTCCTACTTCCAAAGTAAGACTTCCTTCCTTTCCCTCTCCATTTCAATCTCCCCCATCCCCACTCTCCTGTAGGCTTTTCTTATACTGAGACAACAGAGGTTATATTTCCTCCCCTGCTAGCCCTTGATTTGACGTTGGAAACTATTCTCTTCTCAATTTCTTTGCTTCCTGCCCCGCCTTCCTTTTATGTGCACTCCTATGTTGGAATGTAGCCAAAGAAAAGAATAGATGTTCTTGTAGGTGCTTTGTCATCAGGTTTGGGTCATAACTCCCTTTGTTAGGTTCTTCAGTCACCTCTAGTAGATTTCTACTTTCATCTCCCTCTCTATATATTGACATCTTTTGGTCAGCAGTTATTGCTAGTGGTGTGGAAAGGAAGAGAGAGAAATACAGAGAGCCATATCTCTGAGAAACAGAGACAAAAAGACAGAGATAAAGAGAGAGACAGAGACAGACAGAAACAGAGAGATAGACAGATAGAGACAAGGTAAGATATTATATGGGAGGAATCTGTCCAAGCATTGAGAGCAAGGGTATCAGTTAAGAGGTTGACTGTATTGAAGCCATCTCCTCGACAGATTGAAGTAAAAGAGAAATGGAGGAGAGAATGGGAGGTGATGTCAAGGAGTTCTGAGGTATAGAGAAAGGTAGAAAAAAGAGCTTATAATGAATAGCATTCATTCAAAAATAATTTAAGTTGCATTTTAATTATAAAAAAATTATTCCACTCTGTCTCTCATATCTCTTCTACTATTGAAAATACATAAATAAAAATTGTACAAGAAATATACAATCAAGCAAAGCACTTTCCCACATTTTGGCCATTTCCTAAAAAAATAAATGCTCCAATCTTCATCCTAACTCTATCACCTCTCTTTTAACATGTGAATAGTATATTTCATTATATGTCCTCAATGTTCTATACTGATTTTTTTTCTTTTTTAAGGGTCAACTTTACCAATAAACGGATGATTAAAAAAAACTCAAGGTTGATTTTATTTTTATTTCTTTAATTATTAGTGGCTTATAGCATTTTCCCTTAAGACTAACAACAGTTTGGATGTTTTCCTCTGGAAGCTTTTTGTTTGTATATTTTGAATATTTATCAATTGGAGAAAAGGGTTATTCTTATAAAATTTGAAGCAATTCTCTCTATATCTTGAAAATGAGGCTTTTGTCAGCCCTCATGTTGATACATACACACACAAACATACATATATATATACATATACATATATACCTGTCTTCTGAAAGTAATAATCTAATTATACAATCCTCTTTTTGGCTTTTAAAACCCTTGATAATGCAGTCCCTTCCTGTTTTTCTGGTCTTATACTTATTTTCTTATATATACTGTAAGATAAAGTGACAATGGCCTCCTTGCTTTTTCTTGTACAATTTACTTCAACTCCCACCACTGGCATTTTTACTGATTGTTCTCTATAACGGGAATGCTCCTCCATTTGCATCTCTACCTCTTGGCTTCCCTGGTTTCATTCTTCAGATTAATTCCAATCATTCACAAGAAGCCTTTCATAGGGTTTTTTAATTGCTTTTTGAAGTTAATTCTAATTTATCATATATATATATATATATGTGTGTATATATATATATATATATATATATATATATATCATGTTTGCATATAATTGTCTCTATATTGTCTCCCTTTTGCATTATGAGTTCCTTCGTCTTAAGGTCTCCTTTTGCTGTTGTTTGTATCACAACCATTAAGCGTAATGCTTGATACATGATTTTTAATAAATTCTTGTTGATTTGACTTGTTACTCAAAATTTTAACTGCATGGATTTTGTTTGTACAAAAAAATTAAATTTTATGTAGTTAATATTATCCACTTTATAATTTTTAATTCTCTCTATTGCTTCTCATTGTTTATTCTTCTCCTATCTATATATTTTAAAAGTATTTTCTTTGCTCCTCTAATTTGTTTTTGATGTCATCCTTTATATTTAAGTCATGGAACTTATCTTGCTATGTAGTATAAAATATTGATTTATATTAAGTTTCTGTTTTCCATATTTCAATGCATTCTGCTGATGCTTTCTCGGAGTACTTAAATATGCTTCCTTGAGGATTTTAGGGAGGCTCAAGGTAATAACCTAAAAACTTTTAGTGGAATCAAAGTGGTTTGATCATTTCCCTGGACTTAACTTTGCAAGGTGCTGACATAGATTTGGATTTGAGGAACATAGCTGTGTTTTCCCCTGTTATAATTGTAACAGATTACTAGTGGACATTATGTATCATTAAATAGCTAGCTGAAAGGCTTCTCGCTCTGGCTATTCAATGATAGGCTTCATATTGAGTTGTGGCTGAAACAATTTTGTTTTTATTCTTTACTCAATACATAAGAACAGGTATAGAGCTCAGTTCTAATTTGATTTATGACCCAGATATGGATTATAAATAAGAAGTTCCAACTGACACTTGCTCTTGTTCTCTACATAACTTTTTTTGTGTTGTATTTCACAATTTTCTTGTCCAATATATAGTCAGAAACTCCATTTTAATTTCTGAACTGGCAGATTCTTTGGAGTGCTTTGACAGGTGGACCATATTTTTATGTACCTATAAATGTGTCACTCTATGCTGACCAGTGCTGAAAAGATCCCCCCTCCTAGATTTCCTTTAAAAGAAAAAGTGCCCCGTGTCTTTATGAATAGTTGTGGAAGTGAGATGATCTGCACTATTTTCTTTGATCTTTCATCTTAGGTTGTCTTAAATGTTTATTTTCTCAATTTTTCTGAAGAGAAGATTTCTGATGAGGTGTGTGTGTGTGTATGTGTGTGTGTGTGTGTGTGTGTGTGTGTTTTGTAAGGGATTGGGTAGAGATGGTGTGGGAAGTTTCAGGAGAGAAGAGCTTAAGAATATAACTTTCATTTTGGAATATATTTATTTCCATCTTCCTTATCCAGAGCCATCCCTTGTAATAAATATTTAGATGTTGTAAACGTACAAATGAAGGTGAGGTACTTTGACAATATCATTTCTTTCTGTTGTTTTCCTTGATGCTTTGCTGAATATTATAGAAAGGCAATTACCAAAAAAATGTAAAAGGAATGTCTTACCTGAGTGAGGGCTTAATTTAAATTAACACACATGTGTAAAGATTATTATTTCTGGACCCGGGAAGCTGAGGTATCATCCTTTTTCTTTTTATGAAGAGACCTCTTTTAGTTTTGTACTCAAATACAGGCACATTTGCCTGGACATACTTCTGAGGAATCTCCCATCTGGAGAAATGAGTTAGGCTCTTTCTTGAACTTCCTGGTTCTTTGTATACTCTGTCCCCAGGCATATCCAGAACATATATATATATATATATATATATATATATATATATATATGTATATATGTGTGTGTGTGTATGTGTGTGTGTTTGTGTGTGTGTGTGTGTGTGTATTACACTCACCTAGAACACAAAGAATAAGGATTGTGATGGTAACATGATTTAGTATGAATTTCAGAATTTTTAATAATGAAAGAGGAATGCTTAAGATCAAGGTTGTTATACTCCCATATATGTCTGAAGTAAGGTGAACATATCAGTTTTTATCTGACATGCATTACTTGTGTAACTATAAGCTAGATTTATCTGTTTTCCAGGTAATTCTCTAATTTAGAGAAGTTTTACAGGTACATATTATTGGATGATTTTTTTCATACTTGTGGCTTATTTCATTGATTAAATCCTTGTTCCAGGTCCCCCCTCCTCATAAAATGAAGTTCCTTCATTTCCTTATGTTTCTTTCAAAAGCATTATCATTTGTTTTTATGTTTTTTTAAAACTATTGTTCTAATTTCTCTATCATCATCAACAAGAATTTCTCTCAGCCATTCAGATGACATCCTCGACTCCTCATTATCTTTACTTTTTATTTATTTATTTTTTCCTGAGGCTGGGGTTAAGTGACTTGCCCAAGGTCACACAGCTAGGAAGTGTTAAGTGTCTGAGACCATATTTGAACTCGGTCCTCCTGAATTCAAGGCTGGAGCTCTATCCACTGCGCCACCTAGCTGCCCCCCCAAAGCATTGTCTTTAAATATTAATTATATGTAGTACTTTGATAAGATTCCCACCCCACCCCCTTTCCTGCTTTCCTGCTTAAGGATCTATGATAATCATTTCCAGAGAGTGCCAAGCACAGTAAGATGTTACAGCTACTACAAAATGAAAAAAAAATTCTCTTTCACCATTTGGGAATCAAATAATTTAGACTCACATTTTAGGAACCATATTAACTAGGGCAAGTTTCACATGGAAACTATATATGCTGCTGCTTATAATGACTGCATCATAATTGCATAGTTAGCATTCAGTTTTAATTAGCTAATTAACTAATTTTCTTAAAAGTAGAAGAACCCAGTTCTTCCTTCAAGGACAAGTCTGTGAACAAACTTTGCTGATCCTTTTATAGCTCTTTAACGTTACAGAAAGTATTGTTTCATTTTATTCTCACAATTCTCTGAGTTAGTCTGTAACAACCCACAGATAAAGAATTTGATTTTTTAAATGTTTAAGTGCTCATTTGAAGTACTATCTTTATTCTATTTGTACATTAACCTCCATTCTGATACCTGGCTCTTTCGTTGTCTATTCTCTGAAATCTTGCAGCTTCTATCCTGAATGAATATTCGCTAGTGTATATAAATGCAACGGGTACGTAAAATAATGAAACAGAACCATAAAGCCTTCTGTTTCGCCTTTGCATATCCACAATCCGAGTTTAGCATCTTTTAATTCTGAGCCTGATGGAGTCCTAAACCCAAGAGGAGAAGCTTATTGGAGGGAGCTCTGGCCAGTCTCTGAGGGGCGTGCCCCCATCTCTATGGTGACCAGTTAGAAGAGGAGGAAGCTTTGTGGGTACCGGGTGCAGTGGCGTAAAGCGCAGGCGGCGAAGGGAAAGGAGCTGCGAGTCATTGAACAATGTCAGACACATGGGAGAAGACTGCAGACCGGACGGTATTTGTGGGAAATTTAGAGACTAGGGTGCGAGAAGAGATACTTTATGAACTATTTCTGCAGGTAATGCCTTCTTTCCCCTAGGCTTTTGCTTAGGAGGTGGGGGCAGGGCCGGGAGAGCCAGGTTGTGCTGGGCTCTTCCAGCCTAGAGGATTAAGTACTATCTCCTCTGTTTTGCTGACTTCCCATTCTTCCATATTCTGTTTTAAAAGTCCAATTTCTATGTGTTAGCCTCAGGAACTTAGGGCTCAGGAATCTGCGTGGTAAGGCAGAATGCTGCAATGAAAGGAGTTGAATCTCAAAAGTAAAGGAATCAAATAGAGCTGGAAGGGACTTTAAGATTCTCTTCCGCCTCCTTAATGAAATTGAGAGATGCTGACTGGCTCACCATTACATCTAAGTATCTGAGACAAGCCAGTTAACAGGCATTTTTTAAGCACTTAATATCTGCCAGGAAATACGAAATACAAAGAAGGGGAGAAAGCCAACAAGACAAACAATTTTGTTTCCTCATGGAACATTTTAATAAGGAACATAGGTAAAAAGTGTGCACAATAAAAGATGGGATGGATTTTAACTTCATTTTATTTAGTCTAACTTTTTCATTTTACAGATGGGAAAAAGAAGGCACCAAGAGGTTGTGACTTGCTTTTTTTCCAGTTGCAACGATAGTGGGATTTGAAATCAGATCCTCTGACTTCAAACAAGTTTTGCTTATTTTTTCATACACAATGCCTAGCTTTAGAATGAGTTCATTGCATCATAACTTTAGAATTGGAAAATATTTTAAAGCTCACTTAGTGAAACATTCTCATTTTATAAAGGAGGAAAATGAAATCCAGTAGAGTAATAAGATTTTTTCAGGGTCACATAGTAGTAAGCATCAGAAGCAATCCTGCTTCTGAAAATGTCTCCTATAGTGATCTTTTTCTCCAAGATAAATTGTCGTCAAGCTTTGTTTTTCTTTTGGCCCTAAAAAACACTCATATCATTATTGAATCATAGATTCAAAGCTAATTATTTCCGTTATTTTAAAGATGAGGAAACTACCTTTCTCCCCCAGCATATATCAAAGTTAGAATATCAATCCAGGTCTTTTGGCTTCAAATCAATGACATTTTTACTTCCAAAAGAAGGAACTAAAATTTCATCTGCATCATTATCTTTTTTTTTAGGTATATGAAAACAGGAGATCTTGATGACATGAGCCAGTCCAGCCAAGCTTTGACTGAAATATAAATTCATCTTCATACTTATATAGTAGAATTTTTAAGACTCTCATTGTGGGTATGAATAACAGAAAACATTTTTACTTTAATGTCTCTTTGAAGCCAAATGAAGAATATCAATAAACCATGAAAATGGAGTGCCAATATAAATATACCTAAAGAAATAAGTTGCAAAATAGATTATGACAGTAATGTCACAAAGGAGATAGTTTATTTCAAATAGTCTGAAATTCAGTTTTTTTAAACTATTAAAATCATGGAATTGCAGTTCCAATTGATCAATGATGGACAGAATCAGCTACACCCAGAGAAGGAACACTGGGAAATAAGTGTAAATTGTTTGCATTTTTGTTTTTCTTCCCAGGTTATTTTTACCCTCTGAATCCAATTCTTCCTGTGCAACAAGAAATTTGGTTCTGCACACATATATTGTATCTAGGATATACAATAACATATTTAGTATGTATGGGGCTGCCTGCCATCTAGGGGCGGGGGTGGAGGGAAGGAGGGGAAAATTCGGAACAGAAGTGAGTGCAAGGGATAATGTTGTAAAAAATTACTCATGCATATGTGCTGTCAAAAAAAAGTTATAATTATAAAATTAATAAAAAAAATTAAAAAAGAAATGGAGGTGCTCAGAAGCCTCCCAAAAAATAGTGGAATTGGATGAACTCCATGCTGTCTTCCAGCTCTAAGGTCTTTCAGAGGTCTTTCAAAAGCATACTGACACTATGAAGTGTGATGTTTTTCAACTAAATGAACTTGGGTAGTGGACCTTTACTTTTTTCAGAAAATGCTCTATATTGGCAATTTATTGTATAGACTCTTTTTTTCTTTGTCTTTCCTAGAGGTGTAGTTTGTAAAAATTCATAAAGAATACTTTTTTCATGTTATTTTTTTGCTGTTATTGGTTTTAGCAAGACTTTTTGTATCCGTAATAGTAAATCCTTAGTAAATGAAAACTAGTGAAACAAATAGTATGGGAAGTGATGAAGAATTAGGCTATGCAATAACCATGAAACCTGAAGAAAAATTATTTTTGGACTAACATTTTCCATTTAAAAATAACTTCCTAACTTACTTTACTTTGTCTTTCCTCTCTTTCAGTTTGAGATTATGAACTTTTTCATCATATTTAAAGATGTCACTCCCTTCCTTCTTTTGGGAAAAGCCAGTGGATTTGGCAACAAGGAAATCATTAATGACCTTTGAAAGAGCAAGTTCAGGAAAGCAGTAAAAGCAAAAAGAGTTCAATGAGGTTAAGTAAGTTGGAGGAAGTTGAAGTGGAGGCAATAAATATATTTGATTAGTAGAAATTTTCTAGTAAAGGAGAAGAGATTGATAACTTTAAAATTTAGTCAAGAGAAAAAATTTATGGGAAGTTCTGATTTTAGATAACTAAAGATAACTAAAAGATAACTACTCTGGAGGCTTAGGAAATGGAAATGAGAAATGAGAAAACCCTTTTAATAAAGGAGGGTCCCAGAAGATTTCAGGGAAATTATTTCAAGGATACTAGTAGTAGAAGACAGATTAAATAATTCACTGTCATGGACTTAATGTTTAACTTGTAGGAGCTATTAAGACAAAAAAACTAAACAGTCCTTTCAAGGAGCTTACATTCTAATTGGGATATATAGAAATAAAAAGTAACTATAAGAACTTTGGGAGTGGTACATCATGGATTGGAGGAAAAAGAAAGACCTTATACAGGAAGTAGTGCTGGAGCTAAGCCTTGAAGAAAGCTAGGCTTTTTGAGAGATAGGCTAAGTAAGAATTTATTCTATACAAACAAGATAGTCTAGACAATGCTTGGTTATGGGAGATGGAATGTCATGTGAGGAATAGCAGGAATGTCATGTGGGTCAGTTTTCCTGTAATGCTAAGTATGTGAAGGGAAGTAATATGCAATATGATGTGCAAAAGGCTGAAAGGCAAATGGGAGACAAGGCTGGAGGCATCCTGCAGCCCGTTTTCTGGAAGTTGTGTCATGGTGAAAGGGAGGATTCTAAAGAGGAAATGCCTGAGGTGTAGAAGAAAGGCTGAAATAGCAAATATATCAAGAGAAAAAGCCTCAATAGAAATGCACCACACCAACAGAGAAGGCAGGAAATATTTTACAAAACAGGATAATCATCAAAGTAAAACATCAAAGAAAACCTTCATTACTGTTGAAAAAAAGAAAGGGGAACTTTAGAGATCATGAAATAAGAAGAAATTCTAGAGTAGTTTGAAAGAAAAATAAAATTCACAAAGGAAGAAATTAGGAATAAATTTAAATCAGTAATTAGAGTAATTAGAGAAAATAGGGTATACAGAGATAAGTACTACAGAACTCAGCAAATTTTTAAAAAATCTGAATACTGCAATGTGAGAAATCATAAAAGAAAATTGTGGAGAACTTCTGCATATGTTACTCTGGGGAAAATACATAGAAATTGAATAGCTGGGTGTCACAGTGGTTAGTTAAGCATCAGGAAATTTGTCAATTTGCAAAGGGTTGAGAAGTCAATGGGAGATTAAGAAGGAAAAGCAACCACTATGTTTTTCGACACAAAAACCGGAATTTATCTGTGAAAGGTAGGAAAAATCTAGGATGAGAGAATAGTAGGGTCAAGCAAAGATTTTTAAAATAAGTGAAATCTAAATATATTTTTAATGGATATAGGATGTCACAACAAGTAGGCCTGAAACACTCCCAATGACAACCTGAACCAGTTTAAAATGGCAATTGGAAATATTTACCAAAACAAATAAAAATATAATAAAGCATAGATAACGTTATATTTTAAAACTAAGTCCTTCCTAGCTGTGTGATACTGGGTAAGTCACTTAACCCCAATTGCCTCAGCCAAAAAAACCCAATCAACCAACCAAACAAACAACAACAACAACAAAAAAAAACCTCACTCAATATGCAGCCCTCAGAGATCCTTATATAGAAAAGTGAGCCCCATTTCTACTTGAATATGATATCAGTGTCATAGAAGATAGTCTTAACTTGGAATCAGGAAGATCTGAATTCAAATTCTGCTTCTGACACTAGCAATGTGACCCCTGCACAAGTCACTTAACTTATCTGTGCCTTATGTATAAAACTGTTGTAGATGTATGTATATATATTCAGATAATTGGGCTCAGTGACTTCCAAGGCCCCTTCTAACCAGAAGTCTATGATACTTTATAAATTTATAGTGGACCTCTCTGATAGGATTGTGTATTTTCCTCTAGTGTCATTCAGCAGTATTCAAGTTGGAATATAGAAGGAAGGCACAATTAGCAATAAGGAAAAGGATCCAAATATAGAGTACAGGATAGATTACAAGACATAATTAGCAATAGGGCAAGGGATCCAAATATAGAGTACAGTATAGATTAACTAACAGTCTTGATTTGAAAGGGATCAAAGTAAGGCCAGAGCTCGACTAATTAAAAGAGCCAGGAAGGCTCTTGACTGAAGCTCAAAAGAAAAGGAAGAATGTTTTGACAATATGAAGCAAAGGAAAAAATGGAAAGACAAGGGGTTGCTATGAAAAATTTTGAAGTTCAGAGTCAAGGAAGTTGAACAGTTCATCAAGGCCATGGTCTTAACCAAGATCAATTGAAGATGTATGTCACTGGCATAGCATTCAAGTAATCTGTGGGCCAAAGATTAGCTTAAAACAATGCATGTTAACGTCATCTACATTGTATTGTATTTTTTATTTATTTTGTTTAACATTTCCCAGTTACATTTTAATCTGGTTTAGGCTACATTGAAAATAAGAGGTTTTTGGGTAGAAAATTTGATATGTCTAACCTAAGCTACAGGATTTGAAACCAGTTAATGACAATTTTCAAGATATGACAACATATATATTGAGGTTACCAAGTGGGATCTCAAAAAGTTTGAGTTAGAGAGCAACACCACATATGAGTTAGAGAGCAATACCAAAATGACACCCAAAAACCTCAGGGCTTTTCAATTAAGAATAGGCTGGTATAAAAGGATGGGAGGGAACCTTATAGAAGGGGGAGGTTGTAATAAGGAGCAAGGATTATATCTACTAAGAGAAAAACAACTATACAGACAGGTGTGGGCTCAGGGTGAGCTATTCTGGTTGTGGGGTTTGGTATTGTGATACTACTCATCTATTATTATTTGATGGATACTTTTACACCTGGGATGATACTATCTTTGATTCTTGAACAGTTCATTTAAAAATTTTAATTTATTAATTTGGTGAAGCAGTTAAATGACTTACCCAGAGTCACACAGCTAGGAAGCATTAAGTATCTGAGCCTGGATTTAAACTCAGGTCCTCCTGACTCTAAGGCCACTGAACCACCTTGCTGTCCCTCTTGGAGAGTTCTTAACTAAGAATTCCTTCATTCTTTCCCCAAAATCCAGCTCACCTTTCTCTGGAAATTAAATCAGCTTAAAATAATAAAGATCCAATGCCAGACATCATGAAGGTGTAAGAAGCAGCAAAAGGAATTTTTATTTTGAATCTAATTCTTAGCAACAATGAGAAATTGATTGCTAGAGTAGAACTAGCAACTTTGCAGAAAAGAAAAATACCATTCCCTCTTAGGTTTTGTGGCAGAAGAAAGGAAAACTTTCATATTTTGATATGTACTGTAGGGTTTGGTAAAGAAGATTTAAAGGATTCAGGAAAAGGATAAAAACTAAAAGATTGCCTAAAATTCTACTTGAGGAATCTCAGGAGATATGTTTCAGGAATGAAATTTCCAAGGCACAAATAGAAGTGTTTTGATGAAGAGGAAAAAGGAGAACTGTTTAAAGAGACCGTTGTGGCTATATAAGGAACCAATCAGGAAATTCAATTTTTTTTAGAAAAAGCCTACATAAAAGATGTAAACAAAGGAAATTGTTGGAAATAAATAATATAACAGGACAGTATCCTTTAGGAACTGTGATAGGAATTAAAGCTCACAATAAACTGGGGTTGATAAGGAAACCTAAGGAATTTGATTGTTTTCACTATGTTGGTTGAAATGGGATAGGAGGGTAGGTTGTCTCGATAGAATGGATAATGATAACTAGAAAGTTGAGCAGCCTAGTTTTTATTATTTGTTTCCTTAGAGAAAGAAGATTGCCTCTGAATGCAACAAAAATAACTATTTAAGATCTGATTCCCAGGGTAGGTAAGGAGATAGGATGAAAGCATCTAACTGCCCTTCAGGTTAGTCCCAGATGAACTATGTTTTAATACACTAAGAGAACTAGAATGTGTGATTGTTGAACTATTATCAGTGATTTTAGAAAAATGGGAAGAAGAGAAGAAGGGCTAAAGATTTTTTTAAATACCATACCAATTTTAAAAAGAGAGAAAATGGAGCATGAAAATGTGTAGCCAGCAAGCTTGACTTATAGACTAGGATTTTTCCAAGAATTAATTATTTAAAAATTAGTTAATGAGGTCTAGAAAAAGAAAAAGATTATAAAAAGCTGATTTGACTTCATAGAAAAAAATAGAACAGGCTGGACTAACCTCATCTTTTCTTTTTCTTTTCTGCTCCAACTACTGATCTTCCTGGCTTACTAAAATCCCACCATTTATAGGAAATCTTCCCTAACTCCTCTGTCTTCCTATTTACACTGCATATAACTTTGTTTATATTTGTTTGCATCTTATTTCCTTCGTTAGATTATAAGATGTTTTAGGATAAGGCTTGCCTTTTATATCTTTTTGTATGCCTAGGGCTTAGCATGGTGCCTGGAACTAAGTAGACCAATAGTAATATGTGTTTATTTATTGACAAATATGATGTAGATAACAGTTGTATGGAAATCTGGACAACTGGTTTGACAAAACAAGGTTAAAAGTTCTCAGGATTGAGATATGTGAAGATCAATTGAATTTATATAACGAACAAAAGTAAAAAGATGTGGAGGTGATGCAATGATTTTGTTCAAGAATTTGCAAAAGTCTCATATGTTAGAAATAGACAAATTCTACTTTTCCATAGATGACAGAATAAGGAGAAATCTGTCAGTTAAAAATAGATAAATGGATGTAGGAATGATAGTATGCTTGAGGTAAAGAAAAATTTATGAACAATTAGAGCTATGCAGAAGAGAAAATTGAATGCTTTGGAAAGTATTGGCATCCTCTTTACAACAGGCTTTCAAGCAGAAACTGGATGAGTATTATATATATATATATATTATAGGAGACTCTTGTTGATGTAAAGATAGTACTATATGATTTCTTCCAACTGAGAAATTCCATGATTAAATAGTTTCTGAAATGATTTTACATTTCCAAATTCAAAGTTCCTTTTATGTAAATCTGATTCTCTGGAATCTGAAACTTTCTTTTCCCCATTGAATGCTTACAGTATATAAAGAAACAGAAAAAGAATGTTAAAATGTCACTTATTCTATTTACTTCTTTTCTAATTTTGGTAAGAGTGCTATATCATCTAAGGCCAAAATTAATATTACAGAGTATTATCTTTTTATTTATTTTGCTAAATATTTCCTGATTGTATTTTAATCTGGTTTAGGCATTACTCTGCAATGAGTTTGATACTTCTGATCTAAAGAAATTAAATACTATGTTTAGGAATTGATGTGGTTATAAAGTTACAGCCTTTGACCATGTATTATTTTAGATTTCCATCTGGGCTGTGTAAGAATTTTATTTAAAAAGTTTGTCATTCAAAATATGAGAGATATTTAAACTATTTTGAATTGAACTATTCATTATTGTTAATGTTCTGAAGTACTCATTATCTTATATAACAAAGATTGTGTTAATACTTATATAAATTGAATATAAGGACTTTTTAAAGACAGAAATTTTCTAAATGGTTTCAAATATAAGATGCCTTTTTTATTAGTAAATAAGAGTACCTATTATGAGATGCTTGAGCAAAATACTGATGGTATATTATATTAAAATGTGTAAATTTTATAATATTACATATTGTATATTACAACATAACATACAATAATGTATAATATTGTGTATATTTTATTATAATATAATATTATGTAAAATTCTGTGATTTCTTGTTTCTCTAGCAAACCACAAGATAGGTTTGCATCATTATACTAATTTAGTATACTGCATTAATATGTTATATTTACCAAAGCATAGGATATCAAGAATATTTATATGATGAATTTATATATATGTACATATATATATATATATATATATATATATATATATATATATATATATATATATCTTTGAGGTCATGATTCATAGTAACCAAACTGGCATAAGAGTAAAGAATAACTTTTGAGATTTATGACAAAATAACTTTTAAGTTCATTGCAGGCTGGACCATTAACCAGAGTGACCATATGTAAGGATAAAGAAGGAAAACCCAAACCTTTTGGATTTGTCTGTTTTAAACATCAAGAATCAGTATCCTATGCTATAGCTTTGTTAAATGGAATTCGTTTATATGGTAGACCAATTAATGTGCAATATAGATTTGGTAAGTCCTACACTTCTTGAATTCACATTATAACAATTTAAAATATGGTAGTTAAGTTTTATGTTGTTATTAATACATAGGTCAAACAGTTAATCTTGAATATTTTACCAAATTAAAAGCGACAAAATCTAAAAAATAATGGTTTGAGTCATAGTTCTGGCTATGACATAAGCTTATTATATAAATAAATTGCTAAACTCCTTTGTATCCCAGTTTCTTCATTTATTACATGAAGTATTTGGATAAGATGATCATTTGGAACCCTCTCAGCTTTACCATTTTGTTTTAATATGTTTTACTGTCATTTCATTTAACTGAGGCTTCTGAATAATCCAGGTTCATGGGACTAAGGGATTTTTGATGTTAGAATTGCAAGTTTTTTGCTCACTTGTCATTGTTGAGTAAAAAAAAAATACTGTGAATACTGGTACTCTGTTGCATGGTGACACCATACCTTTTAGGACTCAGAGAACCTCTCAATAATAATGCTATGAGTTTGGCAGTTTTCTGCAGGTAGCTGTATTTCTCAAAAAATGTTTGTAATCTCTTCTTAATATGTCAAAGAATCTGAATCAATACTTTACATTTTCTATTGTTTGATTTTTCCTCTTTGAACTAGAAGCATTGCCTTCTTGGGAGAAAAGTTTTTTGTCTCTATTTCTGTCGAGTGGAAAATTAAATAAATAGGTTCTTTCTTTGGGAGTAGTCTGTTACATGTTTTAAAAGAGTTCAGCAGATGTTTTCTTTGGGGGATATAGCTGACTAATACCTAAGATTTGCCCAACATATATATTATACCCCATCCCTGTCTTTCATTCTCTAATGTAGTGTTGCATTTTCCATATCATTATAGATTTGATAGTTAAAATCTTTTACATAAAAGTAAAAGTGGTACTGATAGTTTTAAAGATGTAAATGACATCATTTTCTATAGCCCTGTTCTTATGCAATTTTTATGAAATGTAGTAAAATTGAATATATAGTATTTATAATTCAATAAGAATCATGTGTATGTATGTACGTGTTTGATGGAAAAACTCTATATTATTCTTTCATCTGAGGTCATAGAAATATATTACATGTGTCTATTTTAATCATAACCACTCTGCCACTTTATTTGATTTAATGATAAATCAAAAAGAAAACTATATAGGAAATTATAACTCACATAATCTTCTGATCTTTTGTAGGGAGTTCCCATTCAGCTGAGTTGAATAACCAAGTTGCTGAGAACTATGTTAACATAAATTCACAAATATACAGGTAATGAAATAGTTTGTAGAAAAAAATTATAGAAGTTCACATATTCCAATGAAAATGAGAGCTAATAATGTTTATAGATACATTTAGGTGCCTATACAGATGTATGTGCATATCCACACATGTGTATGTGCACATGTGCATTATAAAGAGTGTAAAACTTTGCTACCAATTCAGAGTATTGAGGAATACCTTACTTTGTTACCAAAGTAGGGTAAACCTGTTTAATTAAAAAAAGAAGTGAAAATAGAATGTTTTAAAAGAAGTATAAACTTTATCATTTTCAACTTCAAGTGGTAGTACATCCAGTACATTATATTCTTTTTTATAACTATGTTGTTGGGTTAAAGATTGGTAGACTGGACTTAGAGGATTCTCTGTTTTTAGTCTTCTGATCTGAAGCAGAGATACATCTACTTAATCTCTAAGACCAGAGAAAAATCACATAGTGTCCTTCTCTTAACATTTTTATGCTGGTGAAATCTAATTATAATAATCACTAAGGGAAAATCTAAAAAGAAAATGCCATCATGCTTTAAATAGGCAGCCATCACTTTTGTTTAGACAGTGCCCAATCCATCCATACAAATGACTGATGCACACCCGGCTTCTTCCTGTCCCCTTTCCTTCTCCACATATTAGAACATCTGCTACAACTGTCATGATAATAATTGAGGTAGAAATTATAGAACTTTTTAGAAAATTCAGAAGTGAAAAAAAGTAGGAGGAAAGCTATCAAATTTGGTAACTCATCAGACAAACTGGTCTTGTAGCAAAAAAGAAAGGAAGGAAATAAGCATTTATTAAGTACCTATTATGTTCCGGGCACCACACACTAAGCCTTTTACAAATATTAATTTCTCAGAACCTGGATAGGTACATGTTATTGTTATTTACATTTTGCATTTGAAGGAATTCAAACAGAAGTTAAATGGCTTTCCCAGGGACACATAGCTAGTAAGAGTTTGAACTTGGATTTAAACATGGTTTTTTTGCCTTGGAGATGTATTTAAAAAGTAAAATATGCTCTCCATGCTCTCAAGGAGTTTATATTTGAACACAGAAATAACATAGAAGATTTCAGCTACAAATTAAATGGGAGTTTCTTTAGGGTACAATAGCAAAACAGAAGATAGTATCTATTCTTTAATATAATTTTTCCTGACAAAATCCTTTTGTTTTCTCATATTGAACCATTTGACAATGCCTGGACTTTTATAGCAAGAACTTTATTTCCTGGGTTTTCAATATATAGGGTTTTAGCATCTGCAGGAAGTTGCAAAATTGCATTAGAAACATTAGAGACTTCCCAAGAAGGTGACTGTAATACTGTAGTAGAAGCATTACTATTCCAAAAGCTCTTGGATTCAAGATCCTGAGAAGTCTCTATTGGGGTCCTAAAGTGGTCAAGATTGTTTTCTGCTAGTGATTTCTGTTATATACTGCTTCCTAGAATAGATAGGTGTGTGTATTTATATTTTTTAAAAGTATGAATTTCTAGGTTTTATATTTCTTTTAATAGAAATGAAGACTATTTGTCAAGAGCATTTCCCATACAAACTTTTACAGCAAATGATGTTAACTTTACTCAGGAATTTGGCTCTCAGAATATGGTAAGTTTAATATATGTATATATAAATACACACACACACACATATATATATATATATATATATATGTGTGTGTGTGTGTGTGTATGTGTATAAGTACACACACACACACACACACACACACACACACACACATATATATATATATATATATATATATATATATATATATATACATACATATATGGTTATTGTTGTTGGTTTAGGGAGAAGCACCAGTTTTTACTTGTGGTTTCTTTAGTATGGGAAAATCCTAGTGTGGAAATTTCTTTCACCTGATGCATATTACCAATTCCTCCGTAAATTATAATATTAGAGAGGTAATACCTACAGTAGGGCTTCTTAAATTTTCCCCACTCATAACCCCTTTTTGCCTGAGAAATTTTAACATGACTCTGGCTTTATAGGTATACAAATCAAAGATTTATTGATTGTAAATAATTATGTTGCACCCCTCCTACTTTCAGTTATGAGACCCCTTATGAGATTGTGAGCCATGGTTCACAGAAGCTGAAACATAGAGCACTTTGTTGGTCATAATCATATAGCTAATTTGTGTTAGAATCAGAACTTGAACCTGTCTTTTTGATGTCTTCTCTATTATTTTTCATTTATTTGGCATAGTTTGTAATATCAAGTTAAAAATGAAGAAAGAAAAACTGTGTAGCGCAAATCTGTACAGGGTTATTAAAGACAAATTATTTTTTAAAAGCTGGTATGAAAATTTTATTTTGTTTCTTATAGTATGTTGATATATTACTGTATTATCTTTACACTGAATCCCCATATATCTGTTATCTCAAGAAATAGATGGTAAAGAGGAATTCCAATAATCAAAATTTCTCATTAGGAAGAGGCAGAAGTCAGTAGGGGATATGCAATCTTAGAAATATAAAGACTTATTAGCTGAATATGTTTTCATACTTGGCCTATTGTCACTTGCTTTCTATGATTAATCTAATTATGAAAAGCTTTGCAAGCTATTTATTGTAAATTTTTAAATGTAATTATGGGGCAGAGCATTAAAGAGGGGAAAGATAATGATAAGATTGATACTAGTTTTTAGCTAATCTATAATCTATAAACTTTAAGCTAGCTGTTTTTGTTCTGAATATGTGGTAATTAAATCAGGGAGTAAGCATACTAATATATATATATATATACTAATATATTTCAGAGATAGAATTTACACCAAGATATTGGTTTTGAGGCTTGGTCTCTATCCATTATTTCAGAGATGTCAAACATAGCCTGTGGGCTTCCCAGGTGTTGCTGTACCAGATTCAAATGGAAATGTGAAATATTTAATGAAATAAATAAATATAATAAAACATATATGACACAACATTTTTAAACTGTCAGCATGTAGTCTGAAAGAAATATATACATGGATTAAACCTCCTTTGTATTTGAGTTTGACACTACTGTCCTAAACCATTCTGCTTCTACTATTTGATAACAATTTCCAGATTATTTAATATAAATATAGGTGTCTTTTTTTTTCTAAATGCATCCTTCCCCACCTCCCATATACATTGAGCCATCCCTGAGTGACAAAGAATTTATTGCTTAAGAATAATTTGTAAGTTTAACCTTTTAAATTTATTGACCTTTTTTTGTATTTAAGATTTCATCAGTATGAGTATTCCTTCTGTAGATTTAAATCAATTCTTATCAAATGGTTCTTGTTTATTTTCTCATAAATTGTCCTTAACACATTTGTTCCTTATGCTAGGGGACTTCTGCTCAACCATTTTATATCTTGACTATTTATTAATTGGCCTCTCATATTGCATTTTTTGGTCATATATATCTTTCCTCTATTTTGATATACACTATTTTCAAGTATATTTTAATACTAGGATAACCATGATTTCATTAGCGTAAGGAATATGTGTATATCAAAATAGAGGAAAGATATATATTGTTTCCATTTGAATTTTTAAATTCAAAATTGTGGTATTTTATGGTTTGCAGTCACATTTCATTAAAAGGAAAATATTGGTATTAAATAAATGGATATTTGCAGCAATATCTAGTTTTCATTTATTCATTTATTCAAATCCTATTCAGTTTGATATTCTTCTCTTATTGTCCTATAGTAAGTAACCAAGATAAATATATTGAGGGAACCTGTTCAGCTGTAAATCATAGGCTGACCAACAGATGTTTTTCCTCCCCTTTGTTTTTTCTCAATTCTGAAGGTCTGATCCTTATAAGTTGAGGGATACCTTAATTCCCTTATCTTTAAAATAATCTTTAATTCATAATTAATAACTAAGGCAGTTTTTCTCTGTCTCATCTATGTACCTTATAGTGTTATGTAATATATTTTGATTGTCTTTAATTTCTATTTCCGAAACTTCCCTATTATGCATAACCACTATACCTCCTTTACCAATAAATACATTGATTTAATAAGAACTTATGTATTTAGATTATGCAAAGATTGTTACATTTAATGTCTTGTTCTTATCCATAAATCTTTTTTTTTAATCATAGCAGCATCCTATATACAATCTGATGGCACAACCTTCAAAATGCCAGATGACGCCACCACTAGCTTCAAGCTTTTCTCTATTATCCATGCTAAATCCTCTTTCAGATTTGGATGCTAGATCAAGTTCTTTTGAGTTTGTTCACCAACCAACTGACTGGGACTCTTATCTAATGAATAAAAGAAAATGGCAGCCAGAAACTAGTGATAGCAGCACAGAAGATGACATAGGAAAAGTAAGAGAATGTAACCAAAAATACAGGAGGTATAAGAAGAGAAAAAGAAATTAACTTGTATTTAAATGAAAGATTTAATCTATATTATACTTGAAAAAAACCACATTTCTGCAGTTAGATTAATTGTAATTTATGACTTATTTTTAAATGAATTATATAACCAATTTGATATTGATATTCAATTTCATGCTTTGAATTAAGAAAAATTACAAATGATATATCAACATACTTGCCTTCTATTTTTAGGGATTACAACAGCTTCATCTAAAAATATACTTTATTCAAGGTTTCTACTAAACCAACCAAAAAATATTTATGGAATATCTTCCATAAGGCATCATATGTTAGTTAATCCATGCTCACTACCTAGTTCTCCTTGTCATCAATAAATCATAGTTGTAAGGACAGTGATTTTTTCATGTAGCAAACTCTAATACAAGGGTTAAAAAATGCATTTTTTCTAATAAATAAATAGGTTTTATTCACCTTCCTTACACTTTTCATAATTACTGTGTTCTTTGATTCAAACTTTGCATTATGGATTTTTAAGGTATTTGAGATAGATTCTAATGAAAGACTGTCACAAAACTGCTTAAGACTAATTGTTACAAAATTGTTTACCAGTTGTCCTGGCTTGTAGGAATAAATTTATGTATTATCAAGTGTATATCTGAATTATATAGAAACAATTGAATTTCCATCTTTATTTTTATTACTAAATCATATGCAAATTATCTTTCTAATATAGTGTATTAGTCTTAAATTTGCTAGCACTTAGAGTAAATTTATTTAAAATTTATTTCAGTCTTGATAACCTAAATCCATACTAAGTGAACTTAACTTTTTTCAGTTTGTTCAAGTTTGATATTTCTCTAATTTTTTTTTGCAACTCAGATCAGTATATAATTGATATTTCAAGATAAATCAATAGGGATTTATTTTGGGATAAGATATGCCATTAGGAACATGAAATAATTTATTAAGCAATTTATAATAATAATGAACAAAATTAATCATAATTTATGATCAATTATATTTATTGTATAATTTTCAAAGTTGTATTTTTATCAGTTAATTACATAGCTACATCAGAGATCCAATTAAAGAATTATTTTTTATTTGCCAAAATTGAAATAGATTTGTTTGAAATTATTGAGATTACTCTCTTAAGATCAAGAGACTAATCATTAATATTTAAGAATTTCTTTTATCACATTGTCCTAAGACAATCATTTCCTTGAAATGTGAAATAAGTACATTTAACTTTAAATTCAAAAAGTTACAAATAATTTTCTGGGGGCAAGGTTAAACAGAGGATAGATCTCAGTGCTCACAGTGAAGAATTCAAATCCTGCTTCAGACAGTAGATATGTGACATCTAGGTAAGTCACTTACCTCTACATCCTCAACTGTAAAGGGAGGATAATAACAGTACCTACTTTTCTGAGCTATTATGAGGAGTGAATTAGTTAAGCTCTGTAAAACACTTAGCAAAGATTAAAGTACAATGTAAATGCTAGCTACTAGTGTTGGGTTATTATTACTACAAAAAAGTTTTTATTATAATTGTGAATGGTATGGAATTTTTAAGTATCATGAAAATTTAAAATATTGGAAATGTGTAAAAATTAAATGTGTTTTTTTGGTTGTTGTTGTAAAGAACTCTTACATAAGGAAATTCCTTCTATCAATATAGATTGGCACATTCGTTGCAGCTTATAATCTTGGGCAATTAAAATTGTCTAAAACACTAAAAGTGTATTTTGTTCTAAAGTGACTTGCCCAAGATCATGTAGTCAGTACAATCAGTTGTATTAGAGAGAGGAATTTAACCTAGAGCTTCCTGGATGACTTTCAATAGTGTATAATATGATTTATTCTTCATTCATTATGTAAACTGGAAAAGAAAAATAAACTCTTATTTTCAATTCTTGAAGCATTTGTTAATTTAGAATTAATTCAGAGTGGAAAATATTTTTTACAGCACCAGCAGAAGTTGTCATTTTTGAAAACAAAACAACCAAAAAAGTCTAGATTTCTTAAGAGGGCTCATAATGTAAGCCTTCATATATTCTAACCCTATTCTGCCTTTCTGGATGGACTATTTTCAAACTAGTTATTCACTTATATATCCTATAGTTTACCCAAATCTCACTACTTGTCATTTTTCAAATGTATCCTCTTTTTGTCTTCTAAATATTTGCTCCTGCTGTTTATTTTTGCCCTCATAGCTGATCTCTGCCTGATAAAAACCTATCTTAAAAGCCAAGCTCATTTTTCACCTCCTTTCTTCAAGGTATCTTTTCGGAATTTCCTTTCCTTGTTTGTTCTATCCACATGTTTTTTTCAAAATCCATAACTATTTGTACTTCTTTTAGAACAACTTATTATATTGTATCTGTACATAAGTATCTGTAATTTTTTTCTTCTAGCCTCTTCACATCCCCCCAAAATGATTATAAATTCTTCAAAAGCAGGAAAAATGTTATTCATCTATACATTTTACATGCAAAATAATTTGTTTCATTCAATTCAGTTTATGAATTGAAAATTTTTTTTACTCACAGTTTATAGTGTGACTCATTAACAAAGTTTTTCATCTGTATAAACCTTTTTCCTAAAATGTATGATTAGGATACCTTTATAATAATCCAGGCAAGAGGGGACAAGGCACCAAGATAAGTAGTTAAAAAAAATTGGCGCATACTACTTACTTATGCCAACTAATAGCTGTTTGCAACTGTTCTATTTCACTTGCTGGTTCACTTTACATCATGAAATGTGGGTGTTTAAATGGTTTTTCCCTTGTTTTCTTTTGTTTAAAAGATATAAGATATTTTTATATTTTGCACAGGACAAAGGCCTTAATTTCTAGTGAGAATTAGCTGCAGCATGCAAACAAACAAACAAACAAAAACCCTTAAAATTTGAGAAGGCCAATAATTCCCAAATAAGCTTCTTCTTAGACTCCCTGGACTAAAGTCACTTTCTCCATTTGTTGAGGTTGTAAAGGTGTAAGGCCAGAGAAACTGAGGCAAGATAGAGATTAGAGTTTTTAATATTTTTTTTTGGATTTCTGGGAGGGAGAGATTTTCTGGGTCCAAAGGATCCATTTTGGTCCCAGTGCTGATGTCTCAAAGCATTTAGCAGCAGCAGCAGCAGCCTCAAATGTGAGATTCCAATGGCATACATATGTAACTTTAAGATCTGGGTAGAAAGGGGTGGAATCTGAACACTGGTAAATACCAGAATTTCTAGAAATAGATCATCAATCAGGTTCTGACAGGGTTGGGGGTGAGGACCATAAATTCTTGATAACTTAGGAGGATTTAGGAGCCAGCTTGCCTGAACTCCCCCTTATCTTGAGATTACACATTTATAACCTTAGAGTAGCCAGCCCTAAATTATATCAGTCTTAATAGTCAGGATGAGGAGGTGGGGAAGGGGGGTGGTTTGCAACCAGAGGTATGTGGGAATGATTTCCTAAAAATATAATTTTCTCTTTTGACCAAAATTTGAAATAAAACAAATCATTGAAATCAATTGGAAGAAAAGTTGAACTCTACTATCTGGAACTTTTAACATTTTGTTCTTTTTGCTTCAAAGACTAAATTTCAGCATGAATTATTCTTTTACTGAAAATACCAAATCATTACCATATCCATAGGTGATTGTTAAAATTCACTATCAAGTCCAATATTACTTTAAGGATGAAAAGTTTTCCACTTTAGGAAACATTTTTATACCATACCTCATTTCTATAATTAAATAGCAATTCTTAAATTAGTTTTTCAAAGCTCCTAAGAAACAGTCTTTGGAAGTTATTATATACATATTTATATCAATTAAATTTTATAACAACAATGTTTCTTTAGTACATTTTAGTTGAAAGCATATTTACTGTTCCTCAAACATAAAAACTTATTCATCCTTAATAAAGGAAACTTTATCATTGAGTTTGCTAAACATCTTTATATCATCCAGCACTTTTCTGGTTGCCAAAATGAGTAAGCCCAATAAAAACTTCTCAAGATTTGTATGCTTGAGAAACTTAATAAGCAGAGTGCACCTTAGGATACATTGTAATTTCCTCCTATCACAGAGACTATCAGTTTTGATTCATCCTATCTTCTAAGTAATTAGTTCTAGGTTTCTAACAAGCACATATATCTCTTGAGTCATTCCATATTATAGGGCACTGGGACAATAAGGCCATTCCTTTAACTCTATACACTATTCTTCTTAATATCTACTATGTGAATCACTATGTGAAAAAGAAAAGAATCCAGGCTAACTTTAAGATTGTACACCTGGGTAACTGAATCCATGAAACAGAAATAGAAACATTGGAAGAAGGAAAGTTTGAGAGGGAGAAAAAATGAATTCTGTTTTAGAAATGCTAAGTTTAGATGCTTCTGAGACAACTAATTGGAAATACTCAAAAATTATGTCATAAAGCTTAGATTTTAAAGAATCTTGTGGATTTGTTTATAGATGGATATAGTCTTAATAGGAATGATAGCTGAAAGTACATGAGCCAATAAGATCAACTAATTTCAGGTAAGAAAATTTAGAGAAAAAACTTACATATAGTAAGCTGGAATATGGGTTATTATTCATTGACAATACATGGAAGTGGTCACACAGGTAGTGGAAGAAACAGGATAATTTATTGTCCTGAAAATCGAGGAAGGAAAGAATTCTCCAAAGGAGGAAGTATTCCATGGTATCATATATTGAGAGTTCAAGAAGAATAAATACTAAGAGCAATCCATTGGATTTTGGAAATTAATTAGTCATTGATAATATTACAGACAATTTCAATTGCATGATGTAACTGAAAGCTAGATTAAGAAAGAAGGAAGAAAAGTATCAGGTCTTTAAGATTTGAAAAACACTTTACAAACATTTCACAATAATCTTGGGAGGTAGGTGCTATCATTATCCCCATTTTACAAATGAGGGAAAATTGAGGAACATAGACCTCAAGTGACTTGCTCAAGTTCACACAGATAGTAAACATTTGAGGACAGATTTGAATTTAAGCTTCCTTAACTCAGGAGCTAGCACTTTATACAGCCTCATAAAAGTGCTGAGTATTCACCCTGGCCTCTTCTGAGAAAACATACTCACTTCTGACAAACTCTGGGCAGTCTCTTGGTATCCCAATAGAGATAAAGAGGGGAGAGTTATTAAAACTGATCAGAATTATTTAATCACAAAGCTAGGAGGAGCTGTGTAGTCAGTAAATCTTTAAAATGAGTGACTAAGATTCTTTTTTGTACAGCAAAATAACGTATGGACAAGCATACATATATTGTATTTAACTTATGCTTTAACATATTTAACATGTATTGGTCAACCTGCCATCAGAGGAAAGGAGTGGAGGGAAAGAGGGGAAAAGTTGGAACAAAAGGTTTTGCAATTGTCAATGCTGAAAAATTACCCATACATATATCTTGTAAATAAAAAGCTATAATAAAAATATTGTAAATATAAAAAACAAATAAATAAATAAAGTGAGTGAATAAAGACTATGTTTCTCTCTTCCTTGTCCCATAAAGAGTGGAGAAAGATTTGCCTTTTTCTTTTTAGATTTCATCTTGATAGCATGGTGGTTATGGGCATAAAATAAAAGCTTCATTAGCTACAGAGTGTCATCACCCCATGTTTGAATTACAGCAGTTGTGTCTCCTTGCCCCAACTCTTTCACTACTTCAGGTCATCTTCATCGAGACATCAAAGTAATTTTCTTAAAGTGTTAGTATGATCATATTACTTCCCCTCCTTCATTCAATAAACCCCAATAGTTCTATATTATATTAAGAATCATTATAAAAAAATCTCCGTTTGGATTTTAAAGCATTTACTGACTTATCTTCCCCTTCCCAACTTCCAAATTTTCCTACACTATTCTCTATACATATTCTATGTGTAGACACTGATCTTCTTTATATTCCTTACACATGATACTTTATCTTCCAACTATATGTATTTTCACTGGAAGTCTTACTTATCACCTCCTTGGTTCCCTGAATTTCTTCAAGTCTCAACTAAAATCCCACCTCCTTTAATATGTCTTTTTACCCTTCCTTTTAATGCTAGCACTTTGCCTCTGAGAGAACCTCTGGTGTAATACACACACACACACACACACACACACACACACACACACACACATAATGTTTGTTCATATTTGTTTGTTGTCTCCTGATTAGAATATTAGCTCCCAGGAACTGTTTTCTCATCTTTTTCGTTTCCAGCATTCATTATATTCATTTCAAATTGACATACATTTAAATGCTTGTTGAATAACTCAATGAATGGTTTTGCAACATTTTGCATCCTTTAATTTAGTGAATGTTTAAATTTTAATGCTAAGTGGTACAATGAAGAATGTACAGGACTTGGCATCAGGAAAACTTAAATTCACATGCTCCTGGAGAGAGCTAGAACATCAGTTCATTGTCACTGAGAGTGATCTCAGCTTTGGCTCAGACCCAGTGGCATGGATTCTCCAAGAACTCAGAAAATGACTAGGCAAATGGTTTAGTGTGAACTCAGCTATGATGCCCAGTACTCCACAAAGCAGATTGAGGACCTAGTCTTAGTTACAGATGAGGGCTAAATCAGCAGTATAATCATAGCTATTTAGGACCAGACAGATCTAGGTTAACAGTGTGGTCACACTAAAACTGTTGAGACTTCCAGTTTGTTAGCAGAAAATAGAATCAACTACTGTCTATGGCAATACCAACCAGTAACAAATCCACATTTGTGCTGCCTAGACTGAAACCCATGATCAGAAAATGATAAAGGGTATGAATGAGAACATGCCTTTGATCTGACCACATGGGGGCTGCTGAAAGGTTGTAAGGTCCTTGGCTTAATTGTCCCTGTGAAATGAAAATGCTCATTTCTGGAAGAATAAAACATCGTGACTCAGATAAAGTTGAGTAGCTATTTTAAATTGTTCTTAAGTGCTTGAGAATTACACAATCCTGTGGAACGGTTCAGAGATTCTCAGCTAGTAGGCACTGTCTCAAACATCAGATCATTTCTTGCTGCCTTTGATTCAAGGAAAAATGTGAATTGGATGAACTCAAAAAGAACTTTAAAGATCAAATAAGAGATGTTGAGGAAAAATGGAAGGGGGAGGAAATTACAGTGATGCAATAAAATCATGGAAAAAAGTCAATAGTTTAGTAAAGGAGGCACAAATCCGTATCAAATTGCTTGCTATCTCAGAGAGGAGGTAGGAGATAAGGAAGAGGATTTGGATCTTCAAATTTAAAACAAAATTAATATGAAAAAATTTAGTTGCATTTAGGGGAAAATAAAATATTAAACACATTTAAAAAATAAATATATAAATAAAAAGAAGCCAATTCCCTATGAGATGAAATAGCAGAAAATCAGACAAAATTGGCAGACTTTGAAGACACTATTCAGATAAGTTGGACTGCATGTCAAACTTAGGTAGTTTATGGGAACCTCAAATATGAAGAACATACCTCTGTGTTGCTCTGGCTTTGAAAAAATCTTTAGTTTGTATCTAACCCACTAGAAAAATGAAATGCAAAAATGTGCAAATTCTTAGACAAATTGAATTTAGTAAAATTTTAAAAATATTTTCCCCTAAATTAAAAATGCATTCAATGGAGAGGGCTGAGTCAAAATGGTAGAAAAGTAGGAAGAAGTAATGGCAAGCTTCTCCAACACCACTTCTTCAGAAAAGTTCTTTAAAAATGCACCATTAATGGGTCCTGACTTCAAAATCTATATTAAAAAAGCACAGTAAATCATATTTCAAAATCAGAATAGGGAGACAAGTTTTGTGGTCATTGGGAAAAGAATATGGCTAGAGGCTGTGCCTTATGGATCAGTCTAGAGCACAGGAAATGAAAGAAGATTAAGACTATACACAGGGGACAAAAAGAGATCATAGATACAGAAAGATTTGAGTTTGGGTTAGGATGTGAGAACTGGTTCTGATAACTATCATTTACTATTGAGTTTAGGGTCACATATCCAGGGTAACTATTCTAACTGTGAGGAAAGTAAGGGGCTACAGACAATGTACTGGACAAGAAAAATATTCAGAAGCAAATACCCTTTCTGCACATCCTCCAAGAGATTCAGAGATCCAAACTCCGAAAACGCAATCCCATTGCAACAGTGTGACAGCTTTATAAACTGCTAGTGTTAGGCAGGAAAACTGAACAGAGGCAATGCAACAAGACACAGTGTACTTGTACTGTCAGGATTCTTACAAAGTGCTAAGTCACTGGAATGAATAAAGACAATTATCTAATTCAGTATGATTGATCTGATCCTACAAGGAGATATTATAGCCAAAACTTGAAATGAGGTACTGAGTGGAATTGAGGAGACAATGATTAAATCTAATTTATCATTGATTTAATCCTACAACAAATAATGGTTTTCTAGTGATGAAATGGTTTTTGTATATATACTCAGTGGGCAACATATAAGCAGAAAGCTCTCAGAGCTCTCAGAACTTTTGGGAGAATTTCTGGGAGAGGACTTTAGGAGATTCAGAACTAGGATTGACTCCCGGGAGATTCATAAGGCAGAAACCCACCATCCCACTTTCAGAGATTCAGAATGAAGATTCATTCCCCCTTCAACCTTTGTGCTGGCTGGAGACATTCGGACAAGAGCTCTCAGGGAAAGATAGGCCTCTAAAAAAGCTAACCGAGTGCAAGGAAGGAGATAAGACTTAAAGGAGAAAATAAAGGATCTGGACTTTAACTCCTGGCTGCATTTGAGGTAATTGTTGGGACTGAACTGAAACTAAAGCTGCCTCCAGAAGCTCCCCAAGGGAGCTCACAGAGAACAATTACAATTTAGAGAAGAAGACATTACATTGGACATTCCCCTAAACCCAAAGGAAAGTAAACAGCATCTGGAAAGTCAATTTTGTCCATCAGAAAGTCACTTGATGCAAAGACCTAGACAGTTTAACCATGAAGAAAGTTCAGATGCTTTCAGATTCCAGATCTCAAGGAAATCACCATCTGTTGGAAATGAGTTAGAGACTAGCAGTAGAAACAAATAAATAGAAGACAGACAAAAATTGCCAAAAATTTTAGGAACAAGGAAATTCAAAGACTTTGAGTGTAAGCAGAAAAATCATCCAGAAGATTATTAACATCTGAGAAGAATATGGCTTCCAGATTTAGTAAATGAATTCAGGAATCTATAAATACATACTTCTAAATAAAGGAAATTATCTAAAATGTTTTTAGAAGACCCTATAGAATTTGAGAATAATATGTTGCTGCTGAGGGGTACAAAAATAAATGTGAATTATGAGAGTAGAACACAGCAAAAGTAAAGGAAAGAATAGAAAAAGTGGGATCTGCAATAGCAAGTCTCAGCAGAAAAAGAAAAGAAATCATAATATATTGAAAATACAAATAGAAGTAAAAGATTATGTGGAAGGAAATATTTTTTAATATAGCATTTCAAGAAAATATTTTTAAGGGTTGAATAGGGACAACCTAAGAATAAAAGGTTTTCCCAAATAACAGAAAAGGACCAAAACACCATTAGCAACACAATACAAAAATAATCCAATTGCTCTGGAGCAGCCAGATGGAGTAGTGAATAGAAACCCAGAAAACCAGATAGAGTCAGAAGAACTTGTGTTGAAATTTGGCCTCAGACACTGATACTTACTGGCTGTGTGACCCTGGGCCAGTCACTTAACCCCAATTGCCTTGTAAAAAGAGGGGGATTCCAGAGAAATTTTAAATATAGAAAATGATCAATTCAAAGAATTTATAGATTGCTTATGGAGGAAAAAAAGAAGCCAAGGCTACATACTGTAATATATGTGTTTTAATTTAATAATTCAATTCAGAAAAAATCAATAGAAAGACTTTCATATAAAAAGAAAAAGAAAATTAAATAGCAAATAGAATCCTTTACTCATCAGAATACATAGGAGGAAATAGAAATAGTGGGTCCTAAAGAGCAATAGTATTTCGGATACAGTTCAGAGTGACCTATCCTGTAAATTTGTTCTTAACTGTAAATGAAAGAGATTGACATTCAATAATATAGAAACATTTTTAAAGAAAAAATCAGACTTGAAGAGATTATTGGTTATTCAAAAATACCAAACAAAATAAATGTAGGAAGAATGAATAAAAGCAATGACCAAGGACAACAACACTTATGGCAAAGAGACTAATAAGATGATACTTTCTAAATATACATAAGGATATAGAGGTGAAGATGAAAGTCTAATGAACATAATGCTTAAGAGGCAGGCCAGAAGCATCATGGGAAAAACCCTGTCCACACACATATCCTTGCAAAGGAGTGGGAATAAAAATTAAAATGGATGGAGCAAAGAAGGGAGCTTTCCTTTGGAGGTGGAAGGGAATTCGATTGATGGCTTCTCTTAGGGGTAAAGAGAGATGGTTAGTGAAGAGAGATGAACATCATCTGCTTGAAAAGTCTATTGTCTTATATTGGGGGATGGAGAAATTGATGAAGTCCTGGCATGCAACTAGTACCTGGAGATAATGGATATGGGAAGATTTTTCAGGCAAATGTAGCAACAAGAGAGGATATAGATGAAAGGAAGAGGTGGTAAAATAAAACAGGTAACTGATAAGAAACTGGAAAACTTCTGAAGAGAAAATTTTATGACCTAGTAGAAAAACAGAAGCTATGGAATGAGAGAAATATTTTTATATCAAATTTATCTGGCATGGATTTGATAATATATATGCATATATACATACATATATATGTATAGATTCAGATCTATCTATCTATTTATACATATAAAAAACTAAAACACTTTGCCTAATAGACAAATGGCTAAAATATGTAAACAATTAAATAATCCTCAAAAGAAGAATGGAAAATGGTTAAAAACTGAAGAATGTTCAAAATCTATAACAATAAAGGTAATGTTAATGGAAAGCAATCTTGTAGTGTCATTTCACATCCTAAAAATTGAGAAGGAAAACAAAAGACGTAAATGTAAATGTTGAAGGAGTTGTGGAAAGGTAGACATATTAATATATTATATGTAGGTCAATTAATAACACAGTTTCGGAAAATAATGTTTAATTGTGCAAATGAAGTTATTAAAATGTCAATCTTCTGACCCAGAAATTCCAAGTCTACCAGAGATGTATTATAGCCAGCTCAGAATTAACTAATAAGAGCAAATTGTTAAATTGTGTGTATTGTATAGATTTTTTTTCTGTGATAATTTACACTTCTATAATTGGAAAATTCTACAAATCAGGGCTTGATTCATGATTTCATTAATTGTGAAGATTATTAATGTCAAGCTTAAATAGAAATGAATTCCCAAGAGGTATATATTGATTTAGGAAATCACTTGTAAACAAGTGATTTGGGCAAACAAGAAAATTGGGCAATTCAAGGAAAACATAGTCATTAAGTGAAATAGAAGGATTTCAAGTTTTCATAAGAGCACCAGAGCTGAATAAAAAAACTTAACTTGATTCCCAATATTAAGACATAAAAAGGTAAAAAGGAAAAAAGAAAATATAAAGGATCCAATGGAGCTAAACTGATTAAATATCTATATAAAAAGATGATATTATAATTCTTGAGAATTGTACCACTAATTGTCCAGCTAGAAGGCAAATATGTATGTGTGTGTGTGTGTGTGTGTGTGTGTGTGTGTGTGTGTGTGTGTGTACAGATGGAGTGGATATTAGATGAATTTGAGTGAATGATGTAAAACACTAAGAGATGAGAAAGAATGGGTACAAAAAGAAGGAAAAGGTAGAACGAGATAAATTATTTCACAGGAGGAAATGTGAAAGATTACATTAGAGAGAAAGATGAGAGGGTGAGGAGTAAGCATTGCTTGAATATTACTTATCCTTTTCAGAATTGTTTCAAAGAAGGAATAATATATACTATCATATATATATAATATACTACATAATAATAATAATACATATTATATATGAATATAGAAATCCATCTTAACCCATTGGGAAGTGGGAGGAGAGGGATTCAAAATTGTTCTCCAGAATGGTTGGATCATTTCGCAAGTCCACTAACAATGCACTAGTGTCCTAGTTTTTCCACATCCTCTCCAATATTTATAATTATCTTTTCCTGTCATGTTAGTCAATCTTAGAGGTGTGGGGTGATACCTCAGAATTGTTTTAATTTTGCATTTTTCTAATCAATAGTGATTTAGAGCATTTTTATATATAACTATAGATGGCTTTGATTTCATCATCTGAAAATTGACTGTTCATATCCTTTGACCTTTTATCAGTTGGAGAATGACTCGTATTCTTATAAATTTCAAACAATTCTTTATATATTTTAGAAATAAAACCTATATCATAAACACTGGCTGTAAAATATTTTTCTCAGCTTTGCACTTCCCCTTTAATCTTGTTTCTGTGGGTTTTGCTTGTCCAAACCATTTTTAATTTAATGTAATCAAGCTTGTCCATTTTGCCTTGCATAATGTTCTCTAGTTCTTCTTTGGTCATAAATTCCTCCCTTCTTCAAAGATCTGATAGGTAAATTATTCCTTGCTCTCCTAAATTTGTTTATGGTATCACCCTTTATGCTGAAATCATGTACCCATTTTGACCTTATTTTGGTATGGGGTGTGAGATATAGGTCTATGTGGAGTTTCTGACAAATTACTTTCTAGTTTTAGCAGGAATTTTTGTCAAATAATGGAATTTGGAGCTTTATCAAATAATAGATTACTATTTTCATTGCTTATTGTGTCATGTGCATCTAACCTATTCCACTGATCTACCACTCTATTTCTTAGCCAGTATCAAATGGTTTTGATGATTGCTGCATTACAATATAGGTTTAGCTTGATATTGCTAAGCTACTATCTTTTGTTTTGTTTTTTCATTAATCCTCTTAATATTCTTGACCCTTTGTTCTTTCAGATTAATTTTATTATTTTTTCTAGTTCTATAAAATAATTTTTTGACGATTTGATTGATATGGCACTTAACAAGTAGACACATTTAGGCAGAATTATTAATTTTATTATATTAGCTCAACTTATCCATGAGCAATTGATATTTTTCCAATTGTTTAAATTGACTTTATTTGTCTAAAAAGTGTTTTGTAATTATGTTCATATAATTCCTTGGTTTGTCTTTGCAGGTAGTCACCCAAATATTTTATTTTGCCTACACTTATTTTAAATGGAATTTCTCTTTCTATCTCTTGGTGCTGGGGCTTGTCAGCAATATAGAAATGCTGCTGCTGATGTATCCTGCAACTTTGCTAAAGCTGTTGTTTTGAGTTGGTTTTTGGCTGAATTTTTTTAGGATTCTCTAAATCTGCAAAGAATGATAGTTCTATTTCCTCATTGCCTATTCTAATTCCTTTAATTTTTTTTTCTTGGGACAGCTAGATGGCATAGTGGATAGAGTATCAGCCATAGAGTCCAAAGGTCCTGAGTTCAAATCTCAAACATTTAACACTTCTTGGCTGGGTGACCCTGGGCAAGTTACTTAATCCCAATTACCTTGCCAAAAAATAAAAGAAAGAAAGAAAGGAACTCTGAAATAGCACCTCATACTTCTTAGATTGGCTAAGATGACAGGAAAGGATAATGATAAATATTGGAGGGGATGTGGGAAAACCAGGATTCTAATGCATTGTTGATGAAGTTGTGAAATGATCCAACCATTATGGAGAGCAATCTGAAACTATGCCCAAAGTGCTATAAAACTGTGTATACCATTTGAGTCAGCAGTACCATTACTAGGTCCGTAATCCAAGGAAGTCATAAAGGAAGGAAAAGGACCCACATGTGCAAAAAATGTTTGTAGCAGCTCTTTTTGTGATAGCAAAGAAGTAGAAAATGAGTAGATGCCCATCAATTGGGGAAATACCTGAGCAAATTGTGGTATATGAAGGTAATAGAATATTATTCTATAAAAATGATGAAGAAGCTGATAATAGAAAAACCTGGAAAGATTTATATAATCTGATGCTGAGCAAAACAAGCAGAACCAGATAGACATTGTACACAATAACAGCAAGAATGTATGATGGTTAACTAGGAAAAACTTGATTCTTCTCAGCGGTTCAGTGATTCAAAGAAATCCCAATAGATTTTTGACAGAAAATACTATCCACTAGAGAGAACCACGAAGATGGAATGCAGATCTAATTTCTAATTTAATATTTAATTGGGGGGAGGTTAATTTGTTATTTTTCTAGATTTTATAGTTGTATGACCCATTCATTGATCTAATTTTTCTCTATTTTGTTCATGTATAAATTTAAAGATATAAAATTTCCCTTAAAAAGTACTTTGCATCCCATAGGTTTTGGTATGTTGTCTCATTATTGTCATTCTCTTGGATGAAATTATGGATTGTTGCTGTGACTATTGTTTGACCCACTCATTATTTAGAATTTGATTATTTAATTTTCAATTGGTTTTTAGTGCATCTTTCCTGGTCCTTTATTAAATATAATTTTTATTGTATTATAATCTGAAAAGGAAGCATTTATTATTTCTGACTTTCTGTATTTGATTGTGAGGTTTTTATGCCCTAATACATGGCTAATTTTTATTAGGCGGCCATGTACTGCCTAGAAAAAGATGTATTCCATTTTATTCCTCTTCAATTTTTTCCAGAGGTCTAATAATGCCCTACATACATACACACACACACACACACACACACACACCTATATCTGGCTTAGTGTCAGCTCAAAAGGGAAATTCTGAGAAACTAGATTGGTTTCCTAAAAAGATCACTTAAAGCTATAACCCTGACAAACACAAGAGGTCCCTATGCCAAAGCCAAGGCTCAGAGATGCACAGGAAGCTTGGGACAATGCCTCTTTTATCACAGGAGCATAACTTGACCATAAAAGTAAAAAAAAAAAAAAAAAAAAAAAATAAAGAGGAAATATTAAAAGTAAAGGAAAGAAAATGAGCAAGAAACAGAAAAGAAACTTGACCATAGATAGCTAGTATGGTGAGAGGGAAGACACAGACCAATGCAGACGAGGACAACATATTCACAGAGATCTCAAAGAGATATGAATTGTTCTCAAGCCTAAAGATGTCCCTTGGAAGTGCTCATAAAATATTTTAAAAGGCAAATAAGAGAAATAGAAGAAAAAAATAAGAAAATAAATGAAAGATATGCAAAAGAGAGTCAAACAGCTTGCAAAAGGAAGGCAATTATTTAAAAAAATGCAATTGACCAAATGCAAAAAAAAAAAAAAAATTTTGCCCTGAAGAAAACACCTTCAAAAATACAATTAATCAAATGGGAAAAGAGATACAAAAGACAACTGAAGAAATTCACACATTAAAAACTAGACTGGGACAAATGAAAGCTAATGACTTTATGAGACATCAAGAATCAGTCAAACAAACTAAAATGAATGAAAAAATGGAAAAAAAAATATATATATATATATATATATATATATATATATATATATATATATATATATATATATATAAAACACCTCATCAGAAAACCAGCCAAACTAGAAAATAGGTCCAGAAGAGACAATTAAAAAATTATTGTTCTACCTGAAGGCCTGGATAGCATTCTTCAAAAGATCATAAAGGAAAACTGCCCCAATATTTTAGAAACAGAGGGAGAAATAGTAATTGAAAGAATCCAATCTCTTTTGGAAAGAAATCCCACAAGGAAAGCCCCAATGAACATTCAAAACTCCAGAACTACAATCTTAAGGAAAAAAATAATGCAAGCCACCAGACAAAAGCAATTCAAATATCAAGGAGCAAAGTCAGGATTACTTAGAATTTATCAACTTCTACAATAAAGGATCAGAGGACCTGGAAATACTGTATTCCAGAAGGCAAAGGATCTGGGATTACAACTAAGAATTAATTATCCAGTGAGACCAAGGGAGACTTTCAGGGGAGTAAATGGATCTTCAATGTAATAAGGGACTTTTTAATAATTTCTATTGAAAAAACAAGAACTAAACAGAAAATTTAATCTTCAAACACAGGACTCAAGTAAAGTATAGAAATGCAAACAGGTCAAAATATAAATGTTATTTAAAAGTTAAACTGTTTGCTTCCCTAGATGGGAAAAATATATATGTAACTCTTTAGAACTGTATCTATTACTGGAGAAGATAGAGGGGGGACATCACAGGGATGGAAAGTATAGTTGTTAATGGACTCTAATGTGATGATACCAAAGAGAAAGATAATAAGGGATAGGAAATGCATTGTACTGGGAGAAGAGGAAGACTGAGGTATAATGGGACAAATTATGTTACATGAAAAGGCATAAAAGACCTATTACAATTGGGGGATGAGCATTGACTAAAACTTGATTTTGTCAGTTTGGGCTCAAAGACGAAATAACTTAATCATTTAGTTAGTTGAGTATAGGAATTCAACTAATTCTACAAAGAAGTAGGAGGAGAAAGATGAAAGAAGAGGGAGGGGCTGGATAGCAGGGAAAGCTTAGGAAAAAAAGAGAAGGGGGAAGGGTGATAGAAGATAAGATAGTGGGTAGGGTTGGTTAACAAAGCAAAATACTACTAAGAATAGGATGGAAAGAGAGAACAAATATATATATATATATATGTATATAATGGAAAAAATAGGATGTGGAGGAAAATACAGAGCTGATAATCATAATTGTGAATGTGAATGGGATGAACTCTTCCATAAAACAAAAGCAGAGAGAATTAAAAAATAGAATCCTACAATATGTTATTTACAAGAAACATTTGATACAGAGAAATGCATACAGAATAAAGTTAAAAGGCTAGAACAGAATTTCTTATGCTTAGGCTGAAGTAAAAAAAGAAAAAAAAAGCAAAAATAGCAATTCTGATCTGATAAAAACAAAAGAAAAAAATAGAAGTAATGGAAAGAGATAGGGAAGGAAAGGACGTTTTGATGCCATAAACAATGAAGTAGTAATGATATTAAATGTATGTATACTAAGTGAGATAAGATACAAATTCCTAAATATATTTAATCAGTTATAGGAAGAAATAGACACTAGAACTATTTTAGTGGGAGACCTCAATCTTACCCTCTCAAAACAGACAAATCTAACCACAAAATAAACAAGAAAGCAACTAGGGAGGTTAATAGGATCCTAGATCCTAATATATATCTATCTATGTATCTATCTATCCATCTATCTACAAATATATATATATATATATATATGTGTGTGTGTGTGTGTGTGTGTGTGTGTGTGTGTGTGTGTGTGTATCAGTTGCTGATATGCTGTGATTTAAGACCCTCTCACTGGCTAAATACCCTTTTCACTCCAATGAGACTAACTTTTCTTAAAATTTTTCCAATCTACCTTGAACAGGAGAGTGGTTTCATTTCATCAGACTGTTCAAAGGCTTGTTTCATGTGGTTTTTGAGAGAAACTGAGAGAGTTCAAGCAGCTTCCTGGCTTCATTCCACCATCTGCATCCCTGCTGACTTTCAAATACTTCTGATAATTAATATCAAGCTTTCGATTTAAATTAATTGAGCATCTTATCACTTACTTTAAGTAGAAGAATGCCTTGTTTGAGTAAATAATACTCAGCCCAACCCTTATAAATGCTATCTTTTTGAGGGCAAGTACTGTTTTTATTTTTTCTTTGCCCAACATCTAGCATAACGATTTGTTCCTTTCAGTGGTAGGGGAGAACTTTGACTTAATTAGTGAAGAAACATCTAATATATGATAGGCACTATGGTAAATACTTTACAAATACTAACTCATTTTATCTTCCCAACAACTCTAAGAAGTAAGTGATGCTACCCTTATTTTATAGATGGTGAAGCTGAAACAAAAAGAGGTTGAATGACTTTCTTGGAGTTACAAAACTAGTTAAGTGTCTAAGGCTGAATTTGAACTGATTTTTTTCTGACTCTGTACCACCTCACATTGATACAAATTGATGATATGTCTATAATTTGTAGCCCTATGGAATTGTTTGCCCATGATCACATGAGTCCAAAACAAAACGTGAACATATAACTTATGAGTTCTTATTATAATTATGAAACTAAATCTGATCCTTTCTCCATTATACCATCCTCTGGCTTGCACATAATAGAAATTTTATATATATGGAAATGAATTAAATAATTTCTTTCCCCAGGGAAATCGCAAAACAAAACTATTCATTTCAATCATTATATCAATCTTCTCAAACCATTTAACATATGGCTATTGAAAAATTTAAATACATAAGTACCAATTTATTCTTCTTTTTCTTTTTCCTGAGGTAATTGAGGTTAATGTGGGGTCACACAACTAGGAAGTATTAAGTGTCCTCAGCCAGATTTGAAGTCAGGTCCTCCTGACTTCAGGGCTGGTGCTCTATCCACTATCAGTAGCTATTTATACACACAGCAAGGATAGCTTATATAGTCTGGTTATCTGAGAATTATATATTTTTGATGGAAAATATAATTTCATTTTGTTAGGGTCATTGACAATACATCACAACTTAAAAAAAAGAATTTTGCCAATCTCTCTCTCTCTCTCTCTCTCTCTCTCTCTCTCTCTCTCTCTCTCTCTCTCTCTCTCTCTCTCTCTCTCTCTCTCTCTCTCTCTTTCCCTTCCCCCCCATTTGTCTTTCAGTCTCTTTCTCTTTCTCCCCCTGCCTCTCTTACAATTTCTTGATGACCTCAAATACCCCCTTATCCTTTGTTATAAATATAGTTTGGTAATTTTATGATCTGGTCTTACAACATTCCTAGGAAAAAAATTAGATCTTAGATATTCCCACACATCATGTACCCTGGTAGCACTTAGATCTCTAGGTAGAACCATTTCTTGTTGCATTTTGTACTCTTAGAAGGGAGGTACCCAGTTAGAAATCTCTTGGGCTCTTTTCACTCCCACTCTCACTAGCCAGATACATCCATAGTAAGTTATGAATCTGTCCTGATCTCAAAAGCTATGGGGACATCTAGCCCATTAACTGTTATTTATGTCAATAAATTTCATTCCCTCCTTTTTCATCTAACCTCTTGTTCTTTGTTCTTCTCACATCCACTTTGGCTTCCCACGAAGTGATTTTCCATAAGTACAGTCTGTTATCACATTGTTCATTTTAAGCTAGTTAATAGCTTATATCAGAATAGGTTACCTTTAGGCTGTTAGTCATTTTATATTTTTACTAGAATTCCCAAACTGGCTGTATAGATAATACCTAAGAAGTTGTAGTATACAATTGGGCTCAGATAGTGCATATCATATATATATGTGTGTGTGTGTGTGTGTGTGTGTGTGTGTGTGTGTATACATATATATGTATAGAGAGAGAGTTAATCTTTTTGTTTTTCATCAGCTATGCACTTTGAATTCAACTTAACATAGTTAAATTAATCTCTCACTTCTAGGGAGGAATATAATCTGTGGCATTAAATGATAAAATCAGTATATATATAAATACTTTTCAGCTTATACTGTTGTCCAGATTTCATATAATAAATGATTCCTCACTCTTGCCTGAATCCTGGTCTCATTTCCTAAAGGTTAGCTCTTTAATACTTGAGTGTTGCAAATGAAGAGGTAAATGTGAGTCTTGATTGGTTAAAGGACCCCTGAATTAAAGTTTATCATGGAGAGATTTTGAAAGAGGTATTCAAGAGAGAACAGGAAAGGAAAATATGCAAACTTTTGAATGCTAGATTGGAGATCTCCTGGAGACACTGAATATGGTGAAGCTATTGTCCCTCATCTATTCAGTAATCATGTGCCTTTATTCTTACCAGCTACATCCCCAAGAGGAGCTGATAGATGATAGATAGACTGATAGACTGATAGAGACAAATAGCTCATTTGTAACTTATACCCCTACAGATTTCCTGGAATACTTAACCCATAGTGCGCTCTCTCTCTCTCTCTCTCTCTCTCTCTCTCTCTCTCTCTCTCTCTCTCTCTCATTCTCTCTTTCTCTCTCTCATTCTCTCTTTCTCTCTCTCTCTTTTTCCCTCCCTCCCCCTGTTTGTCTCTCAGTCTCTCAGTCTCTTTCTTAAGTGACTTAATCCATAATGACCAGTGTGAATCAAAGAATTTGAATTCAGGGGCAGCTAGGTGATGCAGTGGATAGAGCACCAGCCCTGAATTCAGGAGGACCCAAGTTAAAATCTGGTCTCAGACACTTAACACTTCCTAGCTGTGTGACCCTGGGCAAGTCACTTAACCCCAGCCTCAGAAAAAGAAAAAAAAAGAATTTGAATTCAGAATTGATATCAGATCTTATCCTACTTTTTGAGAATTTATTGGGAACCTAGGAAAAAACTCCAAAACTGACTTTCCAAAAAGGTAATTATATGTCTATTTAATGGTCAGATATACCTTTCTAGGAAACACTATTATCAGAGAGAAACTTAACTATTTCTACTTCATACAACAATTAACTAAGCATCTTTGCCCTATGAAACATATACTTAATAGTGGACAAGAAACCCTTAGAGAAGAATATCTGGAAGACCCATTCACATGGAGAGTTATAATCATGAACAACAATAATTTTAATACAGTGAAGATAAATATGAATCAGTAATATGTCACTATTCTGCAATTATTATTTATGTTTAATGTCCTAATAATTACTTTATATATGGATAAAATAATTTCCTTTTTTATTTGAATAAAACAGATGTTAAGCTCATATTCTGTGGTTCATTGAAAACATCCTTTGTAAAATTCAAATAGCATACAGGATGATGGGAATAATATATACTTTACCTTACCTATATGATTTTTAAAGAACATTTTTTTTTATTTAGCATTTTATTTTACCCAGTGACTTGTAAAAAAAAATTTACACTTATTTTTAAAAACACTGAGTTCCAGGTACTCTACTTGCCTCCCTTCCCAACGACACCATTAAGAATGCAATCAATTCAACATAGATTATACATATGTGGTCATGCAAAACATTTCCATATTAGCTATGCTGTGAAAGAAAACTGTTATGGGCCAGAACTCTGTATTTGAAAGAAGGATTCTTACAATTCAGTGGAATTGATAAGACGATGATTGTCTAATTTAGCATTTATCCCCTTCCTCTCCTGCTATTCTGTAGGGCACATTCAGCCTGTGGGCTACAGGCCAGCAAAATCATTTGTAAGGCAATTGCTGGTGATGATTAGCTGAAAGCTAGGTACAACAACCTCCCATTGCTTGAGTTCTATAAGTTGAAAATTCATGACATGCAAATGATGTTATAAATATTCAAATAATCCTTGGGCAGAAAAAAAAAGGTCTCCCATCTCTGCTGTAGGATAAAATAGATTTCTATTTGAGTGTGTAAGTTATTGAATGTGTATGCTATTCCCTCTTTTTGAGTCAGTCATGATGAGAATAAAGTTCATTCTCTTTATTTTATCTTCCCTCTCTTTCCCTTCACTGTAAAATTTTTTTCTTGCCCCTTTTATACATAATAATTTACCCATTTCACCTCTTTCTTTCCTTTATCTCAGTATATTCTTCTCTCATCCCTTAATTTTATTTATTTATTTTTAGATGTCAGACCATTCACATTCACCTAACACCTGTGTCCTCTTGTTTGCATATATTCCTTCTAACTTCCCTAATAATGAGAAAATTCTTGTGATTATAAGTATTATCTTCCCATGTGGGAATATAAACATTTTAACCTTATTAAGATCGTTATGATTTTCTTTTCCTGTTTTCCTTTTTATGTTTCTCTTGAATGTTATATTTGAAATTCAAATTTTCTATTCAGCTCTGGTCTTTTCATCCAGAATGTTTGAAATCACTTTGTTTCATCAAATATCCATTTCTTGACCTAAAGGATTACATTCATTTTTTTTTAGGCGACTCTTGGTTATAATCCTAGCTCCTTTGCCTTCTAGAATATTATTACAGTCTTTTGTCCCTTTAATACAGAAGCTGCCAAATCTTGTGTTATTGTGACTAATTCCACAAAGCTCTTTTTTCCTTTTATTTTTCTTTCTGGTTGCTTACAAAACTTTCTCACCTGGAAACTCTGGAATTTGACTATAATATTCCTTGAAGTTTCACTTTGGGATCTCTTTTAAGAGGTTATTGGTAGATTCTTTTAATTTCTTTTTTATTCTCTAGTACTAAAAGATGTAGGCAATTTTCCTCAATATTTTCTCCAACAATGGTTTCTAGGTTGTATTTTTGATCATGGCTTTCAGTTAAAATTAATAAATAATAAATAAGTTAAAAATAATTATTGCATATTAGTCCAATAATTTTAATATTATATCTTCTGGATCTATTACTCAGATCAGTTGTTTTTCTAATAAGGCATCTCTTTTCTAAAAATTTATTTACTTATTTTATATTTTCTCCCACTTACATTTGAAACAATATTTTACATTTGCTTTAAAACTTTTAAGTTCCAGATTCTCTGTCTTATCCCCATTCCCGCCCCTATTAAAAATCACATGTGAACTTAAGGAAAACATTTCCATAGAAGCCATGTTGTAAAAGAAAACATCTCCCACTATAAAAATCCTACAAACAATAGAGAAAGAGAGAGAGAGAGAGAGAGAGAGAGAGAGAGAGAGAGAGAGAGAGAGAGAGAGAGAGAGAGAATGCTTCAAATTGTATTCAGACACAATCAGGTTTTTTTTTGTTTGTTTGTTTGTTTTCCCCCCCTCAGGGTATTGATAGGATTTTCATTCATAAATCCTTCAGAATAATCATGGACTACTGAGAATAGCAAAATATTTACAATTGATCATCCCACAACATTGCAATTACTTTGTACACAGTACATTTCGCTTTGCTTCAGTTCATGGAGGACTTTCCAGGTTTTTCTGAGAGCATCCTGTTCATCATTTCTCACAGAACAATAATGTTCCATCATAATTACATACCGCTATATTCAGCCGATCCCCAATTGATAAGCATTCCCTAAATTTCCTTTCCTCCCCTGAGGAGAGTGCTAGTATAAATATTTTTGTACATATAGTCCTTTTACTCTAAATAAAAATCTCTTTTGGGATTAGTGATATTGTTAGGTCAAAGGATATGAATGAATTTGTAGCCCTTTGGGCATAGATCATATTTTTTGATCATTTATAAATTGGAGCATAGCTCTTATTTGTTTCTTTCTAAATTTGATTCAGTTCCCTCTGTATTTGAGAAACAAGGCCTTGTCAAAGAAACTTAGTTCAAAATTCTTTGTACAATTACTATTGCTATATTTTCCCCATTTTTTTCTTCTCTTTCTCCTTTCACCCTGTTCCTCCTCAAAAATTATTTGCTATTGACCACTTCCTCCCCCAATATGCCCTCTTTTTTCACCCTCTCTCTTTCCCATATGCCATTACCCCCCCACTTTCCTGGAGGGCAAGATAGATCTCTAACAAGATATTTCACATTGTCTTTTTTTTTTCATTCTTTTAATTTTGTTTTATTGTTCCTTGATTTGTTATAAAGCCATTAATTTAGTTTTCCTCAATTCTAAATGCGCATGACACTAGTCCATGACCTCCAACTTTTGGGATCCTTTTCCCAACTTCAACAAGAGCACAGACCAGGATAGTAGTAAACACACCTCTCCCTTGATCATACCAACTTGCAAGAAGACTCCAAGAAAAATATGAATTGGTCTCAGAGAATAGAAAAGCTCAAAAAAGACTTTGAAAATCAAGTAAGAGAGGTAGAGGGGGAAATGGGAAGAGCATTGAGAGTGATTGAAAAAAAATCATGATAAACAAGTCAACAGTTTGGTAAAGGAGAGGTTTTTGGAGTCCGGGAACACTAGGCACTGCTGTGCTCACACCTTTGGTCCTGGACAAAAAGGAAATTTATAGTATATGTTTAAGATTGACATCAGCAATATAACAGCTCAAAAGAAGTATTGGAACAAGAGTTAAGATACAAATAATAATTTGCAAGCTTGAACCCATTTCCTAGTCAAGAGGCAAAGTTTTATTGTAATTGTAATGCCATTACAAGCGTGCTAAGTTCCAAAAGAAATTAGCAAAGAAACAGGAGTGAGGAAGCACATTTTTCCAGCTTTCTATCATTGACGTGCTAATTCTATGGCCCATAGATAGGCCCAGGTAGTAGTCACTGGAATTTGGTTCTCACTGACCAGATTATCAGTCAGCAATGAATTGAGGAGTGTTCTATTCAGAATCAGATTCTTAGATTCTTAAATTGGGAGTGTAGGAAGTTCCTGAAGCAGACTACAAAACTAGAAGATTTAGGATTACTGACTTATTATTAGAACAGAAGCCTCCTTAAATCAGAGGACCACAAAAATCATTGTTGTCTCCCCTAGAAACTATATTCATCCCTCTGATTTGTTACTAATCACAAGCACTCTTTTCTGCACTGGTACTATGAGAAGAGTCACCATTCTACTGTGGCTACAAGCTCTGCTGTATAAAAAATACTATGTTATTTATACTATTTTATTTATTATCATAGTATAGATTATTTGGATCTCTTGCTTCTTGGTACTTTTAGATATCTCTCATTAGAAGTATTTGTAAATAATTTAACCTTTTTTATTTTCTATGATTCTTAAAATGGCAGTGACCATTACTTATGCTAGTTTTATGAATGTTTTTTACTGACTTGTAAATATTGTGGAAATTCTACAATAGTAGGGAAATTGTCTAGGGCAGTTAGAGAAATCTGGCACCTCAGGCAAACCAATTATTCTCTCTTTAGCTAATTCCATTTTGAGAATGCCACTAGGAAGCTTCTAAGTCTTCCCTATCCCAGACCTTAGTCAATAAAGGCCTCCTTTTTTATTTCTTTCTTTTCTAAATTAAGAGGCAAATATTTTATTGCTGCTAAGAGTGGACCAAATCCATAAGATTTTTGTTTGTTTGTTTGTTTGTTTGTTTTACCAATGAAAAAGGTTTTTAGCAATTAATGAGGGACCTAAGACAACATTAAAGTGGAAAAAGCCATTAAGGCATGGCAAGTGGGGATTACTGGTGGACTAACCCTAAAAGGAGTTAGCCATAACCAGGATAAAGTTGCTGTTTATCTGCAATCTGCCACTGATTGTCAAGTTAACCCCAAAAAGGAGTTAGCATCTTTTCTTTTATCTTTCATGTAAGAGATATTTTGAATATTTCAGAAAGGACAATGGAGATGAGGGAAAATGGGGAATCAAGTTATCTGAGGCTAATTATTTCTGATTAAAGTATTCCGTTTAGCAAACTTCATTCCAAGGATTAAATCTATTTAGTAAACACTGGCACTCCCTAGCTTGAATGACTCAGATTCACAAAACTTGACCTTTGCTAGTGGGAAGCTTGTAAAAATTGTAACTGTTTTTTGGTAACTTCTAGGTTACAATTTATTTTCTTCTAGGCTACTTGTACAATTTCTTCTCTCTATCAGTTGGACAGAGTGTTTTTGACTAGTTCTCTTTTCAAGGTTCTATCATTGAACAATTAATGCAAGAATATGGGATTTCTAATGTTATTAATTGAGTAACTTTCATTTCTGAGAGTTCCCCACTAACATCCAACTAGGTGACAACAATTAGCTTTTACATAAATTGCTGAGAAGGCATCAAAAGGACAGAAATTTTATATCTATATCTATATCTGAGAGTATACTATCCCCTCAGCACACATACAGTTCCTGGTGATAGTGGACCAAATTTAATGTATAAATGTATATGTAGTTAATGTGGAGATGAATTATATCATGTGACTCATTCATATGAATTATTTTCTCTCTTTGAAGAATATCCAGTAAATTTACTTTATATGTGGTATTAGCAAGGAGAAACTGCTTCCTTGATCAGTTAGGCTGGCTCCTTCCAGGTTGAGGTGCTTCAGCTGACCAGTCTATTGATTGCTTACACTTGGTCACTTAGCTAATATATTCTGCTCACTAGATTTTTCCACTGTTGCTACCATCTTAGACTGATTATGGAAAGTTTCTTTGTTGACTTTGATGTATCTTCTCATATTACCTATAACCTAGATAACCTTTACTCTGAATACGTATTCAACAAAGAACAAGAGAGAAAAAATACACACATATCCCGCCCCACTCCATGACCCACCATGAACACATACTCACATGTAGAAGTGTTATGTATTTAGAGCTACATGGATACAGATTGCTACTTCCCTCTTCCAATCCAGCAATTCACAGCAGGCTCCTTCACTCAAAAGCTGGCAGGTAAGACCAAGTAAGATTGTCTGATGAAACTTTTCATATGAGGTAAATGGATGTTCAAAAAGGATGAATACTTTTGGTGTGAGGGCTTGCCAAACTCCTTTCAGGGTTGTTCATCAACTTTGTTGTTCACCTGGCATTTAACTCTCACCTATGGCTTCAAGAAGCTGTAGCATATACAGCAGCTACATCCCAGTAAATCATTTTGGAAGATGGGCTAAACCAGATTGAGAGGGATTAATCAGCATCCACAATCATTAGTGAGGGAAGGGGATGACTATTCTAAAAATTACTTTCCCAGTGAAATGGGTATTTGAGATTCATTTGTTTCAATGGCCTTGAAGACAATTGAAACAGGAATTGTTGAGCACTTAGGGCATGATTATACATCGAAGACATGTTTATACACAAGTTATCACCCTACAATGTCATTGGTTATATTTAAAAATGAAAAGCAATCACATGTATATTCAATTTCAGCCCAGCCTTTTCAGGATTTTCCTGATGGAAAGAATACTCATTAAACTTAGATGTTTTAAAATAAACCAGGCTGGAAATATTGCACATGATTTAGTGGGGAGAAGATACTCTTTGAAAACTTAATAGATGTGATGATTATGCACCAAAATTTGCGTCTTCTTCAGGAAAAGTGGGTTCCTTGATCAGAAATAATTATTCAAGGGGTCTAAAAAGAAGAAAGATATGTTTTGTGAAAGTTTTGGTAGTTGTTGACATAGTAGCACACTTGATTGATATTGAAATACTGTAAGCTCTCTAGTTATCAAATGTAGTAAAAATAGACTTCTGTCCTAAGACTGAGGAAGGGGACAAATATAATTGATTAATCTGTCAATCAGAATGTGTTGGTAACTACATGGGATAATATTATGCTAGTCTTTTGGAGTTATCACTGGAGTTGACAAGAGGTCAATTGGGCAAAAGTAGTTACTTCATCCTTTGTTATGGGGGTTATATGGTCCCAAAGCCTATTTTCATCCTTCATTTTATAGAGAATCAATGGCATTAATGTGATTTCTTGACTTGCTCCTTGATTGGATTTAAGTGATACAGATTTGTACAGAGTTATCAGCCTTACTCTCTCTTCCAAAGTTACTAAAATCCAGTGGCTAGATAAAAGTTAGGATTACTGATGATGGTCCAGGAGTCAATGGATGCCCTTGGTATTTTTGATGTCTGACCAAGCTCTAAGTGCTCCACAACACCTACTTCAGTTGCTTTCCTGTCCATTAAAACAAATTATCATCTACCCATTCTGCTGATGAAGTGTTCACATGCTTGGGGTAGATATTCTCCTAAATTACCAATGATTTTGAGACCTCTCAGTTACTTTGGTTTAGCCCATCTGCTAAGATGATTTACTAGGGTGTAACTGCTGAACATGCTACAGTTTCTTAGAGCCGTAGATGAAAGTTAGGGGAAAGGTAAACAACTAAGGTATATGAACAATTTGAAAAAGGGCTTGGCAAACACTCACATCAGAGATACTTGTTCTCTCGGAACATCCTATGTATCCCATTATCCACAAAGCCCACCAAAATAGAGCATCATGGTGCAGATTGGCAATGTATTCATCCCTTGATTTCTGCTCTTTTTTTTAAAAATAAGAATATTATCATAATCATTCAGTTTACCTGGTAGCATTTAAATAACTTTATTTTATTTTATTTATTTATTTGCTGAGGCAATTGGGGTAAAGTGACTTGCCCAGAATCACACAGCTAGGAAGTATTAAGTATCTGAGACCAGATTTTAACTCAGGTCTTCCTGACTTCAGGGCTGGTGCTCTATCCACTGTACCACCTAACTACTCATTTAAGTAACTCTTACACAAATAACAGTTTATGGAGAGAAGAACAAGAAAAAAATTCATGTGTCCTTGGTCCATTCCTGCATTGGTATATCTCAAATGGGAGAACTTTCCATTTCTAGTTCTTATTTCCACTGCCATTTCCACACAAATACTGCCCAGCAATCAATGTAGAATATGTGTGTGCATAATATATATATATATATGTGTGTATGTATATCTATATGTATATATATGTATGTATATCTATATGTATACATAGTATATCTATATGTATACATACACACACATATATGTATATATGTGTGTGTGTGCACATATTTAATATATTTTTGTATATATGTATGTATATATCTTATCTGGCTCATCCCTGTCACATGCCAGGAATATATCATTTAACTCAGTTCACTGAGATGACTTGCCAGGACTCACACCCATCAAGGTATTTATTGCTCATTATCTGTTCAATGGTAGATGAAATTCAGGTTCATTTTCTGCCTTGTAATCAGTGGAACCATCATTAAATCAGATAAGATAACATTTTCCAGACATAAGTTCTCATACATAGGTGAAGTCCCATTGGGAAGTTTATTTAGCAGAATATTTAAAAAATACTCAGCTAAGATGTTGTAACATTTAGCTTTATATAGACACGACTCCCATTTCCTTCTGGAAAAACTTTTATAGGATTTGATGATGATGCAGGGTTATCTGCCAAGTTAGAACATATTGAGTTCCATATAAGTTGACTTTTCAGGAAGTTTCATGAAGAGATACATGGTTTTTCTGCTTAGACCAATCAAGTCCTAAGAAAAGATTTTATTTTTAAGAGAAAAACAACTTATCACAGGTAATAGAGGGAAGGGGGAGTCCTTGCAAAGACTGATACTTTTAACACTTGATTACTCAGCTGAAATCCCAGGGCTGAGTGCACAATTCAGACCTGGGATCAGAGAAATGAAGCTATTTGTTTTGCCTCTGATTCTGCTCTTTGACTTAATTCCATATAATGGATCTGTTAACTAGATGCTTATCTTAGTATTCAGTCTCATGTGTATCAGTCTATTTTGAAAACTAGAAGTCTTTGTGTGAATATTTCTGGCAAAAATCTGGTATGTCTATGGACAGGCCTTTGATTATTTCTCTATGCAAAAAAATTACTCATTGGTTTCTGCATGGATTTCCTAATCATGACTCAATCTAGTACCCTTTGATCTCAGAGTAGTTGTAGGAGAGAGCCAAACTGTACTGCTTTATCTACTCAGCTAACTTTAAAGGCTATTAAAAGCATAATTAAACTACACAAAAATAATAAAATTTTTGAGAGTAGACATTGTTATTTGTTTAGAATTCTCTGGAACCTAGCATACATAGTGCCTAGCATATTATAACGATTTCATATGTGTTTGTAGATTCAGTGATACATATTCATTCTAATGACTCATCAAAATCATGCATTCATTCATGGAAAACATTTACTTATTTAATCTGCCATTAAAACTCACAAAATATAAAAGACAGTACAGTATTCTCAAATGTCTGTGAATCCTTTAATTATGATGTTTATTAATATATAGTTTGATAAACAATAACATGATAACAAATTATTATTTGTGGGAAAATAAAAATTGTTCTAACAAGCCTCTTCAAGTAGCTTCAGAAAATCTCTACTATATGCTATTTGTACTTTGTTGCATCTACAGTGACCTCCCTAATACAGGAACACTAAAGTTTTATATTTAATGATACTCTCTGAAAAAAAAAAAGAAAAGAAAAAAAAAAGAAATCACAATGCAGTTCCAAACTTCAGATAAAATATCGAATGTCTTAATTTTTTGGTTCACAAGAAAGTGCAGTGTTACATTGTTAGTTACCGGTGATGATTTCTTCAACATTTGTCATTTATCACAAAAATGTGGATGGAGTTTTGTTTCAGTACGTTCTATTAGCAAAATTTCTTCTGTACAGAGCTCTGGTCTGAGAGAAGGAAAAAAAAAGAGAGAAATAGAAAGAAGATACAAAGATGGAATCACTGTTTACAAAACAGAAATAACATTTTTTCCCAAATAAAATATGAGTAAATCACTGTTGTAAATAAATCACTTTTCTGTTATCTATGTGACTCTTCCATGAGTTTGACTTTTTGATCATCACAATGAGAAAATAATTTAGTCAGATGATTATGTCTTAGATTTCTGCAAACTAGCTGACTAAATTATTTGTAGATTTATTTCTTTAGTTAGACAAAGAAAACAACATAATTATAACAGTTAGCAAGATAATTCAGGCTCAAATACATATTTTTATGGTGTTTTTTCCCTCAGATCTTTAGACAAATCTGGAACCAGTAATGAGTTATGGGTAATAGATTTGGTGATATTGATTATGTTTTATGAATTGAGTTCACTATCATAAATCAACCATTTATTAAATTATGCAAGGAAGATTTTACTTAGAGGTATTTTGGGGATTATATTTTTCATAAGATTTTTGAATTAGGCCCCCAAGGTTCAGGTTGTAGTTGTAACACCAGCAGAATATATTTTGATTTCTATTAGCAGAAACTCCTTTTCTTAAGTCCATTTCCATCTCCATAAAATCCTTCTTAGAGAGTATTCTTAGAAGTACAAGAAACATTGGGAAGGAATTTGGGTCTTGAGGGATGAGGTCTTTAGTTTTGGCATAGCTTTACATATATGTATATAGCAAGTGCAAACAGTAAATCTGTGACTAATGTAGATAAATGTATTTACATAATAGTTTTTTCTTATTTGGACTACCTCTTGAGAAACAGATAGGTGGAAGAAGTAGAAAAAATAAACAACAAAACTTTTGTAGCCCAACACATAATTCACCTAAATTGCCCTCCCTTACTAGATTCAGTTTTGAGTTCTAAGAATTAGTAGTCATTCTCCTGTCAATATATTTCTGATTTGTCTATCCTTGGTTTGTGAATGTTTGCTTTTTTTTTTTTTTTTTACTGAGTATTGGATCAGTATTGACTATATTCAATAACTACAAATATGCTACTATTTCATTGGTGAATATTCAAATATTGCAGTCTTCTAAATTATAGCTTGTAACCTTCCTGTCAGAGAAGTGCAGTATGGTGGAATGTGCAATGGACAGAAGGGAGGCTAGAGCTCTGAGTTCTAATCACTTGTGCTGCTCAATAGCAGGAACATGATGAGCAAATTTATCCATTATACAAAAGCATAAAGATACAGAACATGAAAAGCTTGCTGAATTTTTCATATATTCCAATACTATGAGAAAAGCAAATCTTTCAAAACATATAAAATTTATTTATACATGCAGCAGCAAATTTATTGTAAGCATCAAAGACCAAATACGAAAGTAAACTTCAAAAGTTATTGTCTTACCGTTCAGGAAAATGGAGTGATGTTAACCTGATATGGTGGATTTGATACTGGCAACTACGACATATTGCATAATATGGAATGTATTTCAAAATGATTTGTGAAATTTCTTTAAAATCATTGTAAAATGCAGCAAGAATACGAGTTTCTGAATATGCAGGAAATGTCCTTTTATCACTAAATTAAAACAACAACAACAAAAATTTATTGCATTTCAATATTCAAATCCTTTGAAATAAGATATATATTTTAAATGTGGCAGGAAATTCAATAATTATGACCATTTGATCTATGCAGCATAGTAATATTGTGCATTATATTTAAGATATCTTTTTAGTTTAATACCAAAAAATGGCCACATTTTATAGTATGCTTTTATATTATATACCTTTATATTAACTAGTAGAAATCTTTTGTATTTGATTTAATAAACAAATAAGAATGCAGTTCACTTATCATTTATTTTTATATAAATAAGACTTGAAATTTTATAGAAATGTTTATATTTGTGTTTAAGCAGGAATTAATTGTCATAATTATTTTGTTTTTATTTTATTTAATAAACTCTTTCTTCATAAACTATATAAGGCAAATATCAAATTGGCCCATTTCTAAATCACTTTTAGTTGCTATGTTTAAAAATTGATTATTTGTTTCTGATATTCATTAAAAAAAAACAAACTTTTTGAGTTCTGAATTTTTTCCCTTCTACTCCTTTCTGTTGAGAAGGCAATTAATATGACATCAATTTTTGTACAAATAGGTTATTTCCCCCCTCCCTTCCCCCTTAATCTCTTTGGAATGTAGGCCTTTGGCTAAGTCAAAAGACATGTACAATTTTATCACCCTTTGGGCACAGTTTTATTTGTTCTCCAAATGAACCAATTCATGATTCACATTCACAAATGAACCAATAATATCCGAGTGACCCTTTTTTTTTTGTATTTATCATGTTATGTTAGCAAATTTAGGAGATATGAGGTGGTACCCCAGAGTTATTTAAATTTTGCATTTCTCCAATCAAAAGTGATTTAGCATTTTCCCACTGTGATTATAGATAACATATTTCTTCTGATGAAAACTGTTTCTTCATATCCTTTAACCATGTATCAATTGAAGAAGGCTTTTATTTGTGTAAATTTGACTTAGTTACCTATATATTTTAGAAATATTCAGAAATGATGTCTTGATCAGAGATACTTGATATAAAAATTTCTCCTTATGCTTTTTTTTCCCATTCATTTTAATCTCAATTGCTTTGGTTTTATTTGTGTAATTTTTTTTTCAGTTTAACAGACTCAAAATTTTTACTTCCCAACACCCCTCTATTTCTTGTTGGCTATAAATTCTCTTATCATAAATCTGACAAGTAATTTTTGCTCTCCTAATTTGCCTATGATATCACTTTTTTTTTTTTTTAGTATATCTTTTGAGTTGGTGATCTCTATCTAATTTCTGAAAATCTACTTTCTAATTTTCCCAGTGATGTTGGTCAAATAATGAGTTCTCATCCCTAAAAGGTATATCTTTGGGTTCATCAAACATTTGTTTTCTATGGTCATTTGCTATGGTGCATTGTGTCCCTAATCTATTCCATGGATCTACCACCATATTTACTGTGCAGCACCAAATTGTTCTGATGATCACTGGTATGTAATGTAGTTTGAAATCTAGTATTATATTCTTTCATTGATTCCCTTAATATTTTTAATTTGTTTATTTTTCTAGCTCTATAAAATGATTTTTGGTTGATTGGTATGATCCTGAATAAATAAAGTAATTTAGATAGAATTATAATTTTTTCATATTGGTTGAGCCTACCCATAAGCAATTAATATTTCTTCAGTTGTATATATCTGTATTTGTGTGAAAAGTGCTTTGTAATTGTGCTCATATAGTTTCTGCGTTCACTTTGGCAGATAGATTCCCAAGCATTTTATATGCTTTGCACTTATTTTAAATGGAATTTCTCCTTCTAATGATTCATATTGATCTTTGCTGGCACTATATAGAAATGATGCTAATATTTGTGGGTTTGTTTTATATTTGCAATTTTGTAAAAATAATTGTGTTAACTAGGTTTTTAGTTGATTTTATAGCTATATCATCATATCACTTGCAATGAATTAAATTTTGTTTTCTTATTTCTTGTTCTTATTTCAATTTCATTTTCTTGTCTTATTACTATAGCTATTATGTCTAAAAAATATTGAACAATAGTAGTAATAATGGACATCTATGTCTCATCCCTGATCTTATTGAGAAGGTTTCAAGTTTATTCCTATTACAAATAATTCTTATATTTTTGGTTTAGATATATACAGAAATTATAATTTTTAAAAATCCATTAACTACTATATTTTCTAGTAGTGTGTGTTTATGTGTGTGTGCGCACATGTGTGTGTGTGTGTGTGTGTGTGTGTGTGTGTGTGTGTGTGTGTGTGTGTGTGTGTTTTGGAGAGGCAATTGGGATTAAGTGACTTCTGAGGGTCACACGGCTAGTGAAGTATTAAATGTCTGAGGCCAAATTTGAATTCAGGTCCTCCTGATTTCAGAGAGCCAATGCTCTCTCTATTACATCATCTAGCTGCCCCTATAATATATTGAAAAGGAATGAATGTTACATTGTACCAAATCCTTTTCTGCCTCTATTGATATAATCATTAGCTTTACTATTTTTTTATTGATATGATCAATAATTTTGATAAATTCCTAATATATAACCAGTCCCATTTCTATGTTGCTGTAATCTTCTTGTTGGTGTGCTTTTTAAAGTTTAATCAATATTCATTAGAAAAATTGGTCACTTAGGGGCAGCTAGGTGGCACAGTGGATAGAGCACCAGCCCTGATGTCAGAAGGACCTGAATTCAAATTCAAATGTCTGGGACACTTAACACTTCCTAGTTCTGTGATCCTGGGCAAGTCACTTAACCCTGATTGCCTCAGCAAAGAAGAAAAAAAAAAGGTCTACTGTTTTCTTTGTGTTTGCTCCTACTATTTTGAACCAAACCATATTTATATCATAAAAGCAATTTTCTAGGATTCCTTTATCTATTTTTTTCTGAATACTTTATATGGATTAGAATTAATTGAGCTTAAAATGTTTGTTATAATTCCCTTTTAAATCCATCTAGTTGGGACTAATTCTGTTCTATACCATCCTCAAGTCCTTTATGCAAAGATCTGTGCTATTAGATTATGAATTGCCCAGTATCGGAAGATATTGTTATGTCTTGAAATCTTATCCCCTAAATGATCAAAGGATATGAACAGACAATTTTTGGATGGAGAAATTGAAATTATTTCTAGTCATATGAAAAGGTGTTCCACTATTGACAAGAAAAATGAAAATTAAGACAACTTTGAAATACCACTATACACCTCTTAGATTGGCTAAGATGACAGGAAAAGATAAAGACGAATGTTGGAGGGGATATGGGAAAATTGGGATGCTGATGTATTGTTGTTGAAGTTGTGAAGAATGTGAACATTCTGGAAAGCGATTTGTAACTATACTCAAAAAGTTATTGAACTGTGCATACTCTTTGATCAAAAATGTTTGTGGCAGCCCTCTTTGTAGTGGCCAGAAACTGGGAATTGAATGGATGCCCATTAATTGGAGAATGGTTGAATAAATTGTGATATATAAATGTTATGGAATATCATTGTTCTAGAAGAAATGACCAGCAGGATGAATATAGAGAGGCCTGGAGAGACTTACATGAAATGATACTAAGTGAAATGAGCAGAACCAGGAGATCTTTATACACTTCAACAACAATTCTGTATGAGGATGTATTCTGATGGACTTGGCTGTCTTCAACAATGACAGGATCCAGATTAGTAATGAACTATCTACACTCAGAGAAAACACACTGGGAAATGAGTATGGATCACAACATAGCATTTCCACTCTTTCTGTTATTGTTTGCTTGAATTTTTGTTTTTTCTTTTTAGGTTATATTTATTTATTGGCTTCTTTCTAAAGCCAATTTTTCTTGTGCAGCAAGATAACTGCATAAATATGTATACATATACTGTATTTAACATATAATTTAACATATTTAACATGTATGGGACTACCTGCCATCTAGGGGGAGGGAATGGAGGGAAGGAGGGGAAAAATTGAAACAGAAGTTTTTGCAAGGGTCAATGTTGAAAAATTACCCATGCATAAGAAAAGAAATCTCATCCCCAAGGAAACCATCATCAGAGGGATTCCCTAGCAATAGGGAAAATAAGGCAATGGGGAAAGACAAATTACAAAACATCTGAGGAAAAAGACAATTCAAAGACTTTGAGATCAATCAGTTGGAAAGCCAATAACAATAAAAGGAAATATGACATCCAGATATAATAGACAAGTTCAGCATTGCATGAATAAATGTAAAACAAAGGAATATGATTCAATATGTGATAAAGCAGAGGACCTTGTGGATTACAAAGGGAGCACAAATATTCAGATGGTTCAAGAGAGACTACTCTTCTGAAAAGAAAATTTAGGCCTTCATGGTAGAAATTATTAACAGAATAGAAAAATTTGAATCTGTGGTGGCAAGTCTCATCAAGGAAACAAAAGATATGAAAACTGATTAGGAATGGAACTGATTCAGAACTGAAGGACAATTTAAAGAAGAACAGAAAAAAGAATAGGAAAAATGGGCAATGGGAAGATGAATTCAGTGTAGAATATTAACTTTGAAGTTACAATAAAATAGTTTCATGGAATCTGGTAGATATTCATAAACAAATAGCTAGAGCTAAGGAGAAAGATTGGCAATAAATCTATAAATGTAAGGGCCATGTATATAATCAGCTGCCATCTGTATAGAGGTAACAATTGAAATAGTGAGAGTATAAAAGATCTATAAGAAAGAAATTGCAGAGAGAAGATATGTCAAAGACAAACTTTTGGGGGAAGAACACATTCAAGGAGTAAGAAAAGGGTGAATATTCAGTCAAGAAGAAAAAGCAATATTTTGTAAAAGAGGAAAAGAATATCCATATGAAAGTTATCTAAAAATGAAATAGTGGTTGATATAGGATTAAGAACCTGAATTATCATTTGAACTTGATCTCCTCTTAAATGATCTTAGCCTCATTACTTTGTCTCTCTGAGAAGTTTCCTCATTTGTAAACTGAAAGAGTTGAAGCAGATATTCTCAAATCTTTCTCCAGCTCTAAAATTATATTAATGCAAATTTTCATTAATTTAAAATTGCCTAACAAGTGGGGTCTCCTGAAAGACAAAAATATTACTGTTAGTGAAAAACATAACCCAGTTATAACATAACTTACTGTTTAATTTTTGATGCTTCTACAATCCCATATTTATCTTTTAACTTAATTTCAAAAATACCTTGCTTCTGAATTTCATTCACAGTGCCAATATCAAGAGCATAATGATATACTATAAAATAAAAACATAAATTTTGAATTACATTATGTTTTTTATTCTTTTTTATCAATATGTATTTATAATTTTAAATGCCTTTTAATTTAAATTCACAAACTTTTCTCCTATATTTCTCCTCCTGTCTTCCCTTGAAACAAATAAAGAAAATATAATCAACAGATGTAGTGACCATATTTAATAGTAAAAACAACATTCTCAACTCCTACTCTTCCATCCTCTGATGCAGCAAGGAAGGGAATTGTATCCTCACCTCTATTCTAAAAATAAAATTAGTCTTTACAATTGCAGTGTTAAGTTTTTTCTTCTTTTTTCATTTATCTTATTTTTGTATCATAGGTAACATCACTATGTGCTCTCAGTGAAGCTTCCCTTAATTAAAAAAAAAATTAAAAGCAATTTTCCAAACCAGGAAACCAAATACACATACATTCTTTCTGATATCACATACAATATTGCACATCCATAAAACCCCTTCTCTGTAATAAAAAATAAGCTACTGCATTTCCTTAGCTCTTCTCATAGATCAAAAATTAGTTATAATTAATTGTTAAGCAGTGAGGTTTTTTTTTTTAACTGAATTTGTTCTGCATATATTTCCAAATGCATTGTGTATATTGTTTTTCTAATTTTACTTCAGCCTGCATTGATTCATATGTTTTCCAGTGTTTCTCTGAATTCTTGAATTGTCTTGATGTTATTCTCTCTGCCAATGAGATACATACTCTGGAAATGGAATTTTCTGGTCAGGATGGAAATTGGTTTGTCTGACTAAGGGAGAACTAAGGTTAAAAGATTTTTGCACTAGAGGAGAATTTTTATGAGAGAATCTAAATGTGGTTGTGTGGTGGTGAGGTAGTATGCCCTATTTGTGGTTTAAAGAATATAAGAGAACTACCTTCTTAATGGGACACTGATGTTGCTATGACCTCAAACTTGCAAGAGTACAAATCAGTCACTTGCAAGTGAGAAAGTCTCACTGAGAGTCAGACAGTGAGTTAAGCTTATATGCTGGTAATAGATTAGGCTTGAGGTAGGTCAAAATCAATTCTACTAGCCAGCAGAGAGTCTGAGACCAGTGGAAGAAGTACATATGTGTTGCTAGATATTGCTGAATTTTTCCATTTAGGAAAACAAATGCCAGAGGATAATTTTGCCTATTCGTATTCTCTCTTCTCTTTAAAGTTTTTATTTAAATTTATGGTCTATTAGAATTGAAATCCTTGATATTAAATTAAATTAAATATCAATTATGTCACATTCAGACTTGTATGCTTTTCCTTATTAGTTCTGAAATTAAAAAAGGAGAAAATGAATGGCTTGCTCATTTTTCTTTCTGTGTGTTGCTGGATCTCCCTCTCTCTTTCCCTCTGTCTCTCTTCCTCTCCCTCTTTCTTCTCTCTCTCTCTTCTCTGTCGATCTGTCTCTTAATTTATCATGGTTCAGTATGAGTGATCTGATCCTACAAGGAGATGTTATGGTCCAGAACTTGAAACAAGGTACTAAGTGGAATTGAGGAGACAGTGATTAAATCTAATTTAGCATTGATTTAATCCTATAACAAATAGTGGTTTCCTAGTGATATAATGATTGGTGTATACTCAGTGTGGGGCAAATAAATTAGAAGTTCTCAGGGCCAGAAAAGACAAGCCACTAGAAGCTCTTGGAGCCTGAGACAGAGTCATTCCATCTCCCCCCTTTGTGATGGCTGGAGGCTGAAACACAAACCTTTGGATTCAGAGACATTCGGATAGATTCAGAGGGCAGAGAAGGAGGCAGGAACTCAAGCCCACTGAACCAAGGAGAGAGATAGGCCTCAAAGAAAGCTAACCAGGCTCCAGGAAAGGAGACAAGACTTGGAAAGAGACAATAAAAGATTTGGATTTTAACCTCTGGCTACTCATGTGGTGATTACTGAACTGAAACCAAGGCTGCTCCCAGAGACCCAAGAAAACCTCAATACAGAACATTACATTTAAGAGAGAATATTACAATCATCAGTTCCTAGATGTTAACATTCAATAATGCCAGATAGCAATAGACTTCTATTCTTAACTTGTCTAATTGTTTATTTCTCCTTCATAAAGGGTGTGTCTTTTTTTTTTTTTCATTCTCATCTCAGCATTTGGTACAATGACACACAGAATTTTATAAATGCCAAATGACTGTTTGACAAAGTACTGAGATACTCAGTATCTCCATAGTGATGATTAGGCAAAAATAAACATCATTCCTACAGACTAGCTCTCTTTCTAACATTGTTAGATCAATAGGTATTTTGATATTGATACTTTTCTTGGATTTCATATTTCCAACAAGTTTTAAATATCTGGAGCCTGATGTCCCTAAAGATATTTCCAAAATTTAATTCATTATCTTTTCTACAAATATTGCTTTCTTTCTAATGTTCTGGTAATGTTATGGGCATTATCATCTTCCAATAATTCAGGCTCGCAATCTAAGAGTCATCCTCAACTCATCACTCTCTATATACTTTCTGTAACTAAGCTCTATCAATTCTATTTTCACAACATCTCCCACATATACCTCCCTCTCCTCTTGATAATGCCATAAAGCTATTATAGGTCCTCATCATTCCATGCCTAAACTATTGCTAATTGTTGGATTCTTTCTCTGCTCTTTCTACTCTCTGGGCTATTCAATTATCAAATTGATTTTCCTAAAGCACAGATCTGACCACATCTCCCCCTTATTCAGTAAACTTCACATCATGGATCAAATAGGAAATCATTAGTTTTATCTTTAAACTTTTTCATACGTTTCAAGGATATACTCTGCAATCCAATGAAACTGGACTCCTTGAAATGCCTGGAACAAGACTTTCTATTACCTAACTTGTTCATTTGCAGTAACTGTCTGGAATTCTCTCCTTATCTATTCCTGATATCCTTAATCTCAGTTTCCCTCCCTTTGTAAGAACCTTTTGCTGGTGCTTTTTCTTTGAGATAATCTGAAATTAATCCCACATATATTTGGTGTTTATAAAATTATTCACATATTGATTCCTCATAAGCTCCTTGGGAATATGGATTTCCCCCCCCCCATAACTTTAAGAATAATGTCTGGCATGCAGTAAGCACTTTAAAATATCGGTTGACCTTATTTTGGGTAGAAATAATGGAGTTTCATTCACTTACATATTTTATTACCAAACAAAATCTTTATATTGCTAAACAAAAATGAAAACTACAGTCTATTATAAAAGGACATGTTGCAGTTAGGGTGGCAGCAGGTTAAATATTCAGGAAGAAATGCAAATTAAACTATAAAAAACTATTTTTCCTTAATATAATCACTTACGACAGAATGGCTCCTTTGGTGAAGTATCAAAATAAGCTTCTAAATGAGGATGATCCCTTTTAATTATATCATTTTTCCAATGGTCAGCATAATAACCTGCAAATTGAATCACAAAATTGAATCACAAAGTGGAATATATGAGGTAGAATTCTTGAGGAAGGAAAAAATGACAGAAATTTTTATTGGATTTTATAGTGGCTCACAAAAATGTTATACTCCCTCAAAATGTTTTCGCCACTTCTCATGAATTATGTACATATAATCTTTTTTGTCAAAGTGTTTGACAATTATTGTTTTGCAACTCTGATAATGTGCTGGTTGCTAATGGAAAAAAAAAACAGCTAATCCATATGTGTTTTATGTCATAATCCAAATTAACGAATAGAGTGATGTGGTTTGTCCCTATCCCATTTCATTTCCTGACACAAGGTCCAACCTTGTATTTTGAAGAAGAAATATTTTATCATCTCCAACAAGGATCCTGATAATCTCTGAAAAGTGATAAAACAATTCTGTTGTTTCAGAGCACTTCAAACAATCTATGAATCTTTTTTTAGTCTAAGATAGAATGTATTTATGCCTAGAAATACATATTTATGCCTGGAAATACAAATGTTTTCTTGGAGCTATAAATATTAGTACAAATATTTTCATTTTCACAAAATATAACATTGATCCTATATAACTTTTACCTGTTGTGGGGCATAAATTTAACCCGAAGTCTTCACACTTAGTACATTTACCATTTCTATATTCTTGATATGAATTGCAAGGATATGCAGTTATATTGCACTCTGTTGCCAGAGTTGAGATGAATATAAAAACTGCTCTCTGGTGGTCACATTTTATATAAGCGAGTCCTTAATGATTAAAAACAAAGAAAAAATGGAAATTGTTTAAATAAGTTTAAATACATTTTAAACTAAAACTAAGCTAAGAAATACCAAGGTGCCTCCCATATATTAAGCTCACCTGCCTTAAGAAAAGTATACATGTATTGAAAGTGAGGGCTTAACTTAAAACTTTTGTTCACCAACTGTAATAAGCTGTTGGAATTTCCATCTTTGCCATATCATTTTAGTGGAAATCTAAAAGAGTCTGTTTTGTTGTTTATTATTCATTCAATTGAGTCTTACTCTTTGTGATCCCATAGAACATAGCTCACTAATGTTATTCATGCTGTTTTTCTGGGACCACCACATGTTGAGCCATCTAGCTGTTTCAGAGGAATTGTACCTATTCAATGTCATCTTTTGTTCAAGATATGCTTTAGATTTGATCTTTCAAATACTATTCTATACATTTCATGGATTGATATTGATATCTAACCACCATTTATAACCTGGTTTTTCTGGGATATATTTTTTCAGCATAAAGAGATTAACCAAGAATAGGAAAAGATCAGGTATACAAAAGAATCTAGAGGTCATTTGCAAGTAAAAGGAAAAAAAAAATATGTCAGCAAACATGGGAGGATAGTTCAGGCATCTCCAAGCCATGCTGCTTAATTCCTCCCTTCATTATCATCCCCTATTCACCAAGTCTTTAATGCATTCCTGAGATTACCATGTTCTTATTGGTGAGTTTTCTTCCTATATTGACTTGAACTAGGTTTCTGTATCACTTCTTGGCTTTTTTGACACAATGATAGTGATGAAAAACTGCCCTTATCTCCAACAAGTATCCATTTAAACCCCTCTTATGTATTGTTTTTCTCCATTTAAGTAGAAGCTGCTCAAAGGCAGAAACTATCTTTGTGATCAATATTTGTATCTGCAGTACTTAGTACAAAGTATGGCACAAGTAGCAAGAGTATACAATTTCACTCTGTCTTTCTTTCCCAAATAATTTATTTATAAATAAACAATTTCAGAATACATATTTGAAATTTCATAGATGTCAGAAGCTGCCTCACAAAAGAAATATTTGTCCTTGCTACTAAACTTCATTTTCAGGCTTTCTAAGGCCAATTATTTTCAATTCCATTTACTCAAAAGCAATTCATGCTTACCAAAATATAAAACCAATAGACTTAGAACAACAAAGTACTTTCAGTTATCAAGTCCCCTTTATATCCATCCTATATTTACTACTTCTGGATTTATTGCTTGTCAACTGATCTATAAATTTATTTTTCCACCTGGATCTTTTCCGATTTTTTTATATATGAATTTATGGCAGCTTTAGGTCTCTGAAACTATTTCAGTAGAGATCTATAGAAGTTTATACTCCAGTTTCAATATCTGCTTCATACATGCTTCAAGATAAAACCCTCACAAAGTTTTGTTAATTTTTTCATAATATGACCATTATTTTAAAAGTAAACCAGGATACTCTGCAGACTTAAAATGTCTGACCTTAACCAAATGAATCTTCAGTTAGCTGATTTTCTCCATCTATAATTAGCTATCTTCAGCTGAATATGGGATTTAACTTCACATGCAAATACTTAATTTTTCTTCCTTCATATTTTTAATTTGATGGATTTTGATAATGCAAGAATTGTGTTAAAGAACATACTTATGTCCACATACTAGCTATGGTTAAGAGCTTTAAAGATGACGTATAGGCCTCTTGAATGTGGAAAAATAGCAAAAAATAGGTTAAAAAACACTGCTAAAAAGGGGGAAAATGTTTGTGACCAACAAGAAAATACAAAGACTGAAGCAGTGAAAAATGGAGAAATAATATTTGCTGACAAAACTCACATTTTTATTGAAGTCTATACCAATCATTGTCATAAACATATCAATATGCTGGAAAAATTAATGAAATGATAATTAATTGATCTAAGTTCATAGCTTAGCTTTGGGGCTTACTTAATTATTGAATATTTTGGAGCCTATTATCTCTACAAAATGAAAGAGTCAGACTATATTTATCTGAAATCTCTTCCAACTGTGTTATTTTTTTCTTAGAAATTTTTAGTATGCTTTCCATAGTTTTATCAATTAGTGTTTCAAGTTCTCATATTATTATTAATATTTTTTTCTTTCTAAAATCTGATAAACATTCTAGGGTAAAATTGCAAAAGATCTACCTGCAAATATTGATGTGGGGCAGCCAGGTTGGTTTCTTCCTCCATTGGGATAAAAATCCAAATGTCCAACAGAGTGGCTGATACCAAGACCTAAGGATAAATCATTCAGGAATGATAACTTGTATATGATACAGTCAATAGTACAGAGTATAAAAAAGACCATTATCTTAGAATTTTCAGATATTTGGATAAAACTTAAAGAAAAAATGATAATATAAGTTATATATTCAAGGAAGAATTCTATATATTCTGTCTATTGTAAAATAAGTTCCCAGCACATTGGAAATATCCTACTTATTAATAAGAATCTTTACTCTCCATTTCCATCCAATCCATTTTCATCCTTTTAGTCTATCTTTTGTTCTCCATGATCTTTGAAATATGATTTCTAAGAGGTTAAAATATCACACTTCATGCTAAAAAGCTGTAAAATATCATCATACATACATTTTGGGGGTTTATGTACATGTGTGTGCACATGCATGTGCATGTGTCTATGTATATAAAGAGGATCAACAAAAACTGAAACAAATCAAGACGTTTTTTTTTGCATTATTGCTATGATCTGTCAATTGAAAATTGTTTTTAATTAAGATTCCATTGAGATGCATGTTTAGTGAGTCCCAATCATGGAGATAATAAACTGAGATAATACACATACCCACACATATGTATACATATGTATATATGTGTATATGCATGCATTGTATATATGAGTATAAAATCTACTTGCATTGCAAAACCTTTTATTAGGGTTATGTGCCAAGATTATTGAAATTTTAAGTCATGATATTTAGGCAAGAGTGTAGAATATTGTCATAGATGTTTAGCTAATATGAACATAGTAAACAAAAAATATGGATGAGCCAGTACTTCTCTGTATGGAGCAGTATAAAGAATAAAACTTCTCAGAGAGTAATGCTAGATCCAGTCTTGTTTAACATTTTTATACAAAATTCAGAGTGAAAAGCATATAGGTATCCTAGAAGTTTATAGATGACACTAAGCATTTTCTAAAATAGATGATGGGAGGTGTTATTGGAATGAATAATAATATCAATAGCTCCTAAGAAAGCTAAAATCCGATTCAAACCCACATTTTTATTAAGCGTTTGTTCTGGCACTATTATTAAGGTTTGGACATTGTAAATACAAAAATCAAAAAGTGAAATGATCTTTGTCTTCAAAGTGACATGTTATAATAATTTAATCTTATTAAACCTATAAAAGATTAAATTCCATTCCACCCACAAAGTTTCTTTTTTTTCTCTTTTCATTTTTTTATATCACCAATTGTTTCTTTTTCTATTATTTTCAAAGGAAATGAAAAAATGAAGTTATTATTACCATGAGCATCAGAATGGATGATATCAACAAATTGTGCATCTGTATTATCTAATCTCATTTTTATTGGTGCATTATTGAAACCTGGTCCTGCTGGGTCAATACCTAAAATGAAAGAAAGACGTTATCATTCTAAAAGGTAAGTATAACTTCAGTGCTCATGAGAATGGGCAGTGAAATATTAGAACCAAACTACTTCTGACCTTGAAATTAAGATGTACTGATAATGTTTTTAAAAAGAAAAATAAAATCTGGAATGAATAAATGACTTTATTCTTGAATGATTTTATTTATTATTAGCTCATTGTGAAGTTGATTTTAAAAATCACCTTGCCTATTTGATCATCAAAAATAACATTGAGATTTTAACTTTTGTTTTTATTTTTTAACTATTTTTAATTTATAAAATAAAATGAGTGTTAAAAAGTGTGCTTCAATGTGCAATTAGAGTTCATCGGTTCCCTTTTTTGGAGATAGCATTTTTCATTGGGGATCTTTTGGAATTATCTCCAAACATTGTCTTGACCAAAATAGCCAAATCTTTCATAGTTGATTGGCCTTACAATATTGCTATTTCGTTTTATAATTTTCTGGTTCTTCTCACTTCACTTTTCACAAGTTCATATAAGTTTTCCTAGGTTTTCTTTTTCTGAAATAATTCTACTTTTCATTTCTTATAACACAATAGCATTCTATCATAATCATATACTACAACTTGTTCAGCCATTCCCAATTAATGGTCCTCACCTTGATTTCCAATTCTTTGTTACCACAAAAGGAACTGCTATAAATATTTTCATATAAATAAGGCCCTTTTCCCATTTTCCATTATCTCTTTTGGAGACAGATCTATTAATGATATTGCTTGATCAAAAGATACATCCAGTTTGATAATCATTTGGGCATATGTCTAAATTATTCTTTGATTGTTAGACAAGTTCACAACTCCACCAAAGCTACATTAGCATCCTAATTTTTCCACATTCTCTGTAGTATTTGCAACTTTGGTCATATTAGCCAATCTGCTAGGTATGAGGCTGCTATTCAAAGTTGTATTCATTTGTATTTCTCTAATCAATAGTAATTTAGAGTATTTTATGATTATTGAGAACTTTGATTTCTTTTAAAATTACCTGTTCAGACAATTTTCAGATGATTAAATTAAAGCCAACTACAGTTATATGAAAAAATGCTCTAAATCACTATTAATTAAAGAAATGCAAATTAAAATGACTCTGAGGTACCTCATCACACCTGTCAGATTGACTAAGATGAGAGGAAAAGATAATGATAAATGCTGGAAAGAATGTGGGAAAACTGGGACACCAATGTATTGTTGGTGGAATTGTAAAATGATCCAACTACTGGAAAGAAACTTAGAACTATGCTCAAATAGCTTATAAAACTGTGCATCCCCATTGACCAAACAGTGTCATTACTGGATCTGTATCCCAAGGAAATCATAAAGGAGAACCCACATATACAAAAATTTAGCAGCCCTTTTTGTGGTAGCGAAGAATTGGAAAATGAGTAGATGCCCATCAATTGAGGAATGGCTGAATAAGTTGTGGTATCTGAAGATATTGGAATATTATTGATCTATAAAAAAAAATGAACAAGTTGATTTTAGAAAGGCCTGGAAAGATTTACATGAATTGATGCTGAGTGAAACAAGCAGAATCAGGTATATGTTGTACACTAAATAGCAAGAATGTGTGATGATCAACTATGAAAGGCTTGGTTCTTCTCGGTGGTTCAGTGATCTAAAGCAATCCCAGTAGACTTTGGACAGATTGCCAATTGCAATCAGAAAAAGAACTAAGGCAACTCAATGTAAAGCAACACATGCTATGTTATCTTCCTTTTTTCTGTTTTTTTTTATTTCTCCAATAGTTTTTCTCTTTTGTTCTAATTTTTCTCTCCCAACATGATTCATAAAGCATGTGTATTAAAATAAATAAATTTACTTAAAAATGAATAAGTAAATGAATAAAAAAAAGAAAGAAGAAAACTAACTTTATATGCTCTGACCATTTAAAAATGGGTTATTTTTGTAAATAAAACTGTTAAATTTGATAAATGAGGTTTTAATCAGAAAAAATAATCTTACTGTAAATTTTTCTCCCTTCTGATCCCATTCTGCATTACTTTTGTTTATAAAGAAGCCTTTAAAATTCATGTAGTCAAAATTCACATGCTCCTTTTTATCTCTTGATTGGTCATAAATTCTTCTCTTACATATAAACATGTCTTATTTTCAAATATTCTTTATTTATTTATGATATTAGTTTTTATGTGTAAGTCACACATTTAACATGTTATAAAATGTGAGATGTTGGTTTATTCCTAGTTTCTGCCAAACTGCTTTCCAGTTTCCACGGTAGTTTTTGTCAAACGTTTTTATCCAAAAATGTAGATTAGAGAGAAAGGAATAAAGAAGGGGGAAAGGGTGACATAGGATAAGGTGAATTACAGAAGAATTTTTAGGTAGGTAATAGTAAGGTAAATTAAGGAGTAAAATGAAAGTACAAGAGTTAGGAAATAAGAGATAAATACTATAACAAGGATCGAGAGTAAAATTTATTAGAAATAAAAAAGTAGAGCTAATAATCATTAACCTCAGATAAAGTTAAACTTAAAGATTTAATTAAGAGGGAAATCTACATCATCCATCATCCATATCAATATTGTTTTAGATGCATGTTCATGTATATATATATATTGTGTGTGTGTGGTTGCTTGTTGTATGTGTAGATAGATATAATGTATGTGTGGGGATTCAGTTTTTATCCAAAAGCTTGAATCTTAGGGATTATCAAACATTAGTTTACTATGGTCATTTAGTATTACATACTAAATCTATTCCATTAATTCACTAGTTTAATTGTTTAATTACCAGTGTATAATTATATATAGAGAGTACATACCTTATATACTAACATATAATTGCTTATGTACCAGCTTATTTTGATGATTACTACTATGTAATGTAATATAATTTGAAATCAAGTATTACTGAGCCAATTGATTTCTTTTACATTTTTCTCATTGATTTTCTTAATATTCTTGACTTTTTGTTTTTTTCAGATGAATTTTGTGACCATTTTTTTAGCTGTATAAAATAATTCTTTAGTAATTTGACTGATATGGCATTGAATAAGTAAATTTATTTTTAATTATTTATTTAAACTAAATACAAAATAAGAAAAAAAACACAAAATATAAAAAAGATAGAAAAACAAAATAAAACAAAACATTGTTTGTGCCCAGCAGAAAATCAGGGAGGATTCAAAATAAGTAATAATAAATTTTCCTTTCAAGAAAGCATATATGAAAACAGAAGACAATATATTCATGACTATCCATTTGTGAGTGCTTCCTTTTAGGTTATTCTTTTGTTCTCTGCTGTTTCATGTGTTACTTTATTCTTTTTTCCCTTTTCATTACCTACCATAAGCAGGCTACAATTAACCACACACACCACACACACACACACACACACACACACACAAACTCTGTGTGGGATATCTATCCCACACATACATTATATCTATCTACACACATACATACTCCTACAAGCAAACATGCACACGTACATGTATATACATTTATACATGCAAACATGCATCTAAAACAATATTGATATGGATGATGGATGATGTAGATTTCCCTCTTAATTAAATCTTTAAGTTTAACTTTATCTGAGGCTAATGATTATTAGCTCTACTTTTTTATTTCTAATAAATTTTACTCTTGATCCTTATTATAGTATTTATCTCTTATTTCCCATCCCTGCTAACTCTTGTACTTTCATTTTACTCCTTAATTTACCTTACTATTACCTACCTAAAAATTCTTCTGTAACTCACCTTATCCTATGTCACCCTTTCCCCCTTCTTTATTCCTTTCTCTCTAATCTATATACCTTATCCCAAGGCCATAAATCTATACATCTTTCTATACCCCACCATATCTTATTCCCCCTCCACTTATTTCTTTAAAGATTTTGTAGAATGCTATATCCTTCATGGTGTAGTGTTCCCTATTTAACCCAATCTTGATGTGAGTAGGTTTTCAGAATTACTAGCCTTTCTTCTCTCTCGAACACTTCTGTATCAGTTCTTCCTCTGCACCTTATTCTTATAACATCATTACTATTTTTACCTTTTCCTAGACAATTTTTCAATTAAAATCATTAAATTCAAATAAATCATATTCAACTCTTCCCCAATATTTCTTTTAAGCTACCCAAGTACTGGTGTCAATTTTAAAATATGGTATATATTTCCATGCAAAAATATTAGCAATTGAGTTCTTTGAAATTAATGTCTAATATTCTAATGTCTAATGTTTAATGTCTTATATTTTAAAATATTTTATCAAGTTTGGGTTTGGTCGAGATAGTCTTGAAAGTCTGGAATTTCATTAAATATACATTTAAAAATTAATATTATAGTTTGTTTTACTAGATAACCTATTTTTAGCTATAGGTTGAATTCTTTTGATTGTCAATATATATTTTTCCAGGACCTGCAGTCTATTATTATAGCTGCTGATAAATCCCATATAATTCTAATTGTGGCTCCAATTATTATTATTTTTTTTGTTGTTGCAAAATTTTCTCTTTGAACTGGGGTTTTTGAAATTTGGCAGCAATATTCCTATGTTTTTGTTTTTGTTTTTGTTTTTGTTTTGTTTTGTTTTGTTTTGTTTTCACCACAAAGGTGGTAATTGGTGGATTCTTTTCTATTTGTGTTTTCCATTTGTGCTGTATCACTTTAGGAAAATTTTCTTTGATTATTTCTTGCATTATTGTGGCAAGGTTCTTTTTTGATCACAGCTTTCAGGTAGTAAAATTATTCTTATAATTTCTTTTCTTAAACTGTTTCCCAGATCTTTTGCTTTTTCTCTTATGTTTAACATTCGGTTGTCTTTTCTCACTCTTTATATGTTGTTTTATCTTTTCTTGGTCCCTGATACCTTCATTGGTTTCCCCTTGCCAAGTTTTAATTTTCAAAGAATTATATTCTTCTTTAAGACTCTGGCTATCCTTTTCTAGTTAGTTAATTTTTTTGTCAGAATGCTTCTTGAATTGTTCTTATATATTTACTTTTTCTCTCTCATTTGATTTTTTTCAAATCTTTTTTGAGTTCTATAAATTCTTTCTGGGCAGATAATTATCTAATACTCTTTGAGGTAGAAGAAGATTTTTTTTTTATTTCATTATCTTCTTCTGAAGATGAGCCACAATCTTCCCTAATGCCATTGTAACTTTCTGTGGTTGAGTTCTGTTACCAAATATATATATAAAATAATAATAATAATAATAATAATAATAATAATAATTATTATTATTATTTTATTTTATTCTAAGCACCTCTAATCCTGGAGTAGAGGGAAAGATGCCTCTAGCTTCACTTCAGCTTTCTCCTCTAAATTTGAACTCCAAACCAAAAGCTCCACTCTCCTCAGAATTCATGAACTACCATACTGCTTCAGCAGTGTCAGGCAGGGATCCCATTCTGTGCTCCAGACACTAAAAATATACCCAAACCTCTGAAAAGTTGATTCCACTCATCATTGGTATATAGAAAGTGAACACACTTATAGACAACACAAAATCCAATAGACTTGAAAGAAGAATAGCTCTTGTCATGAGAGAACTCAACAGGTATCTCATTCAAATAGCAGTCTTATGGAAGCAAGGCTGGCAAATGAAGGACAGATTATTGAAGTAGGATCTGGACACATATTTTTTCTGGAGTGGCCAAAATGAAAGGGAGTGCTGTGAAGCTGGTGTAGGTTTTGTGATCAAACTAATCTAGAAAACAAACTCTCATACTTTCCAAAAAAAGAGTGAATGATAGGCTCACAATGTGATTGTTCCTTCTGGGAAAATATCATTCCACAGTATCTAGGCTTTCATCATGATGAACCCTGGCGAGATTCTTATGAAGACCTGGAGACCCTTATCATCAATGTGCCAAAAGCAGACAAGCTTATAATTGTGTGACTTTAATGCTAGAATAGGCTTTGGACTACCAGATGTGGTAGAGAATTCTTGGGAGGAATGGAGATGGGAACAGGAACAGCAATGTACATTTACTATTGAAGACTTGTGCATCTCATGACTTTCTCATCACCCATGTATTCAATTTACCTAAATCCAATAAAAATTCATGAATTCATCCTTGCAGCAAACATTGGCATTTAATAGATTATGTGATTGTAAGGAGAAGAGACAGAATATGAGAGTGACAAAAGCAATGTGTGGTACAGAGTGCTGGACTGATCATAGACTTATTTTCTCTAAGCTGAATATTCACATTCAAGAAAAATAGCAGCCCCAAGGCAAAAAGGCTACTGGAAGAATTAATGTCAACAGGTTAAAGTGCTTCACTGAAAGGGAACAGTTTGTTGCTAACTTAGAGGTAAGTTGAACTAACACACAGTTGACAACAATGGAGCAGAATAGGAGTGGGCAGCTTTCAGAGATTTGGTGTACCAAGCTGCATTTGCTCATCTGGATCAGAACTCTGGCAAATATCAAGATTGGTTTGATGAAAATGATGGGGAAATTCAGAAGCTGCTAAATAAACATTTGAATGCTACCTTTTTAAAGATGCATGAACTACAGGCTGGATAGTTCATGCATCTCTAGGAAGGTAGCATTCAAATCCACCAAAAGTAAAGTACAATTAAAACTTAGAGAGATGCATGATTCTTGGGTCAATAAGAAGGCAGATGAAATTTGGTTTTATGCTAATAATAACAATCCAAAGTACTTTTGTGATGCTCTGATAGGGTTTTGTTGATGGTGCCACTCTGATTAGTGATAAGAAAATGATCCTAGAGAGGTATGCTGAACAATTTCACAGAGTTCTCAACATATTGTCATCAATCAATGTTGAACTATTGATTATTTACCTTGTTGGAACCAATCCCTAGCTGAAGTTCGTTTTGAGAGATTTTGAATGCCATGAGGCTACTTTTGTGTGATAAAGCACCAACTGCTGATTCTATTCCAGCTGAAATTTACAAGTGGGGGCTCCATTGCTCATACAAAAGCTGAATGAAATTTTCCACATTATATGACAAGAAGAGGTTAAACCCCAGAAATTCAAGGATGCCTCTATTGTCTACCTTTGTAAAGGTAAAGGCAATAGATTATCTTGTGACAATAACTGGAGGGGGGTCTCTCTCAGTTTCTGGCAAGATTCTTGCCAGAGTCTTCCTTAATAGACTGACCCTACACCTGAAAAAGTCATCTACCTGAGAACCAGTGTGGCTTCAGAAGGGTACAAGGAACAATTGATATGGTGCTTACTACTTGAAAATTCCGGGAGAAATGCCAGGAGCAAGACAAATGTCTATATATAACATTTGTAAATCCACCAAGGCTTTTTGATACTGTTAGTGGAAAGGGCTTATGGAAAATTATTTCAAAATTTGGTTGTCCACAGAAGTCTATCAGTATAGTACATCAATTTCATGATGTCATGCTTGCCCAGGTTCTGGACAGTGGACAATGCTCTTGAACTTTTCCTGTCACCAAGTGTAACGTGCTGTTGTCTCCAGAAACTGCCTATCGCTCTCTGGTCTAGAGAAGAGACTTCTTCCTCCAGAGAGCCGCCTCAAGTCTGGCCTAGAGCAGAGATTCTTCTTTCCTCCAGAGAGCTGTCTCAAGTCTGGTCCAGACAAGACTCTCTCCCTATCTCTAGAGTGCCTCCCTGTTTTATCCTCCCAGAGAATGGGCGTGGGATAATGCAAGGGCTTCTGGGGAAAATTACTTCAACCAATGAACTTGCTCCTCCTAAGCATGCAAGCTCCTCCCCAAGAGGTCACAGAAGTAAAAATGCCAGTAAAGGCCGAAACTAGAGAATTGTCAAGTACCGACTTAGCACTTAGTAAGAACTTATCATCTCATTATCTTATTAGCACTTAGTAAGAACCTAACAACCAAGAAACAAGGTTGTATGCTTGTCCCCATACTTTTAGCATGATGTTTTCAGCTATGTTGGAATCAAAGATATGGAATCAAAGTCAACAGCACCGATGATAAATTCTTCAACTTGAAAAAACTACAAGTTAAAGCTAAAGAGGAGGGAGTATTGATGCATGATTATTTTGTTTGCAGATGATTGTGCACTCAATGCAGCCTTTAAAGTTAAGATGTAAGAAAGTTCAGATCAATTCTCTGCTGCTTTTGTTAATTTTTAGCTAACAATATTAAAAATACACAGGTCCTCTGTCAGCCAGCACCATACATATGCGGAACCATCAGTTACAACAAATGGTTAAGTTTTGGATATTGTGGATCAGTTCTCTTACTGTGGCACTATACTTTCCAGAGATGTTCACAATAATAATGATATTGATACACACGTTGCCAAAACTAGGTCACTGTTTGGGAAGCTCCAAAGAAAAATATGGCAGAGGAAAGGTATTTTATTGACTACCAAACTGACTACCAAATTTATTGCTTTATGTCTATGAATTCTGGACAGCATATCAGTGCCAATCCAGTAATTGATTGCTTTTTTGGAATTCTTAGGAAGATTCTGAAGATTACTTGGCAGAATAATATACCAGACACTGAGGTCCTTTCTCAAACTAAACTGCCAAGCATCCCAACTCTACTGCCAGAGAGCACTTATTCCATTGGGCTGGCCATATTGTTCAAGTGCCATATGTACACTTGCCAAAAAGATTATTTTATGGAGAACTCACGCAAGGCATGAGTATTTGGTGGTCAGGAAAGCTGATACAAGGACATTCTCAAGGTTTCAAGAACTTTAGAATTTATTATATGATATGGGACAGACTGGCACAGCATTGCCCAGCAAGGCATGCCCTTATTTGCTCTATAAGCAAAGCAGAATTGAATTAGCTCAGAAGAAACATGAAATGTGCAAAGTTAGAGAAGCCACACAAAGTATTTATAGGACTATTTGTATCCAATCTGTGGCAGAGTCTTTTGAGCTTGTATTGGTCTGAGCAGCCCCAGTAGGATACACTGTAACTTGACTCTAGCATAATGATGCCGTTTTGGTTCTCTTCAAGAATAAAGGACAAGAACCAACCAAACATTGGGTGTGCTGGTTTCTTCTTACTCAGGGCTGCATCTCTGCAGCACAGATGGGCCTGGCATTTCTAATCAGCAGAGAGGTTCCCTCAGTTTTCCTGGACTCACACCTCTAACTTCTCACACTATCCAGGAGGTGAAAGTTTCTGCAATACAGGCTGAGGCTCCAGCTAAACCTAGGTTCAGGGTTTTCCACTTGCTATTTCTGAGGAGCTAGCCGGGGGTGGGGGGTGGAGGGGGGTGGTGGTGGTGAGGGGGGGGTGTATTTTTACTATATCCAGGTTAAACCCTAATCCTTTCTTCCAGTTTTCTCAAGTTGTCCTCAAGAGGACTCCTGTTCGTCCCCAAGTCTTCTTTGTTTTTCATTGGTATATATTCACTCTGAGACACAATTAGTTTTATTTGTGAGGGAAATATGGAAAGCTGGAAAATTTCTCACTTATTCTGCCATCTTCCCAGAATCCTTTCCTCATTAAGTTTACTTATTTAGGTAGAAATATCTATTTTTTTAGTTGGGGCTCAGAATACCCATGCATATAATTGCTATTTCTCCAATTATTTAAATCTGATGGGTGAAAAGTGTTTTCTAATTGTGTTCATATAAAAAACTGTGTTTGACTTGACAGGTATACTACTTAATATTTTATATGATCTATGGTAATTTTAAATGGAATTTCCCTTTCTATCTTTGTTGCTGAGTTTTGTTGGTAGTATATAGAAATTCTAATGATTAATGTGGGTTTCTTTTTATATTCTACAACTTTTCTGAAGTTCTTTCAAAATTTTGAAAATTGATCCTGTTTATCACCATATCACCTGCAGAGAGTAATAGTTATTTCTCATTTACTTTTATTCTTTCAGTTTCTTTTCCCATTGCACATGTTTAACCTATATTGGATTACTTGTTTTCCAGGCAAGGGAGAAGGGTAAGAAGGAAGGAGAAACTTTTGGAACACAAGGTTTTGCAAGAATGAATATTGAAAACTATCTTTGCATGTATTTTGAAAAATAAAAAAAAAACTATTATTATTTTTAAAATTTATTTTTCTTGCCTTATTTTGTAGCTAGTATTTAGTACAATATTCAATAATAGTGATGATAATGGAAATTCTTGCCTTACCCCTGAAAGCGTTATGTTTATTTGCCTCAAAGATAATGCTTGGTCTTGGTTTTAGATAGATACTACTTATTATTATAAGAAAGATTCCATTGATTAGAATTTTCAACTGTGTTATTTTTTAGTAAGAAAGGATGTGGTGCTTTTCAAAGGCATTTTCTACATTCATTATATAATCATATGGTTTTTAATCAGTCTCATTATTAATATGGCCAATTATGTTCATCATTTTCCTAATATTTAACTGTTCCCTCATTGCTGATATAAATGCCAAACAGTTATGATATGTTTATGATATACAATCTCTTTGCTGGTGTTTTTATTCAGATTTTTTTGCATCAATTAAGAAATTATCCTATACCATTTCCAATGACCTTGTGATGAAGAGATCCATCTGCACCCAGAGAGAGGACTGTGGAGACTGAATGTGGATCACAACATAAAATTTTTACTTTTTGTTGTTGTTTGCTTGCATTTTGTTTTCTTTCTCTGTTTTTCCTTTTTGAACGGATTTTTCTTGTAGAGCATGATGATTGTGGAAATATGTATAGAAGAATTGCACATCTTTTAACATATTTACTTGCCATCTAGGGAGGTAGAGGGGAAAGGGATGGAAAAAATTTAGAGCACAAAATTTTGCAAAGGTGAATGTTGAAAATTATCTATGCACATGTTTTGAAAATTAAAAGCTTTAATAAAAAAGATTTAAAATTAAAAGTTGATATACATGTATAATCAGAAAAAAGAAAACAATAATAAAAAAGAAATTATCCAATAGTTTTCTTACTGTTTCTTTTTCCTCTGCCTGATTTAGGTATCAAGCCATATTTGGGTCACAAAAGACATTTAATAGAACTCCCTCACCTATTTTCCAAATAGTATATATAGTATTGAAATTACTTGTTCCTTACATGATTGGTAGAATTTCTTTGTAAATTCATCTGGCTCAGGGGATTTTTAATTAGGGAGCTTGTTAATGATTTCTTTAATTTCTTTTTTTTAAATACTGTTATTTCAGGATTCCATTTCCTTCTCCATGAATCTGGGCAATTTACACACACACACATTTGCAAATATTCATCCACTTAACTTAGAGTATTAGATTGATTTGGGCAAAAGTATCTCCTATACAAATAATTTGATTTTTTAGCTCAAATTAAAACAAGTGGTTTGTCTATTATACTCTCTCCCATCACTAAGAAGTCCCCAGCTTTTGGTTTTATTTGTTAATTAATTTTTTTTTTAAACTGTCAGTTTTATTTACTTCTCTTTTGATTTTCAGGATTTTCTCCTGTTTAACTTTTAACTATTTAGATGCTATTCAGTACATATATTTTAGTATTGATATTATTTCGTTACTCATGGTGCTTTTTTTTTTTTTTCCAAAATGTAATTTCTAGGCTTACTTCTTTTAATTCGGTCTATTTTTTTTTGTTTTTGTTTTATTTGAGATTATAATTCATACCTCTACCTTTTTTGCTTCAGTTGAATCATTATCCATTATTTTAACTCTGTGTGTCTCTGTTTCAAATGTGTTTATTAATAAATAGCATATTGGTGGATTCTGGTTTCTAATTAATTTTGTTTTCTCATTCCATTTATATTTACAGTTATGATGGCTAATTCTGCACTTTCTGCAATCTTATTTTTTGTTGTTGTTGTTGTTGGTACTCTATTTTTATTCTGTGCCTCCCAAAAGTCTTTTTTTTTTTTCTTCTGATCATTATCTTCTTTTATCTCATTCTCTTTTATAACCACTCCTCTTCTCTTATTCCCTTTTTATCCTACTTCTCCGTTGGTGGATTTAGTATTACCAGTTGATAAGGTGTGTGTGGGTGTGGGTGTGTGTGAATTAATTTAGATATAAATAAGTTTCAAGTGGAGAATGTCTGATGAAATTGTGGTATATGATTGTGACTGAATACTACTGTGCTGTAAGAAATAACAAGCAGGATGCTTTCAGAAATATATAGAAATATTTACTCATAAATAGACATATAGTGCAGTGAGAAGAATCAGAACACTGTGCATAGTAACAACAATAATATATAATGATCATCTATGAATGACAGCTTTTCTCAGGAATATAATAATCCAAGACAGTTCTCAAAATGACGAAAATGTTATCCACCTTCAGAAAAAGAACTGATGGAATTTGAATGAATATTGAAGCATGTAATTTTTAAATTTTTATAGGATTTTTTAAAAATCAGGTTTTCTTTTGCAACATGGCTAAGGAAAATATTATATAACATATATGCATACATATATAAATAGATACATGTCATATGTATATATATGTGTGTATACATATATGTGTATATATACTTATATAAATATAAATATATATGTATATATATATATATATAAATATATATATAATCCATATCATTTTTTTTGCCATATTAGGAAGGGAGGGAAAGAGAGTGGAGAAAATTTGGAACTCGAAATTTAAAAACTGAATGTCAAAAATTGTTCTTACATATAATTGGGAAAAATAGGAAATTATATTTAATCAGAAAATTAGAAAAAATTTAAAAAGAAAGTATTTGTGATCTGTAGGCAAAAATCTTCCAGTCAAATAGTAATGTCTAGTACTTATTATTGCCTTTCCATACATAATAGAACTAACTTCACTAAATCCTTTATTCAAATGTCCAAAAAAATGTGTAAACCATCTTCCCTCTTGCCAGCAACCTATTATTGTCTTCTGATTTTATTTATCATAAGAATATCAGTCTATATGAAGTTCAACCATTGCAGTAATATGCTACTTTTTATTCATTTATGAAGAACTATCTCACAATAAGAATACCAATAATTAATTTAGCATTTATCAATAGCATGAAAATTAAATGATTTTCAATAACTGCTTTTCCCCATTGCCATTACCCCCACTGTTTAGAAGGAACTTATATAGTATTGAAGTGTCTTTTATTTTTTCTTTTTGTCTTCAGTTTCTAAGTGGAATGAATTCATCATGTAATTTCTAATATACTAATAGAATCTGTACATATTTTGAATCAGTCCTTGACTTTTTAATTTTATAGGATCTATCAAAGATTATGCTGTGAAAGGCGTAGTTTATGAGCACCAATATTGAGTATTGACTATACCAGAATCCAATGACATATCATAATAGTACTTTGTTAAGCCTGGTTACTAGGCATGCCTAAGTACAATTAGATACTAAGTTGGTTCTTTTGGCAGCTATTTCAGTCTTCATTGATATTGAACTTATAGCCATGAAAATCTCCATATTTCTCTCAGATGAACTTTTTCTGATGTCTCCTCCATATCTATAGATTTTTTTATTAATAAAAATTCCAGGAATCATAGTAACTTCTGAAAATCACATAAAAAAATAAGGAAGCTGCATCTTCTGGGCAAAAATCTGCAAATGCTATTAGAAATAATTTATCTTAATGCAGTTCCACAGGTAAAATAGTGCTGTTTGATAGAGATATCTTCTCTTCCACTACTAATTTTTTTTTACCATGCTAATTCTCTGTCATATTATGAGATCTTTCTTCTGAGGAAATACTTGTGAACCATAGCTGTGTAGTCTTAATTTTTATCTATGCATAATGTGTATGAGAGACAAAGAAGTAATAACTATATCTCTAATGACACGTGGTAGTGATTTGACTGCTCTATAATAGAGACTGTAAGAGATTTTTCTGGACATTTGGAATGATGGAATAAGATCTGGTACCTGGACATATGTTTGTGATAGAAGGTCTAGTAATTTTACAGCAAGTAAAATAAGAAGAGATAAAAGATGCTGAGGACAGATTACATAATTTTTTTTTTGGTAAAGCGTATGCAAAATGATTGTTGAATATTAAGAGTAGTTATTGAAAGGAGTGTGATTGAAGAACCAAAGGAAATCCTAAAATTTTGAAAAGCTCAGAAGTAGATCAATTATGGAGTCTAAATTGTTGGACCTGATTCTATTCTGAATGCTTAGAGAATGAGTTTTAAGACCAAATGACTCCTGCCTGTGCAATATGCTGGATTTTATGTTAAAATGTAGTGAGTGATATCAGCATTTGGGACACTATAATGATGTAAATATATGTTTGGTATAACCTTGATCCTAGTAGTGTTCATATGGAAAAGGGGAGTTAAGGGATAAGTGAATGGAGTATGAATCAGTATGTGAGCCTATTTAATGGCAGATGTGAAATGATTATTAATGTATACATATGTATTTCCTTGAAATCTTAATCTTCACTTTTTAAAGAATCAGTACTATTGTGTTATTTCTTTTTGCAGTTGAATTACATTGTTCTTTATTATTTTAAGAAATTAAATTCTCTATTCAGAAAGGCTGTATATCATAATTGATAAAGAGATGGCCTTTGAATCAGCAAGATCTGTGCCTAAGTTCACAACCCTGACACATATTGGCTGTCTTCCCCTGGAAAGGTTTCATCCTTTCAGCACCTCCAAGCAACTCCTAACACTAAATGCTAGAGAAATGCCGATCAGGATTGTTTTGAGATTTTCCTCATTTTCTCACAAACATTCCTGACACTGATTTAATATTTCCATCACCCTGATTTTTTTTCAGGAATAGAACAGATCATCTTCTTTAAGTTTATTAATTTTTCAATACTGCCTTGAAGCTAGAAGGCTATTAAATAATCATTTTTTGGATCGTGAGCAACTTTGATGTATTAACTTATTCTTGTTTTTGTATCTTTCATTTTGAAGCAGACCATCATTGGGTGATGCATTGATTTGCATGTGAAATAGATTTAAATGAGGGAGAGTTGCACAAAGTCATCAGCCTTACTCTTTCCTTCACAGTCATTAAAGTTCCTGGGCAGGACAAAAGTCAAGATAACTGGCAATGGTCTAGGGAGTTCAATGGATAATTTTGGGATTTTCTTTGTCTGACTAAGATCTAAGTACTCCACAGAACGTACTTCTATCATCTTCATGGCCACAGGAACATAATGTTCCCAACCCATGCTGAGGAAGTCTTCCCATGTTTGGGGTAAATACCCCCTAACTCATTGATAATGGTTTTGATACCCATCAGTTATCTTCAATCTTGTTTATCTCATCTTCTGAGGTTTACTATGGCATAGATGCTATGCATGTTATACCTCCTTGGAGTTACACATGAGAGTTGAATGTCAGGTGCACACCAAAGGTTAACAGCAGCCCTGAAAAGGGCTCAGTAAGCCATCATCCCATTAGTCCTTTGAACTTTTTGTGTATTTATTTACAAATTTACGAATAAATGTGTATATGTAGGATTTTTTATCTTCACTACTTATTTTCAAGGTTAAAGCTACTCAGAATTTTCCCCCATTTAATAGTATTTTATTTTTTCCAATTGCATGCAAAGATAGTTTTTAACATTTATTTTTATAAGGTTGTGAATTTCAATGTTTTCTCCTTTCCTGAGTTCTTTTCCCCCTTCCCAAATAAGCAAACAAAATGACATAAATTATATAGATTATACATTTATATTGTATAATTGTACATTTTAAACATATTTCCATTTCAGTTATGTTATAAAATAAAAATCAAAACAAAATGGAAAAACAATGGGAAAAAGAATAAGAAATGAAAATAGTATGCTTTGATCTGCATTCAGTCTCCATAGTTCTTTCTCTGAATGCAATGACATTTTGCATCACAAGTCAATCATTGTCCATAGTTCTTTCTCTGGATGTAATGATATTTTCCATCACAAGTCTATTGAAATTGTTTTGGATCACTGTATTGCTAAGAAGAGATAAGTCTATCATAGTTGATCATTGCACAGTTTTGCTCTTACTATATATAGTGTTCTCCTGGTGCTGTTTCACTTCCCTCAGCATTTTTTCATTTAAATATTTCAAGGTCTTTTTGGAATTTGTCTGCTCATCATTTCTTGTAGAATAATAGTACTCCATTCCATTTCATATTCCATTGCATTCAATACCACAGTTTATTCAACCATTTCCCAATTGATGGGTATCCCTTCAATTTCCAAGTCTTGTCACCACAAAAAGAGTTGCTACAAACATTTTTGTACATATGAGTCCCTTTCCCTTTTCTACTCAGAATTTTTAACAGAATGATTATATATAAAAGCAGGAGCTTCCATTCTTTCCCTGTTAATTGCAGTTGGAGAAGAGATTTATGCTGGAGGCTTAAGGCTCTAATTCCCCCTAAGATTAATCAGTATGGAGAAAGTGCTTTAATTAACAATTCAATTTAAATTACTTACCAGTAATTCTCCCAATTTGACCACTAAATATGCTTCCAACATATCCTGATATATGAGCTCCAAGGCTTACTCCTATGAAATGAAAAGACTGAAGAGAAGTTCCAAGTTTCTGTAATTAAGAATATATTATTATGGTTTATATAAATACTAAAATAGATCTTTGATCAGAAATGTGTCAAGTTCCAAGACATATACTTTTCCATTTTAATTCAAAATGTGAGTTGCAACATTACAATACCCTCATCAGCTCTATCAATAGCCACCTTGTCAATTTTTTCACATCTTCATTGATATTACCTCAGCCATCATTAGCATTGTCCTTAAGAAGTATCTCAGTCTTTGAAATTGCTTAGTGATCCTTTTATGCCTACATTTCTATCTGTACCCTAAAGAATTTGTTTTCCCTTCTTCATAGCCGCGTACTCTTGATCTTCTACAATACTCCTTAGACATGTCATTTTTATTAATATGGCACTAAGAAAAGAACAAAAAAATTGAGAGAACAAGCATAGATAGGAAAAAACCTATCTTTTTGTAGATGATAGGACAGTTTACTTAGAACTCTAGAATATCTGCCAAAAAGTAATCGAATCAATCAACCAATTTGCAGAATATAAAACAAAACCATACAAATCATCAGTATTTCTACATATCACAAAAAAAATTAACAGAAAGAGAGGAAATTATTTTGAAATAGGTACAGGGCAATATCAAATACTGACTATTTAACATAACAAAAAACATATCTGGGACACAATTACAAAGCATTCTTCACACAAATATCTAAATAAATTGGTCATGGGAAGATTGTCAATATAATAAAAATGACTGCTATCTAAGTTAATTTCATTTTCAGTGCCATATCAATCAAACTTCCAAAGGATTATCTCATATAAATAGAAAAAATAATATAAAAATCTATCTGGATAAATAAAAGATAAAGAATACCAAAGGAATAAATTTTAAAAATGGAAAAAAGGGAGCCTAGCAGTATCAGATCTCAAATAGTACTACAAAGCCATGATTTTCAAAATGACTTGAAAATTGATCATAAATAGAAAAGTTATCAAAGGAACAGTTTAGATATACAATATATAGAAGTAAATGAGCATGGTAACAGTGTGTGATATTTCAAAAGATTCTAGCCACTAAATCAAGAACCCTCTATTCAACAAAAATCATTAAAAATGGGAAAACCATATGACAGAAACTATGTGGGAATCAGCATTTCACAGTGTAAACAAATATGCCTGTGATTTATGAATAAAAATGATATCATAACCAATCCTGCTTGATTTACTAGTATTGTAACAGTTCATGATCAAACAAGAGAGGTTTATAAGAGGTAAAAGCAGACAATTTTGATTACATAAAAGTAATTTTTTAAACAAATAAAATCAGTACAGTTAAAATTAGGAAAGAATGAAGAAACTGAGGAAAATCTTCACAGAAAAAAACTTTTCAGTCTCATTTTTAAGATACAGAGGGAGCTGAGTTACTTATAGGAATAAAAAACATTCTCCAGTTGTTAAATGATCAAAAGACATGAATAAGACAGTTTTCAGAAGAAATTAAAACTGTCAATAATCATATAAAATTATTTACATCATTAATAATAGAGAAATGCAATTTAAATAATTTTGAACTATAATCTCAAAACAATCAAATTGGAAAAATTGACCTCCCAAAATGAAATTGACAAACACTGGAAAGAATATGAGGAAACAATAACATTAAAGCCCTGTTCCTAGAGTTGTGAAATTGCCCAAATATTTATGAAACACTTTAGAACTATGCCCCTAAAGCTACTTAACTTATACACATGCTTTGATCCAATGATGCCACTACTAGGTTTATACTCCAAAGAGATTAAGGAAAGAAGAAAAGGATCCAGAATTACAAAATAATTATGTCACCCTTTAGGTGGTAGAAAAATATTTGGAATATTTGAAGAATCGCCAAACAAGATTTAGAATATGAAGCTGAAGGAATACAATATGTGGTGTTACAAAATAAGAAATGAAAGGTATGAAAAACCTTAGATAAACAATGAATACAATAATGCAAAATGATGTGAATAAAACCAGGGAAGTAATTTGTAAAATACTAAAAAGGATTTTCTTTCTTTCTTTCCTTCCTTCCTTCCTTCCTTCCTTCCTTCCTTCCTTCCTTCCTTCCTTCCTTCCTTCCTTCCTTCCTTCCTTCCTTCCTTCCTTCCTTCCTTCCTCCCTCCCTCCCTCCCTCCCTCCCTCCCTCCCTCCCTCCCTCTCTCTCTCTCTCTCTCTCTCTCTCTCTCTCTCTCTCTCTCTCTCTCTCTCTCTCTCTCTCTCTTTCTTTCTCTCTCTCTCTCTTTCTTTCTTTCTTTTTCTAGTTAGCACCATAGCTGGTATATAGTAAGCATTCATTCAATAATGCTTGCAGATTTACCTCTCACAGGATTATGTTGAGGATGAAAAATGTTCTACATATCAGTGATTCTCAAATTGTAATCTAGACTCTCCCTGAATATTTTCCAGGTTTCTATGAGATCTATGTTTTTTTATATAATTATGCTAATATTTTAAAATCTCTAATACAGTAAATATCAAAAATATAACTCACATAATCAAAAACTGAAAAATCCTCAATGATATTTCATATTTTAAGGTCCCCTGAGACAAAAAAAGTTTGATAACTCTTTTTAAAAAATGCTACCTATCAATAACTGTTAAAACCATAATGAAAAAAAAAAGCAGAAATCCTCTTCTTATTTGATTGCCTTAAACTACAAAGTAGAAAGATCTTTATACTGGAAACCCTAGAAAAAATGGCTAATAAAGTTGATAGCCAATCAATGTGATGAGATACTAAAAACAATACTTAACTGTAATGGATGAATTTCTGTCATTTGGCTCTGATACTCCAACTGGCAGGAATAAGACAAATATATATATATATATATATATATATATATATATATATATATATATATATATATATATATATGCCATGTAAAAGATAATACAGAATAAAAGAATCTTGAAGGACTTGAGAAATACATAGTATCTTTCCCTTTTCAAAGAAAGGAAAAGAATAATAAAATCTGTTAACTATAGGCCAAATGAGTCAAAGTTCCACTATCATTATCTAATTATCTTTATTGAATATATCATTCCACTGATGCTGCTTACTTAGCTTTACAGCCATATATCTAACTCTGTTGATTGTATTTTTTTATGAAATCACCTTTCTCATTTTTTATAACACAGTAGATTTCCATTACATTCATATACTGTAATTTATTTAGGCAGTACACTTGATAGATACTCTACAAGTTTTCAATTCTTTCTAATGTAAAAAAGTTCCTATAAATATTTTTGTATATATGGATTATTGTCCTCTTCCTTTGATCTCATTAGTGACCTAACATATCATATAAATAGGTCAAAGAGTAACTAGAGTTTAATAGATTTTATACATAACTTTGTACAAGAGTTCTAAATTACTTCCCAGAATGGTTGAAAAAGTTCACAGGCCCATAAATAGTGTATTGAAATATTAGTTTTCTCAGACCCTTACCAGCATTTACCAATTTTCTTTTTTGTCAACTTAGCCAATTTGGAGGGTATGTATGTGGTATTACTTTAAGTTGTTTTAAATTGTGTTTCTTTAATTATTTGTAAATTAAATAATTTTCCCATGGCTATTGATTTCATTCCTCTGAAAATTGATTACTTGTTTCTTGATAATCTTATTCTTATAAATTAAATTCAATATTTATCATGAATAAAATTTAAAGCAGAAAAAACTTGAGGCAAAAGTATTTCCCCCTAATTTTCTGTTTTCATTTAAATTTTATATGCATTAGTTTCACTTATATAAAACATTTTTATATTATATAATCAAAACTGTCCATTTTACTGCCTATGAACCTATATCTTCTTTTTTTCTTCATAAATTCTTTCCCTACTCATAAATCTGATAGGTAATTTTCCCCAAGCTTCTCTAACTTGTTTACAATGTTACTTTTTAATGTTCAAATCATGCATGCATTTCAAATTTACCTAGATATATGGTATCAAATGTTTATCTATACCTTGCTTCTATGAGACTTATGTCCTAGTTTCTCAAAACCTTTTGTCAAAAAGAAAGTTAAATACACTATCTGAAATCTTTTGGTTAAGCAATCACCAATTTATACTTGCTTCTGTACATAATCAGTTAGTTCCACCAATCAATCTCTCTGTTTCTCAGTCTGTACCAAAGTATTTTTGACGATTATAGCTGTGCAGAAGACTTTGAGATCTGGTATTATAGGTAGCCTTTCTTCTCCTTTTCTTTCATTGATTCTCTTGATATGTAGGAAAAGATTGAAGGCAAAAAAAAAAAAAAAAAGAAATGGCAAGTGATTAGAGAGTGTCATGAGCTTGAAGAGATTTCATGTGATAGTATAGATAGAAGACTCTGATGTACTGTGCTCCTTTGGATCCCTTAAGAGTCAGACATGATTAAATGACTGAACAACTCTTGATATGATAGACATTTAGTTTCATCATAAGCATTTTGTTATTATTTTTTTAAATTCTACCAAATAATCTTTTGATAGTTTGAAGTGCCAGTGAATATAAGTAATCTAATTTAGGTACTGTTGTCATTTCTATTATATTTCCTCAGCCTACACATAAACAATAATTAAGTCTCCAAATATTTATATTTGTCTTTGTTGAGGAAAAACTGTTTTATAATTTTGTTCACAAAATATCCATGCATATCTTAGCAGACAGATTACCAAGTATTTGGTGCTGTCTGTTGTTAATTGAAATTAAATTTCCTATTCTATCTCTTCCTCTTATATTTTGTTGGTTCTATAGAGAAAAAAAAAGATGATTTGTATGAGTTTATTTTGTATTCTATAAGTTCACTGAAATTGTTAATTGTTTCAATTAGTATTTTAGTTGACTCTCTGGTGTTCTAAAACTAAAACATTCAAATCATCTGCAGAAACTAATACTTCTATTTCCTCTCTGCCTATCTTCATTCCTTCAATTTTCCCCTTTATCTTTTTGTAATAGTTATAGAGAAAAGCAACTTAATTTTAAAGTTTTTTAGAGTATATAAACTTTAAATGATTTAGAAACTCCACTTGATGATCATTTCAAAAGCTGGATTAACACTATCCATTGCCTGCCAAGAAATGATAGATGCATAATGACAAATACATTGATTTTTAGTCATGAGTTGTAGTTATGGCAACTGATTTGCTAAGCCATGTATTTTTGTTTTGAGGGTTTTATATTTTCTTTTCTAGCATTGTTCTTTGAAATGGGAGGAGGTAAAGTGTGAGGGACAGATAATTAATGTGTAAAAAATTAAAATTCAGAAAGAGAAAATGTAATTCAATCACAAGTGACATATTTAGCTGTTTTATGACAAAATATTTTTAAACCTGTAACATAGGTGCTTTGCCAAAAAGGCCTTATTTTAGTACTATTTCAGTAGAGTTCTAATGATATTTTACTTTTGGTCGACTTCATTGAATGTTAGCCTATTATTATTTAGGATAATTAGTAACAGCAAATCACTCTCCTTATCTATCAACAGCTTAATTCATCCTTCATTCCTTCTCTCAAGTTTTACTTTATAAAGAATGATTTTAAAAGAATGAAAAATTCATTTTGTGATATTTCTTAATATACGTTCACATTAATTCATCTTTTCTTTCATATTTTTTTTTCAGGCATACAAATCCCCAACTTACCATCATCCTTTTAATGTATTCTCTCAATACTGTAGCAACTTTCCAGCATCTTTTTACAGCTCTTTGATAAAGTAAAGTTGTAGCACCCTGATTCCAATCAACTACAATTATATTCACATCTTCTAAAGACAATAAAGAATTTACAAATTTGTGAAGCCATACTGGGTTTGTGCCTAATGGTCTATATCCATGAACAATCCAAATTGTTTTCTTGGTGATATTGAAGTTATTATTAAGTTTATAATCACTTGTAAAAACAGGCTGAGCACAGTTTATATCTTCTCGTGTGAACAACAGCAGCCTGACTTTTATTTTTGGCTTAAATATATCAAGAAAAGCTTCCTTTATATTCAGTTCAGTAAATTCAAGACAGGCATTTGTTGTACCTGAAAAGCAAAGTATCAAAACAGTCAGCATGCTACATTTGAAGTAATATTCAATATTCAAAATTTTTTGAAGTCCATATAGAAAAAAATGGAGAAAGTAGATTTTATCCACTCAACTTTACTCCCTTTTAAAATAACCTATTATATAAATATTGCAAAGAAATGAAGATCCACTAAATATGTTCTTCAAATGACTTAGATAAAATACACTTTATATTCCTTTCCTTTCTGCCTAGCAAAACCCAAAATCAAAAGCAAGTAACATTTGAACAATTGGGATACAACTTAGAATAATGGAAAGAGCATTTCTTGGGATACAATGCATTGTTGAACTATTGTCTCATTCCTTCTTATGTATGAAATATACATTCCTATGTATACATTCCACATGTCACAACCCCTCTACTGCCACCACCTTGATTCCTTTAAAAGTGTTTGAAATATTGCTAAATAAAATTTAAGAAATTTTTGTATTTTCTGTTAAATTAAGGTTGTCACTGATTTAAGTATAAGTTCTTATATTTTCTTCTAAACACACAAAAGTTGTAAAGAGTATCATATTAACAATTAGTACATATGATTTCTTTTCAAAATATAATTAATCCTTAACTTTCATAGAAATAACATTCATCACAAAAGAAAAGATATGAAGTCAAAACACTAATGTTGATATATTGAACTTATGAGAGAGAGAAAATTGGTTTTCTACAACCAAAAAAAAAACCCTGTAATATTATATTACAGATCGCTGAAAATATACTGTTTACATATAATTCTTTATGACAAAACATAAATTCTGATAATGTTCATTTTTTTCTAACCCAGTAACCATGAAATACATAAAATGTAATATACAGAATAAAGTTGTACACAAAATACATTTTTTCTTACTAGTAATCCTAGAATTCTATAATCTATTTTTGCCAACATCTCTATTTAAAAATAATTTTAGACAATATTCATTTTATATAACATATAGTATCATAAATACTATATAGCAAATATACTTCTTAAAACTAAAACTTTTTTTTAAAATAGTTTTTATTTACAAGATATATGCATGGGTAATTTTGCAACATTGACAATTGCCAAACCTTTTGTTCCAATTTTTCCCCTCCTTCCCCTACCCCCAGATGGCAGGTTGACCAATATATAAAACTAAAACTTTTAAAAACCTGAACCTTACTTTCTACTCTATAAGATGGTAGTGTGAGGGCATTTCTGTAAACCTTCATATCCTTGAGATTGTGCTGAAATTTAGTCATCATGGGCAAAAGACACCAAAACTGGCAAGAACTCAATATCACTTCTGACATTCTGTCATTCACCATAGGTTGAGATCATAAAGCATATACCAGCCTGGTGTATTATGAACATCTACTTCAGTCACCATTTAAGATCCTTAAGGATTTCAGAGTATGGGATTATAACAGAAGTTAATTGCCATTTAACCTTGAGACTGGGATTGATGATGGGATCAGCAAATAATAAAAACATGACATCAAATACTCCATAAACTTGCACAAGTATTAATTGAAATTGAAAACACATATACATATATATATGTATATATATATATATATATATATATATATATATATATATATATATATATATATATATATATATATATATATATATACATCTTTTTGTCCCATTTAAAGGTTTAATTTTCTCCCTTTCTTTGTCAAAAAATCACCAAAATAAATTAAATCTTGAATTATATAGCATCTCAAGTATTAAGTTATACTGAAAATGCAATTATTAGCTTTCACCAGATAGTCTAAACTCTAGCATATATCTTTCATTAATAGTTTTTATTTATAGCATATATCTTGATGAAGTTTGACAAAGATATGGTGAACCCCTGGCAGGACCATCAGGCTGCCAAAAAAAGGATGACCTGTCCATTTTGGAAAAATTCTAAGCCTATCTACAATATAATCACATGTGAGCAATTGTTACATTTCCAGCAAGGTAGATAGACTCAACATCAAAAAGTAAAATGAAACAAATATTATTATATCTGATATAACTGTGAATTTTGTGTTTATTAACCCGAGTTGGAGATGGATTGCCACTCACAAAAGGGCCCCAATTTGAGACATGAGTTTCCCTAAAAAATAGGATATTAGAAAATGACATACAAAAGTTCAGAAGAATAAAAAAGCACAGCATCTAACAGAATAGACAATTGAAAGTGCTTGAAGTCAGTAGGCATTACAGTCACTGAAAGATCATTGGAGGAAAGATGAATAATATTTTTATGTAAAGAAGAACTAGCTGAGGTATAAAGTCCTTTAGTACTATCTAGTTTGAGAGATGGCAAGTCCCTCAATGGCTTGAATATAATGCTTTTCTTTCTTGAAAGAGCTTATCATAGCTTCAGAAAACCAAGTGACAGAAAAGCAGTTTTGTCTAGGAGGACAAGAGAGAAGCTAAAAAGGCAGAAGTGGAATAGAGGAAATAAGAGATCATTGACTTTTATATCATCTAGTTGTGATTAATATTAGGTAATTAACCTAATTTTGTAGCTCACAACTAAGTATATATAGTGCATGATTGCCCTTTGCCCCTTGTTCCTCCTTCGCCACTTGCATAGAATAGTAGGAGAATGCAATCTAAGTTTATAATTGGATTGGATAAGTTCAGAAGTTCACATATATCTTTATTTAAATTTATCTTAGATTTAGCCAATGTATTTATCAGTAATCATCCTTTTGAATCTTGAACTTATAGTGTATTCTATACTTTTCCCTCAAAGAGAATTTCCTATAGGGGAAAAAAATCATCCTTTATTTAAATAGACAATATAATTTAAAAGTATAAACAGGCCGTAAGAGAAAAACCAAAGTTAAATAACAAAAGTTATGGTAAGGAATTATAAAAAGATAAACTGTTTGCAGCATAAAGTAGGGAGACAATACACTTAAATACCCAGAACCTTGTAATCATCAAGGGCCACAGAAGGAATCCAACCAGACAAAGGGCTTTGGGGTGGTTCTGTTATGCTTCAATGTTATGTTTCAATGATTTTAAAAGAACAATGGAATATGAAATGGAAATAGAATAGAGAAATATACTGTGAAGTTGGAGAAGGAAGAAGAAAGATAAAAAAAATTCATACAATTAAGGTATACAAATGAAAGTCAATAAAAATAAGGAAGGGGTGAGTGGATGAGTGTGAATTTTACTCTCATGTGTACTGGTAAAAAGAGGGAAAATACAGACACAATTAGGTACACGAACATATTTCACTCAAGAGGGCAATAGGAGGAGAAAGGAAGAATAATGGAAATTTATTTAAGGAAGTAAAGCAAGGTAAAAAAAGGTAAAACAAAATCTAAGGAAATACAAAAAGATATATAGCAGTTATGCCTGTGGTGAAAAAAAATCAAAAACTGTGGGGACATCCATCAATTGGGGAATCCCTGGAAAAAGTTGTAATATACAAATGTTATGGAATATTATCTTATGTTTTTGTAGTGTAATAATTTAATCAAAATTTATAATATAATTGCATTACAATAATCATAGTGCAAAATATAAGAGCATCAGGAAGACATTATATTTTAAAAGACCCTCAATTTTAAACATGTTGATGAGGCAGGTATCAGAGAAATTATTTTTAAAAAGTTTCTATGTTTCAGTAAGAAGAAATGAGAAAGACCAGAGGTTAATAGATTTCATAGAAGGTTGATTCCTATTTATGTAATGAATGCTAAGATGGCTGATTAAAGTGTGACACATCAGTAAGGAGATAATTTAATTTAATTTCTAAAAAAGTGTTTGTACAACTATCTATTGCAAATAATAAAAAGGCAAAGAAAATTTTAAAAGAACCCTCCAAATTAAACATATACTTTATTCTTCAGTGACTTAAATATAATTCTGGAAATAGAAATAAGAAAGGCCAAAGGTTTATAGATAGAACAGAAATTTTACCCCTCTATAATTAGCACTGGATTTTATTTTTAATATTTGGGAGACATTGGACTTAGTGAATACCAAGTAACATCACAAAAGTGGGATTGGTTAAATTTAGTAGATAAGAATCTCCTAACTACTGATGTGTCACAATTTAATCAGCCATCTTAGCATTCATTACATAAATAGGAATCAACCTTCTATGAAATCTATTAACCTCTGGTCTTTCTCATTTCTTCTTACTGAAACATAGAAACTTTTTTAAACCACTTCTCTGATACCTGCCTCATCAACATGTTTAAAATTGAGGGTCTTTTAAAGTTCTGTTAAGAATTTCCATATATTTCTAACCTCTGTAACAGATGTGAGTATGTGAGTTATATTTAAGGATGATTTTCCTGAAGGATGTTTTGAAAATGTTTTTTATCAGTAGTATAATGAGAGATGAATAAATGCTCGATGACATGTTTCTTGTTGATTTTGGATATATCAGTAAAAGCATCCCTATTGATTCCTTTGTCTTTCCAAGCGGAAATTATGAGCCAATCTCCTATTTAGCTATAGCTTTCTATTGTTTCCTCATTTTATTTATCATAATATATAAAACTTGATATGATTCAGGTCTTCCAAGAATTTATCCACTCCTTGGTCACAGAAACCTTGGTTCAAAACCACAGGAATTTTAGGAGCACTGAGACATTCCTGCCAGGCAGGTAGCAGAAACATCCTACCTGCAATATCTCCATAGTGGAGGAGAGTGATCTGTGTTTTACACAAGATTTGCAATAGCCTAATCTATCTCAAAATATGCCCTGAAGAACTTGTAGAAAAAATGTCCAAATGGATTCATATCAAAATTTTTTTAAAAAGATAAAAATCATATCCCAAAATTTTACTTATTTATATTACACATAAGGAAGGAAAACCAAATTATTCTGTTTTTCCTTTGAGATGCCACAGACCATATAAAGATCATACTATGTACAGAACATACAAATATGTATTTATCAAAAATTTCCTATATTACTATACTACTGATACTATAAGGTATACTGTGTCTTCAATCCCCATTTGAAACACATTAAGATCAAATTCAAGTTTTCTCAATTTATGCATGCACAGTCATTTTTATTTATCCTTGTATCATTTTAAATCTCTGCTCCAATAAGACAAAGACCCTGAACTTGAAGAAAACTTTTTTTAATTTAAGCATTTTTGTTTTATGCCAGACGTCATCAGGGAGTCACAAGATTACTTTAAATATAACTTCTTTGTTTTTGTTATATGTCTGTTATTGTAAATGCTGACCTTAAAGTTCATAACACTATTGATTTATGACATTTGTTTACTTTTGTTTGCCATCAAATTTAGTCTTCTTTCATTGAAATATATTCAGTAGCAGGATCAGATAAAAAGATATATTTTCTATACAGAGTTTTATATTTTACTTGGTTTAAATATTAGCAAAATAATTTAAGTTGCTCTGGAGATGTATACATTTACAAATTCAATTACAGAGAAGTGTGAAACATTTGAAATTAATTTTAAATTTTTGTTGTTGTTGTTAGTTTCACTATAATTTTAACACTCTCACTTGTATTATGTTTAGATTCACCAACTTTTAAAACATAAGCAGTGGGTTTTATTTTAATTTTTCATATTATAAACAATTATATTTAGCATCAGTTAAGCATATGTTCATAATTTTTAATACTTGTCAATATGATAAATATGATAAATAAACATTAGGAAAACTCTATCCCTAGATCAAAGATCATGTTGAACTTTATATAGTGATTTAATATTTTCTACAAGTATAGGTTAAATAATTAATAGGAGTCTTACCAGATCTTGCCCAGCATATTAAGGAGAGGAAAATATATAATCTCTGCATTTGGAATTCAAAATAGCACAAACATTCAAATTCACAAAGGAAAATAAATCCTTAATAGGTTATTTTTCTCTTTTTGTAGTATAGCTACACTTCTCTGACTGCAGAGAGTAGGTGGGTAAAGATAGACTAAAACTCTTTTCTTGACCTTTTGTTCTCTACTGCTCCTCCTTCTTTGCTTAAGAAGGTGGGGCAGCTTCTGTTCCCTCAAGTTTTTTTTGTTTGTTTTTTTTTGTTGTTGTTGTTTTGTTTTGTTTTGTTTTGTTTTTTGTTTTTATTTTTTTACCTTCAGTAAAATTTTGTTTCCTTTAAGCCATAGTTTCAACTCAGAGTTGTGCTCTTTGTCATATTGTGGGATTTGGGTAAGCAAGGAAAAAGATAATCATACTAACACCTCAGCTACAGAAAGCTTCATTTATAGGGCAACCACCTTTTATCAAGAATACAGCTAAGCACTAAGGATATAAAGAAAAACAAAAATCCCTCCTCAAGGATCTAATGTTTCAGCGGAGGATACAATGTATAAACCATTAGGTATTATAATAATAGTAACAATAACAATAACTAACATTTATATCATGCTTGTTATATGCCAGGCATTATCCTAGGAGTTATATAATCATCCCATTTGATATGAGAACAACCCTGGGAGATAGATCTTATTATTCTCATTTGGCAGTTGAGGAAAGCAAAGCAAGCAAAGGTTAAGTGACTTGCCCAGGATTACACAGCTACTAAATGATTTTAACTAGTGGGCTTGATTCCAAATAAAAGGAACCGGACCCTCATCATGGAATGGTGTCTTTTCTGATGGGTGGTAAGCTTCTCTAGAGAAGGGATTGAATGTCTCTCTTTTTTTTATGTTTATTCCCAGAACAAACAATGTCTGGGCCATGGAAGGCACTTCATAAATATTTAGCTAACTGAATTGAATTAATTAATATTAGGAGGAACATTTTACCTATCCAGTTAATATATTAATTGATCACAAGTCCTACAAAAATTGAAGATATAAAGACATAGAGTGATAGAGGAAAAATGAGGAGGAGAGAAAATGAGTGTGATGCAAAAGAATTATGAAAATAAATTTAACAGCTTGGTAAAAGGACACAAATTTACTGGGAAAAGAAAGAAATTCTTAAAAAATAGAATTGAAAAGGAAGCACAAAAGTTTACTGAAGAAAACAATTTCTTAAAAATTTGAATTGGGCAAATAGAAGATAATGATTCCATAAGACATGAAAAATCAATAAAAGTCAAAAAATAAAAAAAAAATAAAGAAAATGTTGAATATCAAATATCAATGGAAAATGCCAGAGGATAAAATAAAAATTTTAAAAAGCCATTAAGAACCTCCTGAAAGAGATCATTTGGAACGATTTGGAATCAGGCCTCAAGAGGTATAAATTGTAAATCCTCTTTGACCCTGCAAGGGTTCGGTTCTTGAAGAGGACCAAAATTATATCACTATGTAAAAGTTGAGTTGCACTGTATCTGGCTGTGGCTGATCAGACCAATATGAGCTTGGAATGTTCTGCCACAGGTTGGACACAAATATTCCATATGAATTTGGGGGTAGCATCTCTAATTTTGCACATCTTGCATTTACTCATAGAGCAAAACACCTTTTCTGATGAGGGCATGCCATGCTGGGTGGTCTGTCCCAGTGTCTCCCATTTATGCAATTTACTCTAAAGTTCTTAAGAGATACCTTGAGAATGGCCTTGTATCTCTTTTTCTGACCACCTTGTGAGCACTTGCTCTGTGTGAGTTCTAAACAAGTTAGGGCATATAATTGTGATGCCGTACAATAGTGACAAGCAAGAAAATTTTTGAAAAACGTATATGAATTAATGCAAAATGAAAGGAGCAGAATCAAGAGACTAATGTGCATTATAACAGCAATATCAATTGTAAAAGACTTAGTTATTACTATTAATAAAGTGATCCAAGGAAATTCCAAAGAACACATGATGAAAAATATTAGCCACCTCCAGAGAAAGTACTTATATGCACTGAGTACAAATTAAAATATAGTTTTCAGTGCATTTTTGTTGTTTGTTCTTGCTTGATGTGGCTAATATGAAAATATATTTTGCATGTTTTCACATGTATAATTGATATTATATTGTTTACCTTCTCAGTTGTGAGAAGGATAATCGGAAAGGGAACAAAATTCAATTTTCTCAAATGTTTAAAATAGATAAATTATTTTAAAAATAAAGCTTGTAAACAACCTTAATTGAATATTCAAGTATAAATCATAATTAATAAAACTGAAAGAAAATAAATTAATAAACATATTTAGGAAGTGTGGTTTTGGGGAAAAGATAGTCCACTGGTTCATTTGACTTTTTAAAAGAATTACCAACAGTAAAAAAGAAGAAAAAATTCACAGTCAATGAAGAAAAAATAAAGGAAAGGATTAAAAACTATTTTTCCCAATAAAAGTGATCATCTAAATGAAAACAATGAATATTACAAAATATAAAATGCTTAAATTGGCAGAACAAAAAATAAACAAGTTATATAAACTTATCTCAGAAGAGAAATTGAATAATCATAAATGAACTTCTAAAAATAACAAAAATAGATGCATTTATAAATAAATTATATGAAATATTTAAATAACAATTTACTCTAGGAAGTATCACCAAAGAGTGATACTTCAAAGGCCAGAAGCAGGACATTTGACAAGGTATCCAAAGCAGGACTGATTCACCCAATAAGTATAGCGTTCAAAATTTTCTCACTTGGTCTGCCAATCATTTTAGCACTCTAATTTTAAGACCTGGTATTTGGTTCTAACTCCACTATCTATTTTGATACTCTTTCTGGATTCAACTATTAACACCCATCACACTGCCAAGACAAGTGTTTCTTGCTCAGGAACTTCCGAGTTGAACTGAGTTGACATATGTATAAATATTTAAATTCACCTATAAGCAAATTCCAATGCTTTATATAATAAAAAAAAAGATTTATATATTTTAATATATCTCTCCTGACTGCTTACCTGGATTTCACTGATGTTTCCAGAAACTCATCTTCCAAAATCAGCTCTGAAGCTCACACCACCTTAATGCCCCCAATCCCTTAAGTTGCTCCATCTTTGGCTGGAGAAGGTCAATATCAAAGAGTTTTTCTCAGAACTTTTGTTTAAGGAGAGGACCAGGGCAGTTACTTCATAATTTCCCACTTGGCTGCAAGACTTAGTCATATCTCTTGGCCAAGTACTTTCTCTCTTTATATCCCCATATCTTTCTTTTTATTTGTAACCTCTTTCATTAGATCGTGGACTCCTTAAGGGTTGGGACTGCTTTTAGTATTTCTTGGAATCCCTAGTGCTTAGTAAAGTTCCTGGCACACAATAGACATTTAACTGATTGAGTTAATGGTTGAGTTGAGAGAACAGTTAATTCTGAACAATTATCTGGTGAAAATACAGCCACATCTCTCTGTTTAGGATCTTCTAGAGATGTGGCCAGAGAAGAATTGTAGTTACTCCCACAGCCCATCATTCTAAGGATATCCAGAAAAATTCCTTAGACATTGGACATAGAACTGAAACTTCTTGATATTCATTTGACTTGTGCTCTTTCATTTTATGGATCAACGGTACCCTTTACTCCTTCCCTATTTCCCTGAAAAATTCTGAACTCTTGTGAATGTAGGGTCTGTCACAAAATCTACCAGTTTATAAGTAGTATTGATATATTTTGTCGCTAAAAATAGTAATAGTGGTTCCTCCCCTTCTCCCTTCCCTTGATAGCCATAGAGGAATACACATATTTGTGTGGTTCAGAACTAACAATTCCTATGGTAATTTTAATCTTGGAACCTTCCCTTAGGGCACCCTCCCAATCTTTATACAACCTTTAAAGCTGTCAGTAGGAACTAAAGTTTAATCTATTTATCACTGCTGTTTATAATGTATATAATATAACAGTTTTATTTTGCATTTCTTTAGTTGCTAGCCTGCCTGTGCATTCTTTGGTCTGATCTCATGTCTAAATTATTAGGATTATTTTAAGGAAGCATTGATAACAGAAATCAAAAAATGTCCTTGGTTCACTTCTCAGCATTGAAGTGTAATATTTCAAATAATTGTAAAAAGATTTCTAGAGAAAAAAAAAAAAAACTAACTGAAATTTCTGGGAGCCACCAAGTTTTTAGCAGCAGAGAAGATTTTAGCATTTATTACTGAAAATAATAATCTTAGTTCCTGTATGCACACTGTGCCCATTTAGTGATCTCTATCTCTGTTTTGTTAGAATGCCAGCTGTCCAGTCAATATCAGCAAGTTTCCTATTAATGGATTTCATTTTTTTTTATCCTGGATGTAATTACCATACTTTCTGAGACATATTTCCAATAGGCATTCTTTCATGGCTGCATGATTCTTCCTGCCATCATCCCCTTTCCATAACAACATTATTTATTTGGGAAAATTACGTCAAGTCAAGTACATCAATTATTATGCAATTACAAATTATGCAAATACAAAATAATTGTAAACCTACATGGCATAGATAATATAGGATCCCAGATATTTACTGAGGAGGATAGCATTCAAGATTTCAAAAGAAGCTAGCCCCTTGACCTTCTAAATTGGCCTCTCTTCCATTGACTTTATCAGAACCCCAAAAGAGTCTCTTGCTTGCAATAATATTAATACAATACAAGTTAACCTGGCAAGTTTATTTTTATTGTTGTAAAAAGTGTTGGGAATAAAATCCCCAGAATAGATATGACGATGTTATTTTTGCTTTTATGCAGTTGATAATCTATGGAGATGTCATCCTTCTTTTTTATGTCTTTACTTGATAATCATTTTTAATAATTTCCTACTCTACAAAATAATATGAGTTAGATAAAAGATAAAAGAGTTAAAATAGAATTTTTAAATAGTCTATGAAATTTTTAATGTAGTTTTTTATGGTTTGTTTCTACCACAATCTCTTATTCTAGTAACTTCCCTCTTATAAAGTCTATCTTTGTAAGTAAAATAATTAAGCAAAAAAAAATAATTAGGAACAACAAAAATGCCTTAAAGCATAAACAGCATTCTGCATTCAAATTCTGCCTGCTCTCTTTCAAATGGATGGAAATATGTTTTATCATCTGTCTTCTAAAATAAAAATTAATCATTACATTTATCTGGATTATTTTACTTTAGTGTTATTTTCTTCTGCATTGATGTGGTCAACTTATATATTTTAATTCTATTTTCCTCAACCTGCCATTATTTAAACTGTCTTTTCAAATTTCTCTGAATTACTCATATTTTGGTACTTCTTTTTTTTAAATTTTATAATTATAAATTTTTTTGACAGTATGTATGCATGAGTATTTTTATAACATTATCCTTTGTATTCATTTTTCCAAATTATCCCTTCTCTCCCTGTATTCCCTCCCCTAGATGACATACAATCCCACACATTTTATATGTGTTACAATATAACCTAGATACAATATATGTGTAAATCCCATTTTTTTGTTGCACGTTGAGTATTACATTCTGAAGGTGTAACTAACCTGGGTAGATAGACAGTAGTGCTAACAATTTACATTCACTTCCCAGTGTTCCTTCTCTGGGTGTAGTTGTTTCTGTCCATCATTGATCAACTGGAAGTGAGTTGGATCTTCTTTATGTTGAAGATATCCACTTCCATCAGAATACATCTTCATACAACATTGAAGTGTACAGCGATCTTCTGGTTCTATTCATTTCACTCAGCATTAGTTGATGTAAGTCTCTCCAAGCCTCTCTGTATTCCTCCAATTGGTTATTTCTCACAGAACAATAATATTCCATAACCTTCATATACCAAAATTTACCCAACCATTCTCCAATTGATGGACATCCATTTATCTTCCAGTTTCTAGCCACTATGAAAAGAGCTGCCACAAACATTTTGGCACATACAGGTCCCTTTCCCCTCCTCAGTATTTCTTTGGGATATAAGCCCAATAGCAGCAATGCTGGATCAAGGGGTATGCACAGTTTGATAACTTTTTGGGCATAGTTCCAAATTGCTCTCCAGAATGGTTGGATTCTTTCACAACTCCACCAACAATGTATTAGTGTCCCAGTTTTCCCACATCCCCTCCAACATTCATCATTATTTGTTCCTGTCATCTTAGTCAATCTGACAGGTGTGTAGCGGTATCTCAGAATTGTCTTAATTTGCATTTCTCTGATCAGTAGTGATTTGGAACACTCTTTCATATGAGTGGATATGATTTCAAATTCATCATTTGAGAATTGTTTGTTCATATCCTTTGACCTTTTATCAACTGGAGAATGGTTTGATTTCTTATAAATTAGGGTCAGTTCTCTATATATTTTGGAAATGAGACCTTTATCAGAACTTTTAACTGTCAAAATATTTTCCAAATTTGTTACTTCCCTTCTAATCTTGTTTGCATTAGTATTGTTTGTACAGAAACTTTTTAGTTTGATGTAATCAAAATCTTCTATTTTGTGATCAATAATGATCTCTAGTTCTCCTCTGGTCATAAATTCCTTCCTCCTCCACAGGTCTGAGAGGTAGACTATTCTCTGTTCCTCTAATATATTTATGATCTCATTTTTTATGCCTAAATCATGGACCCATTTTGATCTTATCTTGGTATATGGTGTTAAGTGTGGATCCATATCTAATTTCTGCCATACTAATTTCCAATTTTCCCAACAGTTTTTTTCAAATAATGAATTCTTATCCCTAAATTTGGGATCTTTGGGTTTGTCAAAGACTAGATTGCTATGGATGTACCCTTTTTTGTCCTTTGCACCTAATCTGTTCCACTGATCGACTGGTCTATTTCTTAGCCAATACCAAAAGGTTTTGGTGACTGCTGCTATATAATATAGCTTTAGATCAGGTACACCTAGACCACCTTCATCTGACTTTTTTTTCATTAGGTCCCTTGCAATTCTCAACCTTTTATTCTTCCATATGAATTTTGTTGTTATTTTTTCTGGGTCATTAAAATAGTTTCTTGGGAGTCTGATTGGCATAGCACTAAATAAATAGATTAGTTTGGGGAGTATTGTCATCTTTACTATATTCGGTCAGACTATCCAAGAGCACTGAATGTCTTTCCAATTATTTAAATCTGACTTTATTTTTGTGGCAAGTGTTTTGTAATTTTGCTCATATAATTCCTGACTATTCTTAGGTAGATGGATTCCCAAATATTTTATACTCTCAACATTTGTTTGGAATGGAATTTTTCTTTATATCTTTTGCTGTTGCGTTTTGTTGGTGATATATAAAAATGCTGAGGATTTATGTGGATTTATTTTGTATCTTGCAACTTTGCTAAAATTCTGAATTATTTCTAATAGCTTTTTAGCAGAGTCTTTGGGGTTCTCTAAGTATACCATCATGTCATCTGCAAAGAGTGATAGTTTGATTTCCTCATTACTACTCTAATTCCTTGAATCTCTTTCTCGGCTCTTATTGTCGAGGCTAGCATTTCTAGTACTATATTGAATAGTAATGGTGATAGTGGGCAACCTTGTTTCACTCCTGATCTTACAGGGAGAGGTTCTAGTTTATCGCCATTACATATGATGTTTACTGACGGCTTTAAATATATTCTGCTGATTATTTTACAGAATAGTCCATTTATTCCTATACTTTCAAATGTTTTTAGTAGGAATGGATATTAGATTTTATCAAATGCTTTTTCTTCATCTATTGAGATGATCATATGGGTTTTGTTAATTTAGTTATTGATATAATCAATTATGCTAATAGTTTTCCTAATATTGAACTAGCCCTGGTTTCTGGTATAAATCTGGTATAAATCCCACTTGGTCATAGTATATTATCTTGGGGATGATATTCTGTAGTCTTTTTGCTAATATTTTATTTAAGATTTTAGCATCAATATTCATTAGGGACATTGGTCAATAATTTTATTTCTCTGTTTTCAACCTACCTGGTTTAGGTATCAGTATCATGTCTGTGTCATAAAAAGAATTTGATAGGACTCCTTCAATCCCTATTTTTTCAAATAGTTTCTATAGCATTGAACTTAATTGTTCTTTAAATGTTTGGTAGAATTCACATGTAAATCCATCTGGTCCTGGGGATTTTTTCTTAGGGAGTTGGTTAATAGCTTGTTCTATTTCTTTTTCTGAAATGGGACTATTTACACTATTTACTTCTTCCTCTGTTAATCTGGGCAAGCTATATTTTTGAAGGTATTCTTCCATTTCATTTAAATTATCAAATTTATTTCATAAAGTTGGGCAAAGTAACTCCTAACTATTGTTCTAATTTCTTCTTCATTAGTGGCAAGTTCTCCCTTTTCATTTTTAAGACTAACAATTTAATTTTCCTCTTTCCTTTTTTTTAAACAGATTTACTAAGGGTTTATCTATTTTGTTGGTTTTTTCACAGAACCAACTCTTAGTTTTATTAATTAATTCAATAGTTTTTTTTTTTTGTTTGTTTTTTTACTTTCAATTTATTAGTCTTTCCTTTTATTTTTAGAATTCCAAGTTTCATGTTTGTCTAGGGGTTTTTAATTTGTTCCTTTTCTAGCATTTTTAATTTTAAGCCCAATTCATTGACCTTCTCTTTCTCTATTTTATGCAAGTAGGCCTCTAGATATACAAAATTCCCCCTTATTATTACTTTGGCTGTATCCCACACATTTTTTTATGAAGTCTCATTATTGTCATTTTCTTGGGTGAAGTTATTAATTATGTCTATGATTTGCTGTTTCACCCAATCATTCTTTAGTCTGAGATTATTTAGTTTCCAATTGTTTTTGGTCCATTTCCCCCTGGCTTTTTATTGAATGTAATTTTGATTGCATTGTTGTCTGAAAAGGATGCATTTACTATTTCTGCCTTACTGCATTTGATTTTGAGGTTTTTATGTCCTAATATATGGTCAATTTTTGTATAAGTTCCATGAGCTGCTGAGAAGAAAGTGTACTCCTTTCTGTCTCCATTTAGCTTTCTCCAACGATCTATCATATCAAACTTTTCTAGTATTCTATTTACCTCTTTGACTTCTTTCTTATTTGTTTTGTGGTTTGATTTATCTAATTTTGAGAGTGCAAGGTTGAGATCTCCCACTATTATACTTTTGCTATATATTTCTTCTTGCAGCTCTCTTAATTTCTCTTTTAAGAATTTAGATGCTGCACCACTTTGTGTGTATATAGTTAATATTGATACTGCTTCATTATTTATGCTACCCCTGAAATGAGGATGGCTACCCCTCCTTTTTTGGCTTCACCTGAAGCATAGTAGATTCTGCTCCAACTTTTTACCTTTATTCTGTATGTATCACCCTGTTTCAGGTGTGTTTCCTGTAAACAACATATTGTAGGATTCTGGCTTTTAATATAGTCTGCTAACTGCTTCCTCTTTATGGGGGAGTTTACTCCATTCACATTAATGGTTAGAATGACTAATTCTATATTGCTTGCCATCCTGTTAACCCCTGTGTATGCTTATCTCCTTTCCTTCCCTTTTACCCTCCTCCCCACTATTAAACTTGTGAGCACCACATACTTTTCACAGCCCTCCCTTTTTAGTATCCCTCGCCCATCTTTAAGTTTCTCCCCCTATTTTATCCCTTTTCCTCACAATTTCTGTGTTCCCTTCCCCTTAGCTTACTCCTTCCCTTATCACTTTTTCCCTCCCACTTTTCAATGAAGTGGAAGGAGTTTCACCATAAATCAATATTTTTTCCTTTGTCAGATGGTTCTTAAACTTGGCCACTATATTTCTTGGCATTTTGATTTTAGGTCCCTTTCAGTTAGTGATTGATGAATTTTTTCAATGTCCATTTTACCCTCTGTTTCTAAAATGTCTGGGCAGTTCTCTTTGATAATTTCCTGGAAAATAGTGCCCAGGCTCTTTTTTTCCTCATATTTTTCAGGGAGTCCAATTATTCTCAAATTGTCTTTCCTGGATCTATTTTCCAGGTCTGTTGTCTTCCCAATAAGGTACTTGACTTTCTTTTCCATTGTTTCATTTTTATGGTTTTGCTTGACTATTTCTTGGTTTCTCCTTGAGTCATTCAATTCTACTTGTTCAATTCTGATTTACAACGATGTATTTTTTTCCACTCACTTTTTTCATATCTTTTTGTAATTGTCCAATTGAGTTTTTAAGTGAGTTTTTTTCTTCTATGGAATTTTTTTTTCTATTTCATCCATTTTATTTTTAGACGGTTATTTTCTTTTTCCAACTCACTAATCCTGTTTTCCTTGGAGTTGTTTACCTTTTCCAACTCACTAATTTTGTTTTTCAATGATTTGATTTCTTTATCTACTCTGTCTTTAAATGCATGGGATGACTTCTCCAGACTCCCTTGCCAAGCTTCCCTTTCCTTTTCCAATTTCTCTTCTAGTTCTCTTGTGAGAGCCTTTTTGATTTCCTCTATGAGAGTTTTGTGTATTGAGGAGCAGATCATATTCCCCTTTGGGAATTCCTCTGGAGACAGTCTGTTTTTAGTCTCCTCAGAGTTTGAAGTCTGCTCTCTATCCATATAGAAGCTGTCAATAGTTAAGAGCCCTTTTAAATTTTTTGTTCATTTTGTCAGAGCAGAATCAAAGTAAACAAATTAATAAGGAAAACAATTGGTCTGCTTTTGGGAGGGGGGGATGGAGCTGGATGGTGTTACTGGGCTTTCTCTACAGACTTCGGGAGACAGCATCAAGGCACTAACAGGACAGCGATGGCTGCACTGAGTCTGAGCTCTGAGCCTCTAACGTGCTGAGTCACTCCAGGTGTGTGGGGGGGTAGCCAGGTCCAGAGAGACATTAGCTTTTTGGGGTTTTATTCTTTACCCCCAGTTTTTACAAATTCTCTTCTGATCTTGGCTTGCTCCCAAGACAGAATATCCACACTGGGGTAAAGGTTGTACCACCAAAACAGCAGAGATCACACCCCTCTCCCCTCTGGTCTGAGTAGTGTGAACTGCCTGCTTCAATCTCCCTGCTTGCCCTCAGCCTGTGCCCAGTCTCTTTGTCCCCTCCCCCGAGTAAAAACAAACTTTTTTCTGGAGAATTTCAAGGATGTCTTCTGTTGCTAATTATTTGTGAGTTTTTTTCTGTTCAAGCATTAATTCCGAGGCTTATCATGAAATAAATTCTGAGAGAAAAGGTGAAGCTCAAGCAGCTGTGTGCCTCCTCTCCGCCATCTTGGCCAGAAGTCCCTACCCCCCTATTGTGAAGGCAAGCAATTTGATATAGGTTAGACATATGTCTATTATATATATATATATATATATATATATATATATATATATATATATATATATATATATATATATATATATATATATATATATATATATATATATATATATATATATTCATTGATTCTCTCTCTGGAGATGAAAAACATTTTTTCATTATAAGTCCCTAAGAATTGTTTTGAATCATTTTATTGCTGAGAATAGCTAAGTCATTCACAGCTGATCATGTGGAATTCTTTGCTTGTAGTTAGTATTATTGGATTTATTAAATAATGATTGGATCTTCTTGTTTGAGCTTGATCTACTTTTTTGTATTTTAATTAATTCAAAATAATCATAGTTTAATAATCATATTAATGATCACTACTTTATCATATAACTTTAGATATGCTAGGTTGATTTCTCATTATTTCCTCTGGGATTCTAATTTTTTTTATTCTGTAAATTAATTTTCAACTTATTTTTGTGTACCCCATAATATTGGTTTAGAATTGTGTTAACATTAATTTTGTTGTTATTTAGTCTTTTTTTTTTTTCATGTATGACTCTCTGTGAACTCTTTGGGAGGATTTACATGGTAAATTTACTGAAAAGGTTTGCCATTTTCTCTCCAGGTCATTTTTTAGATGATGAAACTGAGGCAAAAAAAGGTTAAATGACTTGTCCAGGGCCATACAACTACCAAGTATGAATCTGAGGGCAGATTTTAATTCTGATTCCAAGCACAGCCCTCTATCAATTATTACCCAGTTCCCTAATATTTATATAGGGATATCTGAATACTTATATTATCTTTTATCAAAGGCAAACATTAACATAATTACTTTTTAATTTTTAGTCTTATTAATTTTTACAAAGAATGTTTTACTTAACACTTCCTAGCTGTGTGACCCTGGGCAAAGTGACTTGCCAGCCTCAACCAAAAAAAAAAAAAAAAGAAGAAGAATGTTTTACAATTGTGTAGGCATGTTACAGATGTTGATATTTTAAGATATAAATATTTCATACTTTTTATGAGAATTTTTATTGTAGGATCTCTATCTTTCCCTCAGATTTTATTAAAACTTTAAAAAAATACTAATGATTCCTAGGGGTTTATTTGTACTTTGAAAACTGTTCATAAAGACATAAAAAGTGTGTCATATAATCCTAATTCACTAATTATGGAACACTATACTTCTCACTTGAATCAATTTGTCATATTTATAAACTAAGTATGAATAAAATCTAAGTACTTCTACTGAATCAATTCATGGCTTTATATTAAGTGAGAAAAATCCTTGGTATATTTTGAAAAGCACTAGATTTAAAAAAAGTGATATTTCATGAAACTAGATCATGTTCCATGAGTCTTTTCTGAAATAGTGAGCCATTTTGGAATTAGCATCTTGAAGCAAACTTCTAATCAAAAACCTAAAAAGAATCCTTTATCATCATCTTTGTGAAGATTGCAATACTCTGGTAGGCCTTCAAATAACGGCAAAAAGTCAAAGTATCTAGCAGAACAATTGAGGTCACAGCAACAATAGCAACATGAGTGGGCTTTTCATCAAATAGAGAGGTCACTGAAAAAAAAATACTTAGTGTCTGATCAGACTGTATTCAGGAAAGATAAAATGTAAAATTGTAAATTAGCAGAAATGAAGACACTGTTTATATCCAAACCAATCTTGAATATTAGCCTTCTAACAGGTCACACAAGTTGTGACAAGTCCTGAGTCCTATTCTAATAACTATAATAATTTTATGCTTAGCATGACATTTTCTGAGTGAACTTTTTAAAAGTGCCCCTTCCAATATCTTCCATATTTTGTGGAAATTCTAAAAACAATAAAGGCAAAAGTATCACAATTATCAATGTTCTTTAAGAAGTTAAGTTTGGGGTGATAAAAAAATGAATATGAGCATCTACTTCCTTTACTGATAAGTTAAGCTTCTCCCAGAACTAAACTATGAGAAAATGGTGATGATGGGTAAAAAAAACCAGGGATTTGTTCAGGTAACCAACCCATGTAATCACAGCTAAGTAAAGTCTTTCTAGACGATGTCATAGTTAGAAATCAAATTTGCTTTAGTACAACCACAACATGCTGAGAGTTATACATCCAGAAGGGAAAATCTTGTCCCACGTGATGAGAGTGATTACAATGACATATAAAACTGTTAAAAAATTTTTGTCATTTTTTTTCTGCTTTTAATAACTTTTCTTTTAATCACAGGTCAATAATCATAGATTTCTAGTTTTATAATTTTCAGCATCCTTAGGAAAGAATTTAGGCATTAGATGTTCCTGGACTCCATGTCCTTCGCAACTCATCTAGAGAGAACAACTTCTCATTACATTTTGTTCTCCCCACAGGGTAGTACCTGAAAAGTTATCACTTAGTCTTTGCTCACTTTCCTTTCTACCAGTCAGATAGAAAAGCAGGAAGCCACAAACTCAACTTAAGGATTGTGAAGATTGTTTCTGTTGATGCATTTTTCATTGCAGGGGAGTCATCTAATCTTTTATTTGTTCTATACCTATATCAACTTCTCACCAAGTGACTTCACACAACTATTTCTTGTTTTCCTATCACTAATTAGAAGTTTGTCAAATTAGACAACTACTTATTCTATCAGAATAAGCCTTTTCTAAACTACTGGGATTCCTGTATTTATGCCAGAATCCATAATATAACAGTGGGAGATGTGGACACTGTGTGAGGATTTAGGGTAGGATTAGATTGATTTGGGAGAGTGAATAATTAGTATGGGCTTATGGCTCAGTTCCTCAAGTAAGCCAGGAATATGGGTTACTTTAGCTTTGCACCAAATATTCCTAGTAATAATTATAAGGATCTGCTTTCCTGGATGTCTTCAAGAAAATGAAACACACAGAATGAAAATGATTAGAAAATTATTTGGCCTTCCAAGACCTAATTCTGTTCTCTGATAAAATCCCAGGAATCTGAAAACACCAAAGGGGTGTGTGTGTGTGTGTGTGTGTGTGTGTGTGTGTGTGTGTGTGTGTGTTTGTGTGTGTAGAGATGGGGTGGAAATTAGTATTTCTTTACTTAGTAAAAATTTAGGCAAAAAGAGGAGAAGATCTTGGGGGCCCAGATTGAAACAATTGAAAAGAATGTCAAGTACTTTATTAGAAAGACAACAGACCTGGAAAACAGATCCAGGAGAGACAATTTAAGAATAATAGGACTCCCTGAAAAATGTGAGGAAAAAAAGAGCTTGGACACTATTTTCCAGGAAATTATCAAAGAGAACTGCCCAGACGTTTTGGAAACAGAGGGTAAAATAGACATTGAAAAAATTCATCAATCACCTACTGAAAGGGACCCTAAAATCAAAACGCCAAGAAATATAGTGGCCAAATTCAAGAACCATCAGACAAAGGAAAAAATATTGGAAGGTGCTAGAAAAAAACAATTCAGTTATGGAGGAGCCACAATAAAGATAATCCAGGATGTAGCAGCGTCCACATTAAAAGAAGAAGGCCTGGAACATGATATTCCAAAAGGCTAAGGAACTTGGTATGCAGCCAAGAATAACATACCCAGCAAGAATGAGCATCATTTTCCAGGGAAGAAGATGGACATTTAACGAAATAAATGAATTCCATCCATTTTTGATGAAAAAACTAGACCTACATAAAATGTTTGATCTTCAAATACAGAACTCAAGAGATTTCTAAAAAGGTAAAAAGAAATCTTGAGAACTATATTTCTGCCATAAAAATATGTAAAGAACATATGTATAATTTGTCCTAGAAACTAGAGGTGGAAAGGAAATTATACCATAAAAAAAGTGTAAAGTGGTGGTACTATATCTCATGAAGAGGCAAAGGTAACCTATTATATCTGAGAGAAAGAAAGGAGGGAGATGAGCATAGTGTGTATTAATAGATATATTCGATTTATGGTGAAACTTCTTCCACTTCATTGAAAAGTGAGAGGGAAGGAGTAAATTAAGGGTAAGGGAATACAGAAATTGTGAGGAAAAGAGGTAAAATAAGGGGAGGAATTTTAAGGTGGGGGAGGGATCCTAAAAAGGGAGGGCTGTGAAAAGCAAGTGGTGTTCACAAGTTTAATACTGGGTAGGGGGGTAAGAGGGAAGTAAAGGGGAAAAGCATACACAGGGGTTAACAGGATGGCAAGCAATATAGAATTAGTCCTTCTAACCATAAATGTGAATGGGGCAAACTGCCTCATAAAGAGGAAGCAGTTAGCAGACTGGATTAAAAGTCAGAATCCTACTATATGTTGTTTACAGGAAACATACCTGAAGCAGGGTGATACATTCAGAATAAAAGTAAAAAGGTGGAGCAGAAACTACTATGCTTCAGGCAAAGCCAAAAAAGCAGGGGTAGCCATCCTCATCTCAGATCAAGCAAAAACAAAAATTGATCTAATTAAAAGAGATAAGGAAGGGCATTATATCCTGCTAAAGGTTAGCATAGATAATGAAGCAATATCAATATTAAACAAATATGCCCTAAGTGGTGTAGCATCTAAATTCTTAAAAGAGAAATTAAGAGAGCTGCAAGAAGAAATAGACAGCAAAACTATAATAGTGGGAGATCTCAACCTTGCACTCTCAGAATTAGATAAATCAAACCACAAAATAAATAAGAAAGAAGTCAAAGAGGTAAATAGAATACTAGAAAAGTTTGATATGATAGATCTTTGGCGAAAGCTAAATGGAGACAGAAAGGAGTACACTTTCTTCTCAGCAGTTCATGGAACCTATACAAAAATTGATCATATACTAGGGCATAAAAACCTCAAAATCAAATGCAGTAAGGCAGAAATAGTAAATGCATCCTTTTCAGACAACAATGCAATCAAAATTACATTAAATAAAAAAGCCAGGGGAAAATAGACCAAAAAATTGGAAACTAAATAATCTTATACTAAAGAATGATTGGGTAAAACAGCAAATCATAGACATAATTAATAACTTCACCCAAGAAAATGACAATAATGAGACATCATACCAAAATGTGTGGGATACAGCCAAAGTAATAATAAGGGGAAATTTTATATCTCTACAGGCCTACTTGCATAAAATAGAGAAAGAGAGGGCCAACGAATTGGGCTTACAACTAAAATTACTAGAAAAGGAACAAATTAAAAACCCCCAGATAAACACAAAACTTGAAATTCAAAAAATAAAAAGTGAGATTAATAAAATTGAAAGGAAAAAAAACACCTAATTAATTAATTAAACTAAGAGTTGATGCTATGAAAAAACCAACAAAATAGACAAACCCTTAGTAAACCTGATTTTAAAAAAGGAAAGAGAAAAGGCAAATTATTAGTCTTGTAAATGAAAAGGGAGAACTCACCACTAATGAAAAGGAAATTAGAACAATAGTTAGGAGCTACTTTGCTCAACTTTATGCCAATCAATTCAATAACTTAAATGAAATGGAAGAATACCTTCAAAAAATAGCTTGCCCAGATTAACAGAGGAAGAAGTAAGTAGTCTAAATAGTCCCATCTCAGAAAAAGAAATAGAACAAGCTATTAACCAACTTCCTAAGAAAAAATCCCCAGGACCAGATGGATTTACATGTGAATTCTACCAAAAATTTAAAGAACAATTAACTCCAATGCTATATAAACTATTTGAAAAAATAGGGATTGAAGGAGTCCTACCAAATTCCTTCTATGACACAGACATGGTACTGATACCTAAACCAGGTAGATTGAAAACTGAGAAAGAAAACTATAGACCAATTTCCTTAATGAACATTGATGCTAAAATCTTAAATAAGATATTAGCAAAAAGACTACAGAAAATCATCCCCAGGATAATACACTATGACCAACTGGGATTTATACCAGGAATGCAGGGCTGGTTTAATATTAGGAAAACTATTAGTATAATTGACCATATTAATAATCAAATTAATAAAAAACATATGATCATCTCAATAGATGCAGAAAAAGCATTTGATAAAATCCAACATCCATTCCTACTAAAAACGCTTGAGAGTATAGGAATAAATGGACTATTCCTTAAAATAATAACGAGCATTTATTTAAAACCTTCAGTAAACATCCTATGTAATGGCGATAAACTAGAACCTTTCCCTGTAAGATCAGGAGTGAAACAAGGTTGCCCACTATCACCATTACTTTTCAATATAGTACTAGAAACTCTAGCCTTGGCAATAAGAGCCGAGAAAGAGATTCAAGGAATTAGAGTAGGAAATGAAGAAATCAAATTATCACTCTTTGCAGATGACATGATGGTATACTTAGAGAACCCCAAAGACTCTGCTAAAAAGGTATTAGAAATAATTCAGAATTTTAGCAAAGTTTCAGGATACAAAATAAATCCACTAAATCCTCAGCATTTTTATACATTACCAACACAATCCAACAGCAAGAGATACAAAAAGAAATTCCATTCAAAATAACTGTCGATAGTATAAAATATTTGGGAATATATCTACCAAGGGAGAGTCAGGAATTATATGAGCAAAATTACAAAACACTTGCCACAAAAATAAAGTCAGATTTAAATAATTGGAAAGACATTCAGTGCTCTTGGTTAGGCCGAGCGAATATAATTAAGATGACAATACTCCCTAAACTAATCTATTTATTTAGTGCTATACCAATCAGACTCCCAAGAAACTATTTTAATGACCTAGAAAAAATAACAACAGAATTCATATGGAACAACAAAAGGTCGAGAATTTCAAGGGAAGTAATGAAAAAAAAATTAAATGAAGGTGGTCTAGCTGTACCTGATCTAGAACTGTATTATCAAGCAACAATCACCAAAACCATTTGGTATTGGCTAAGAAATAGACTAGTTGATCAGTGGCATAGGTTAGGTCCAGAGGGCAAGATAGTGAATAAAAATCTCAATCTAGTGTTTGATAAACCCAAAGATCCCAAATTTTGGGATAAGAATTCATTATTTGACAAAAACTGCTGGGAAAACTGGAAATTAGTATGGCAGAAACTAGGTATGGACCCACATTTAACACCACATACTAAGATAAGATCAAAATGGGTCCAAGATTTAGGCATAAAGAACGAAATCATAAATAAATTGGAGGAACATGGGATGGTTTACCTCTCAGACTTGTGGAGGAGGAAGCAGTTTGTGTCCAAGGGAGAACTAGAGACCATTATTGATCACAAAATAGAAAATTTTGATTACATCAAATTAAAAAGTTTCTGCACAAACAAAACTAATGCAAACAAGATTAGAAGGGAAGTAACAAATTGGGAAAACATTTTTACAGTTAAAGGTTCTGATAAAGGCCTCATCTCCAAAATATACAGAGAATTGACTTTAATTTATAAGAAATCAAGCCATTCTCCAATTGATAAATGATCAAAGGATATGAACAGACAATTTTCAGATGATGAAATTAAAACTATTTCCACTCATATGAAAGAGTGCTCCAAATCATTATTGATCAGAGAAATGCAAATTAAGACAACTCTGAGATATCATTACACACCTGTCAGATTGGCTAAGATGACAGGAACAAATAACGATGAATGTTGGAGGGGCTGTGGGAAAACTGGGACACTGATGCATTGTTGGTGGAGTTGTGAAAGAATCCAACCATTCTGGAGAGCAATCTGGAATTATGCCCAAAAAGTTATCAAAATGTGCATGCCCTTTGATCCCGCAGCTTATATCCCAAGGAAATACTAAAGAAGGGAAAGGGACCTGTATGTGCAAGAATGTTTGTGGCAGCCCTTTTTGTAGTGGCTAGAAACTGGAGAATGAATGGATGCCCATCAATTGGACAATGGTTGGGTAAATTATGGTATATGAATGTTATGGAATATTATTGTTCTGTAAGAAATGACCAACAGGAGGAATACAGAGAGGCTTGGAGAGACTTACATCAACTGATGTAAAGTGAAACGAGCAGAACTAGGGGATCATTATACACTTCAACAATGATACTGTATGAGGATGTATTCTGATGGAAGTGGATATCTTCAACATAGAGAAGAGCTAATCCAATTCCAATTGATCAATGATGGACAGAATCAGCTACACCCAGAAAAGAAACACTGGGAAATGAGCGTAAACTGAGAGCATTGTTTTTTTGTTTTGTTTTGTTTTGTTTCTCTTCTCAGATTATTTTTACCTTGTGAATACAATCCTTCCTTTGCAAAAACAACAACAACAAAATGCGGTTCTGCACATATATATTGTACCTAGGATATACTATAAGAAATTCCGTTGATATTTTAAATTTTATATCTTTCTGAATTTTTTTAAAATTACATTTTCTAGCTTTAATTTTTTTTTTTTTTTTGCTATTTTGTCCCTGAATAAGGACATTAACCTATATGGAAGTCATTTTTATTATACTGAGTTGGCTTACTCATGAGCATTTAACATTTTTCTAATTATTTATTTAGATCTAACTTTATTGTTATGACAAGTATTTTTTAATTGTGTTCATATATTTACTGGATTTGTCTTGGTAAGTAGACTCCCAAGTATTTTATATTGTCAACAATTATTTTAAGTGAAATTCCTCTCTATCACTTGTTGCTGTGCTTTGTTAATGTAAAGAAATGATGATTTATGTGGATTTATTTGATATTCTGGAAGTTTCATAAAGTTGTTGATTATTTCAACTAGTGTTTTTAGTTAATTCTCTAGGATTCTCATCACATCACATACCATGATATCATCTCCAATAATAATAGCTTTTTTTCCCTTATTCCTTATTCTAATTCCTTTGATTTATTTTTCTTCTCTTATTCTTATAATTACTATTTCTAATACAATATTGAATGATAGTAATTATAATGACCATCCTTGCTTCACCTCTGATCTTATAAGAAGATTTGTAATATCCCTATTTCAGATAATGCTTGTTGATGGTTTTAGATAAATATATAGAAAATCCCTGTGGGGAGCCAGCTGCAAATTCTTTGGAAGACCAAAGCAAGGGAGGTCACTTGAGGACTTTAGGGGATTTGGCAAGGGCAGTTCCTCAGCTGATAAGCTAGATCTGAGCTCCTCCAGATCCTTTACTGAAAATATAACAGTCTACATGATGGGGGAGTATTTTGAAATAGGATGTTTTCTAAAAGGAAAACAAAATACAGGATAAGCCTTGACTAATAGGAAATGGAAATGTCACAGCCTTGATTATGATGAGGTGTGAGAATTGAGGTTAAAGAGATCCCCTAACAGCATGGGATCCCCTTTGCTGCTGGCAGGCTTTGTGAAAGTATTCACAAACCCCAATGAATACAGGCACAGAGTTTATGACAAAGAATGAGATTTATTTATATTGAGAAGACAGCTTGCTAGGAAGACAGCCTTCTTAGTGGGCAAGGTCCTATTAGGAATGTAGCAAAGATGGGTTAACACTGAGAAAAAAATACCTTCATCAGTGGGTGAAGTCCTATTAGAACGTCTGCAAAGATTTGGGGTTCAGAGTCGACTTTTGTTTAACCTTCTGAAGCTTTTTGGGGGTTTTCCCAGGCCCAGAGCTGGGAGCATTTCAAGGGACTAATCTCCAATTCAATAGAGGGTAGTGATTATGCCCCTGGCCTAGATCTCCAATTGAATGAGACCACTTAACTTGGAAAAGGTGTTGTCTGAAAAAGGTATTTGAGGCTCAGGAACACTCTTCCCCCCAAAAGATGGACACAGTTTCAGGCCCCCCCCAAAGGTTAAAGGGGACAGAATTTATATCATTTCCCCCCAAAAAGATCTCAGTTTACATCAATTATATTTTCTGTGGTTTTCTGGCATTTGTGTAATGTATAAAACAAAAATATACTTAGGGTGGTGTATAAAAGGGAAGCTGTAAGAAATAAAGTCAGTTCCATGCTTTAAGCTTAAATTCACCTCTCATATTCATTTAACTAACTACTTTGTCCTATATTTTGTGCCAATTGCTGGCAAATATCCACTTAATCCTATATGCTCTAATATTTTTAAAGGAAGAGGTATATTTTTTTCAAAAGCTTTTTCTCCATTTATGTAGCTAGTCTTATGATTTCGGCTGATTTTGCCATCAATGTGGTTGGTTATGCTCATAGTTTCTGCAATGTTAAACCATTTTTGTATTCCTGGTCTAAATCTTACTTGGGCATGGTTATATGATCCTTGCAATCTCTGTGCTAATATTTTATTTAAATTTTGAAACAACACTCATTAGGAAAACTGGTCTGTAGTTTTCATTCTCTCTTTTTTTCTTCTTCCTCATTTTGATATTAGTACCTCAAAATTAAAGAAATTTGGTAAAATTCCGCTTTTGCTTATTTTTCTAATTTATATAGTATTGAGATTAATTGCTCTTTAACTGTTGATAGAATTTGCTTATGAATCCATTTGGCTTTCAGTCTTTTTTTTTTCTAGGTTTCTTTTTTTCTATTTAGGTTCATTGATTGTTTCTTCAATTTTCTTTTCCAAGATGGGGTTATTTAAAAATTCTATATCTTCTTCTAATAATCTGAGCAATCAATTTTTTTGGTAATATCCACATATTTCTTTTAGATTGTCATATTTATTGGCATATAATTGGGCAAAATAGTTGCTAATAATTGTTTTATTTTCTTTTTATTGTTGGTGAATTCACCTTTCTCATTTTTTTGTACTAGTAATTTATTTTTCTTCTTTATTTAAATTAAATAAACTAATGGTTGTCCATTTTGTTGTGGTGTTTTGTTTTGTTTTGTTTCACATAAAACTAGTTTCTAGTTTTATTAGGTCAATGGTTTTCTTGCTTTTAATTTTATTAACCTCTCCTTTGATTTTCAACATTTCTAATTTAGTGTTTTATTGGATTTTTTAATTTGTTCTTTATCTAGGTTTTTTTTAGGTGTATGTCCAATCTATTGATCTTATCTTTCCCTATTTTTTAATAAAAGCATTTAAATTTACTTCCTGCTGAAATTTTTTGTAACAAAAATTTGTTAGAATTCCCCTCCCCCATGCACTAGAAAAAGAAGAAAAAGAAATTATAAAGAGAAAGACACTCTTGGGACTAAAAACAACAATAACAAAATAACAACACAGAAATAATTAAGAGATATCTTTCTAAAATACATAAGGAGGAAAAGTGGAAAGTGGAACTTGAATGGAGAAAGTATTGCTGGAAAAATAGGCTTCAGACATGTTTGTTTTTATGGAGATTAAACTGCAGAAAGATGCATAAATCAGACAGAGGAATGTATGGCGTATGAAAATCAAGTTAATGGAAAGGAAATGAAAAGAAAATTACTCCTGCAGTTTCTTAGAAAGAAATATAGGATAGTGGGAGAGGGTAAAATGAGGGATTAAAATAGCTTATATGATGAGAATGTAAAAGGGAAACTTGATTTCTTGCTGAAAGGAGAGGGGGTCACATTAAAGAAGGCCCCCATGGAGCAGCAGAATGGAACAAAAATATTTTTATCATGGGAAATGTATAATCTGCAGGGGGTTTGTTTATAAACCACAATCTCTGAAAGAGATATGAATTTGCTATGCATAACTGATATACAAAGAAGTAGATTGAGATGTTATATAGATATTACTTCATTATCTAAGGCAACTTTTATCAATATGTAGTTTCCCTGCTTATGTCTTTTAATTAAATCTATTTTAGCTTTAATTTGTCTGACCATGATTGTTGCTCCCCCTTTTTTATATAAGCTGAGGCATAATAAGTTTTATCTCAACTTTTTATTTATAACTTCATGTGAATCTCTTATTTTTAAATGTCTTTCTTGTAAGATTTTGATTTTTAATCATTCTGTTGTTTGTTTCTATTGTATGGGTGAGTTTATCCCATCAGCATCCAAAGCTATAATTATTACTATTTTTTCCATGCTAATTTTCCTCAATATTGTCTTTCTCTACTTCTGTTTTTATTCTAATCCTCCTCTAATTTACTTCAATTGCTGTCTCCTTAATTCATACTCTTTCAAAAAATCTTTCCTAAAGAATCTTTCCTTTATCCTCTCCCCTAACCATTCTATCCTTTTTTCTACCTCCCTTGTCCTCTCCTTCATCATCCTAAATCTTAATATACACAATCTTCTAAAATTATTCTTTATCCTATTCTCTTCTTCTCTTATTTATTTATAAATTTAAAAAATCTTGAACATTTCTAGCTGTATATTTAAATTCTTTTTTAACCCAGATCTAAGGAGAGTAAGATTCCAGCATTACCAGCCTTCTACCCATACCTATTTCCTCTGTTCAATTCTTTCTCTCATTTCTTATTTATATGAGATGATTGCTCCTTTTTACCTTTTCAATTTTATTTTTTAGAAACACTCCATTATACTCAGCTCAGTCCTAACATTTCTTTCAAACTATTCAAGTACTGAAGACAGTGTTAAGAATACTTATCACCACACACACACACACACACATACACACACAAGAGTACTTATAACAGTTTCACATATAAGAAGTATATAGCTTGTGCTCTAAGAAGCTTACCAGAGCTTCTTAAACAACAAGTTCTTACCTTATATGGGGTAGTATAACTGAAAGAGAGACATGAAAAGTTTGACAAGAGTAAAAGGTATCAAATATTCTACCAAAAATTAATTCTTTACTATGTAAAAAGAAACAAGTGCATTTATCTCATTAATATGCAAATTCACTTTTATTTTTAATAAATGATAAATTATATGTATACCAAAATTGTTTTAAAATACATTTCTTTACAATTTATTATTTAAAAAGAAGTATATGGTTTGATTTTATTGAGTCCCTTATAATTGATCTTCACTTGGACTACACTTATTATCTGGGATCTTTTCACATTGAGGAATTATATTGTCTTGTTAGCAGAGGAAATCTGGAAAGCATGCAATTTTTAAAATTACTACACCATCTTCCCCAAACCACATTTTGAAATTTCACAGTAGAAAATTTACATTTTAATCTTAAGTTTCTAATTAGTTTATGATGTCATAAAATTATACAAATTGGAGGAAAGATCCCATACTTACCATTTTTCTTATTTGCCTTTTACTCTTGCTCTATGGACTAAGACCCCAGAGAAAAAAAAGCTAGCTTGATTTTCAAATATAGATAATATAAAAAGGCAGAAGCAGAGAATCATTTACTGTTAAGTCCTTATCCCTCACTAGAAATTCATTGGGGTAAATCCCTAGTAGCAAGTCAAGCTGTTTAAAAACCATTCTTTTAGATTCTTTTGTCAAAGCACAGACACAGACACTGACAAGTTAGTAGCTATCTTCAGTTTGGACACTAGATGTCTGCAAAGACCATGCCAAAGATATGCAGAGACCCACAGTCACAAAGACATGGAGCTTTTAAGAAATTAAAATGTATGAAAGTTCTATTGCTAGACAGATTCTCAGATTTTTCTCTGTGTATTTTGATTACTCTTTCTCCCTAATTTATCTTGACTTAAACTGACAATTGTCACTAATGAAGGAGAGACATTATTCTAGGTTCTTCAGTGATAAATGGAACAGAAATTTTCCAAGCTTTTAAAACAAGGATTTAAACCTAACCCTGTTTATCTGGAATCTCTCCGTGAAGAATAGAAATTTCTCAAAGTTTTAAAATAAGGCTCTAAATTCTTCAAGGTTTTAAAAATTAAAGACTTAACATCTTTCCTAAGGGCTCTCCTTGAGGAAACAAAAAATGTTTTAGAAAGTATCTACAATCTCCAATTATTTTGAAACTTTCACACTGAAAACAAAACACATCAAAACAGATATCAACAGACAAAAAGCTACAGAATGACGATTTTAAGCTTAGAAGAAAATGGAGATTGAAATCATACTTCCTCATGCAAAGCCTCAGGTGTTAAATTCCACCAATGAGAGTAATATGATTTACTCTCTTCTCTGTCAGTGACAAGCTAATATCAAATATTTCCCAGATGATCCTGATTCTAAGAAACTTATTATCAATCCCCATGATCCATTGCTCAATTTCTGTGTATCTTCAAACAACCTTTTGAAATATTATTTAGCATATCATTATTTTTTAAAAGAAATTTTATTATTTGTGAAAATAACATGAAAAGTCATACAATTCAAGTTGGCTTTAGAGCAGATCGAGACATGGTATCTATTATATTATTTTTGTTATTAAAGCTTTTTAATTTCAAAACATATGCATGGATAATTTTTTCAACATTAACACTTGCAAAAAACATGTGTTCCATTTTTCCCCTTTCCCCCACCCCCTCCTGTAGATGGCAAGTAATCCAATATATGTTAAACATAGTAAAATATATGTTAAATCCAATATATGCATACATATTTATACAATTATCTTGCTTCACAAGAAAAATCAGATCAAAAAGGAAAAAAGGAGAAAGGAAATAAAATGCAAGCAAACAACAACAAAAAGAGTGAAAATGTTATGTTGTGGTCAACACTCAGTTCTCCCAGTCCTCTCTCTGGGTGTAAATGGCTCTCCTCATCATAAGGTCATTGGAAGTGGCCTGAATCATCTTGGATGAAAAGAGCCACATCCATCAGAATTGATCATTGTAAAATGTTGTTGCTATATACAATGATTTCCTGGTTCTGCTCATTCACTTAGCATTAATTCATACAAGACTTTCCAGGCCTCTCTAAAACCATCATGCTTATCATTTCTCATAGAACAATAATATTTCATAACATTCATGTACAATAACTTATTTAGCATTCTCCAACTGATGGGCATCTACACAGTTTCCAGTTTCTTACCACTACAAAAAAGGCTGCCACAAATATTTTTGGACATGTGTTACTTTTCCTCTTTTAGGATCTGTTTGGGATATAAGCCCAGTAGAAATATTGCTGGATCAAAGGGTAGATTAGCATATCATTAGGCAGATCTGGGACCTGCTCTGCCAAGTACATTCCATGTGTCTCCTGACCCTTTTTTCTGAGTTCCCACCTTTACTTCTCAGAGGAAGTAATAATCCTGAGGGGGGGAAAAATCAAGGCAGTATTTCCTCTCTAAAATATCTGGTTATGATGATCTTTGCTGAGTTCTTTTTAGGACTAAGCCCACTGTGAGGTTACTCACTCTCTGTTTCTCTGTCTCTGTCTCTCTCTCCAATCTAAAATCCAATTTTCTATAGGAAGCCTTTTCTAACCCTTCTTAAATCCAGGCTTGTAGAGGGATGAAACTTTGAAAAGGTGTACTTGAATCAGATAACCGAGCTTGTAAGGCTAAATACCTATTTGATGTGAGACAATGGCTCTATTAGCATATGTTTGGATAAATGGCTCTTCTCACAGTTGGCTGAATGCTTGGTGTCAAGATAATCACAGGCAAGGATTGGAGGGCAGAAGGGGAGAGGCCAGAGAGTGACTTGGTGGCAGGAGAGGAGGAGAGAGGCTGGAGGTTCTGGACTCCAGAATCAAGGAGAGATCTTTGGCAAGCCTTGTGGCAGCTTGTCTCATCCTTCCCTTCTCCCCCTAAAGACCAAGGACTTTAAGTCATCCCGACTCTGGATGACCCTTCCAGGGAGCTAGCCCATACTTTACGTAGGTCTTTCCCTCTGATAATTATTTCCTTTTTTTCCTGTATATAGCTTGTGAGAGATAGCTAGATAGATAGGCACATACACATATATATGTATATGTGTATTTGCATATTTTCTCCTTCATTTGATTGTAAATTTCTTGGTTGCTGAGATTGTCTTTAGTTTATTTTTATATCCCCAGCACTTAGAACAGGGCCTGACCCATAATAAACACTTAATCAATGTTTATTGACTGATTGTCTTGTTCATATGATAGTTTCAAGACATCAATATATACTATATCTGAACCAGCTACTCCCTATGATATTATCTATTTTAGACAATGTACCTTTCTTGCTTCTCCCACTGGCTCTGCTTCTCTTGTCTAAATTTCTCCAGCAATTCACTTATATTTCCCTAAATGTAGGCAGTGGTATAGGCTCAAAGGTCTTTTAATTACTCAGAAGTCTTGTCTTACTGTATGTGCATATAACCACAGGTTATATCTTTCAGGCAAATGCCCAAGTTTCCTTTTGAATGCATGGTTCATTTTAAGTGATGTTTTTGTACTTTCCTATTCACTTGTTCATGCACATTTAGGGGATCCTATTAGAGTTATTGGTACATAGAGAGAAATATAGAAATTAAAAGACATTAACAGAAATACTCAGAAAAAGACAGAGAGACAAAAGGAGAAACATAGAGAAACAGAGATATAAAGAAACAGAAAAAAAGATCCTTTATTATAAATGATCAGGTTCTCTACTGCTGTCTATGTTTCCACAAATTGGGAGGGGAGGATTTGTGGTGCTGCTAGCTATCTTAGAGTAGCTATGTGTAAATGCATATATTTAAAAATATTTGAGCAAAGAAAGGAGATTATTATATCCCTGAGAAACATTTTTCAGAATCATTCTTACACACTAAGGACATAGCAATAGTAGTAGTGATTAAACCCTAGCAATCAAGGGTTGGTTGCTCTGGTATTGGGTAATTAAGGAAATAGTGATATCATGAAAAGTAATAAAAATGGGGTATTAAAAAGAATGGAGGAATATGCTGTAGGAAAATTAGCTCAGTTTTTAATATATTGAATTTAAGGTTCCAATTGCATAGCCATATGGTGATGTTTATCAAGTGTTTGTAAAGAGATGGGAAGAGCTCTAGGGAAAAATTGGGAATAAATCTATAAACTTGTGCCATCTGCATTGTTAATTATCATTATACAGATTGTAATTAAAACAGTAAGGACATATGACATCACCAAAAAGGAAAGGTCAGAGAGAAGAAAATTAAGTCAAATACAGAACCTTGAAGGTACATGTTCACATTTAAAGATCATGAGAAAAGAAAAGGATCCCCCAAAAAGGAGAAATTGATGGATTATTGCAGGGATTGGAGGAGATTGATTAACTTGTCAAGTACACACACACACACACACACATATATATATATAAACTTTAAAAGCTTTAGTCAGAATGATACCAATTTTTTAAATTCAATCTTGATTGTGACCTTATCTATGTGACCTTAATGGAGTCATTTTAATTCTATAACATGTTTATCACACAAAATGAAGACATCAGCTGAAATAAATAATATTTATCATATGTACAATTACATGAGCAGAGCCTTTTCATAATTAAAAGTACCTAGAAGAGCTTTCCTGTAAGCTAAATTTTACTACAATAAAAAATACTCTCCAATAGTTTCCTTTTTATTTTTGATATTCTATTTTCCCATAAAACTTTATTTGATGAATTTAGCTTTATTTTACTTAATTTAAATATAAACTTTCATCATAATGAGGATGATATTAATAATATAATGGTACATTGAAAAACAGAATATATATATATATATATTCAAATTCACATTATTTAGTTTCTACTTTATTAAAGGTTGACTCTTTTGTTTTTATTTCATGGTAATTTCTCATACTTCATTCCTATCTACTGACCTTTTCCTTTGGAACAAAAATTACTAGCTAAACAATATTAGTCAATACTCTGACCATATTTTTGCTAATTCCATTCTGTATTCATTAGTCTCTACCTCTCTCAGGAATGCAAGAATAGCTTTTCCCCACTTTTTTCCCCCTAGACCAAGATTGGTATTTAAAATTATATAATATTGGCTTTTTTATTTTTGTTTTGTTAATGTAACAATCTGTTGTGAATGTTATCAGCATTTTGGCAACTCTGCTGATATAGTCTACCCAGTAGTCTTTACTGAGGGGGAAAAATATATCTATATCTATATCTATATCTATATCTATAGTCTATATCTAGTTAAAGACAATGGATCTAAGGTCAATATATGAGCTCAATTAATGGCAGATTTGAAGGATTAATGAATTTGTATGTGTTGCATCTTAATATAAAGTAAGATTAGCCACATTTAAAATCCTGTTATGTTACATTTCCTGAAGCTCCTATTGCAATTTTTTTTGTCAATTCTACTAATGGTTTTTAAAATATTTATAATAATTTTAATCAGTGTAATTACTTGGTCAGAAAGTTTTTGTAAATAATAAAGAGTTGTCTAATGTTCTGTTGTCTCCAGAAACTGCCGATCTCTCTCTGGGTGGAGATCTGCTATCTGAACTCAATCTCCGGCCAGACTCTTCTTCCTGTAGAGAGCCGTCCCAACTCTGACCTAGAGTAGACTCACTTCTCTGGGCCCAATGTTGTCTCTTTTATCTTGCCAGAGAAGGGGTGTATGAGAACTCAAGGCTTATGAGAAAATTACTTTAACCAATGAACTTGCTCCTTTTAAAGGTTGTGTAAACTCATTTTCATATGTAAACTCCTCCTCAGAAGTTCAAAGGGGTAAACTCCCCTTACAGGGTGGAACCAAAGGTGTGAACTAGAGAATTGTTAAGTACTAACTTAGCACTTAGTGAGAACCTAAGAGAGTTGTATTTGTAATTAAGAAGATCTGAGTTCAAAGGACAGGGCAGAGCCAAAATGAGGGAACAAGGAAGGAACTCTCATGAATTCCCTTAAATTCAACTACAAACAACTATAAAATAAGATTAAGTTTCTAAACTAGTTTTAAAGTTACAGAACCCACAAATATTGGGAGTACAACACATTCCTAGAAGAAGTTGCCTTGGAAGAATTTCAGAACAGGTCTGCTTCAAACAGCAGGGAGACAATCTGCTGAGCCCAAACAGCAACACAGGGAATCCAGGCAAGGAGCTTGGGTGGGCAGCCGGAGCTCTGCATATCCACACCAGGAATTTCTGTAAGCCCCTTCTGTAAACTTAAATAAGCAGGTTACTCTGTTCTGGTGGGTGATTTGGCAGATTTACAACAAAAGGTAAATTATAAAACATTGAGCTCTTGAAGAATGCAGGACTTGGCCACCATTACCCAGTACCAGAAGTCAATCAGCAGAACTGCCTCAGGGCAAACTGAAGCAGCTGTTGACCCTTTGTGTTAAGAGCAGACCTCAAATCTTTAAAAAAAAAAGAGCAAAAAAAAAAAGAGAGAGAGAGAGAGAGAACTCTTACCATAGACAGCTTTTATGGAGAGAGAGAATAGACCTCAAATCCTGAGATTCCTAAAGACAAATCAACACCAGATGAAGTCCCAAAGGGAGTTATGAATTGGTCCCCATTTCACAAAGTTCTCTTGGAAGATTTCAAAAAAATCTTAAGAGAGTTGGAAAAAATGGAGAGATCTTTACAAGAGGGCATGGAAAAGGAAAAACAGAAGCTAAAGAAAACTCCTTAAAAATAGATTTGATGAAATGAGAAAAGCATATAACTTCCTACAAAATAGATTTGATGAAATGGAAAAAGTATATAACGCCTTACAAAATAGATATGAAAAATATACAAATTTATTGAAAAACAGAATTTGTGGAATGGAAAAAAATGCAATGAACAAAACAATTCAAGTGGCCAAACACAAAAGAAGCTAAAAAAGGCAACTGAAGAAAATAATACACTAAAAATTAGAATTGAACAAATGGAAGTGAATGATCAATAAGATTTCAAAATCAAACAAAACCAAAAAAAAAAAAAAAGAAAAAAAAAACAGAAGAAAATATGAGATACCTTCTAGGAAAAACACCTGGAAAATAGATCTAGGAGAGACAATCTAAGGATTATTGGACTTCCTGAAAGCCATGATGAAAAAAAGAGCCTAGACATTATCTTACAGGAAATAATAAAGGAAAACTGCCCCGATGTGCTAGAATCAAAAGGTAAAATAGCCATCTAAAGAATGTACTGATTACCTCCTCAAAAAGATCCCAATTTGAAAACTTCAAGGAATATCATGGCTAAATTTTAGAACTATCAGACCAAGGAAAAAAATGTTGTAAGCAGCTAGAAATAAATAAGTTAAATATGAGGAGCCACAATTCCAAGCCAGGACCTTGCAGCTTCCACTTTATAGTATCAAAGGGTATGGAATCAGATATTCTGAAAGGCAAAGGAACTTGGATTACAGCCAAGAATAAGCTATCCAGCTGAAATAAGCATTATCTTTCATGGAAGAAGCAAAATACTGGGGATGAGGGAAAGGGAAAAAGAAAGAGAAAAGCATAATTTAGGTAAATAAGATGTCAGAGAATACAGAATTAATTATTTTAACTGTGAATGTGAATGGGATGAATTCTCCTATAAAATGGAAGTGGATAGCAGAGTGGGTTAAAAGCCAGAATCCTACAATAAGTTGTTTATAAGAAACATATTTAAAGCAGAGCGATGTATGCAGAGTGAAGGTAAAGGGCTAGAGCAGAATTTATTATGCTTTAGGTAAAGTAAAAACAAACAAACAAACAAAAAAAGGCAGGGGTAGCTATCCTGATCTCAGATCAAGTAAAAGCAAAGATAGATCTAATTAAAAGAGACAAGGAAAGAAACTATATCTTGTTAAAGGGCACCCTAGGTAATGAAGCAATATCAATACTAAGCATATATGCACCAAGTGGTATAGCATCCAAATTCCTAGAGGAGCTTATGAGAACAGCAAGAATAAAGAGACAGCAAAACCATACTAGTGGGGGATCTCAACCTTGATCTTTCAGAACTAGATAAATCAAACCAAATGGCTCTTCAGAATAGTTGGTTCCCTTCACAATTCCATTACAATATATTAGTGTCCAGTTTTCCCACATCTCCTTCACCATATGTCATTTGCTTGGCCTAAACAAGAGCATTTGATATTTTTTCCAATTGTTTAGATCTCACTTTAATTGTGTAGAAAGTGTTTTTTAGTTATGTTCATATAGTTCCTAATTTTGTCTTGGTGCATAGACTCCCAAATATTTAATATTATTAACAGTTATTTTAAATAGAATTCCTCTTTGTATCTCTTGCTGCTGGACTTTATTGGTAATATATAAAAATGCTGATGATTTCTGTGGATTTATTTTATATTCTGCAACTTTGATCAAGTTATAGATTATTTCTAGTAGTATTTTAGTTAATTCTCTAGGATTCTCTAAGTATACCATCATATTGTCTGCAAAAAGTGATAATTTGTTTTCCTCATTATCTACTCTAATTCCTTTAATCTATTTTTTCTTCTCTTATTTTCGGAGCTAACATTTCTAATATTATATTGAATAGAAATGGTAATAGTAGGCAACTTTGTTTCACTCCTGATGTTATTAGGAATGGTTCCAGTTTTTCCCCATTAATATGATACTTGCTGATAGTTTTAAACAGATACTACTGATCAATTTAAGAAAAACTCAATTTATTCCTATATTCTCTAGTGTTTTTAATAGGAATGGGTGTTGAATTTTATCAAATGTTTTTTTCTGCATCTATTGAGATAATCATATGATTTTTTGTTAGTTTGGTTATTGATATAGTCAATTATGCAATTATAGTAAAATCTTTTTCCTAGCTTTTTTAGTTGCAAGCCTATTTCATTGATCTCTTTGTCTTTTATGCAAATAAGCATCTAGAGATATAAATTTTTCCCTTATTACCACTTTGGCTGCATCCCACACATTTTGGTATGTTGTCTTATTATTGCCATTCTCTTGGATGAAACTACTGATTGTGTCTATGATTTTCTGTTTGAGCCATTCATTCTTTAGGATCAGATTATTTATTTTTCAATTAATTTTCCCCTGGCCTTTTATTGAATGTAATTTTTATTAAATCATGATATGAAAAAAATGCATTTACTATTTCTGCCTTTCTGTATCCCCTCCAGGGAGCTAGCCCTTACTCTACATTTTGGTACATGTGTTTTATTTTGTTTTTTGAACAAAAAAATTAAATAACTTTCAATGTGAAAAAAATAACAGTACTGATATGTTCAGTTCTGTTTTGTACAGGTTGGAAAAGAAAGATGAATTTTTTTCTTTTTTTATTATAGCTTTTTATTTACAAGATATATGCATGGGTAATTTTTCAGCATTGACAACTGCAAAACCTTTTGTTCCAATTTTTCCCCTTCTTCCCCTCCTCTCCTCCCCCATATGGCAGGTTGACAATACATGTTAAATATGTTAAAGTATAAATTAAATACAATATATGTATACATGTCTATACAGTTATTTTGCTGTACAAAAAGAATTGGACTTTGAAATAGTGTACCATTAACCTCTGAAGGAAATCAAAAATACAGGCAGATAAAAATAGAGGGATTGGGAATTCTATGTAGTGGTTCATAGTCATCTCCCTGAATATATACAATAATATTCCATAATTTATTCAGCCATTCTCCAATTGATGGGCATCCACTCAATTTCCAGTTTCTGGCCACTACAAAGAGGGCTGCCACAAACATTCTTGCACATACAGGTCTCTTTCCCTTCTTTAAGATCTCTTTGGGATATAAGGCCTGTAGTAACACTGCTGGATCAAAGGGTATGCACAATTTAATAACTTTTTGAGCATAGTTCCAAATCACTCTCCAGAATGGCTGGATGTATTCACAATTCCACCAACAATGTATCAGTGTCCCAGTTTTCCCACATCCCCTCCAACATTCCGCATTATCTTTCCTTGTCATTCTAGCCAATCTGACAGGTGTGTAGTGGTATCTCAGAGTTGTCTTAATTTGCATTTCTCTTATTAATAATGACTTGGAGCATCTTTTCATATGGCTAGAAATAGTTTCAATTTTTTTGTCTGAGAATTGTCTGTTCATATCCTTTGACCATTTATCAATTGGAGAATGGCTTGATTAAGAAAGATGAATTTTTCAACTTAAAATTCAAAGGAATAAAATATTTTCCCACAATATCAGAAGCTTCTTGTATAGAAAGCTAGATTGTTATTTAATTGTTGTTGTTCAGTCATTTTCTGTCAATATCAACCTCTTTATGACTACATTTGGGGTTTTTTTGGGCAAAGGTACTGGTATAGTTTGCATTCCCCTTGGCAGCTCATTTTACAGATGTGAAAACTGAGGTAAACAGACTTAAATGATTTTTCCAAAGTCACAGAACTAATGTGTCTGAGGCCAAATTCCAACTCAGGAAGATGAGTCTTCCTAACTCCAGGCCCAGCACTCTATCTACTATGCTCTCTAGTTGCCCTTATCATTATAATTAATAAGTCATTAACAAGTTACTAATAAATATAAATGCCTTTGTGGCTTTTTCTAGTTTATTGACATTACTTTTAAATGATAAATTGGAAATTTTATATTTTCTAAAGGTTAACTTTAGATTTCAAATTTATTTCAGGTTCTATTATAAATAGCCAGTTTTTCCACATGAAAACAAACCCTTCTGATCTTGGCACTGAGTGTGAAAATATTGATATAAAAATTAGCTGGAAACATTACATGGACACTGCTATGACTTATTTATAAAGTTAATTTAAAAGATTAATTCTATTATCCCTATATATAACCAACATAATTCATATACCAAGATTAAATTCTTTAGTCCACATAAAACTTTTTGCCTAGGTTTTTCCTCCACAAAAAGCATTTCAACAACAAAAGAGACAATAAAATGTATTCAAATTCTAAAACTTATTTTTATCCTTTTTGCTTTAAATATTGAGAGACAAAGACAGGCAGACAGAGAGACAGACATGGAGATAGATAAGCTCAGTCTAATTTTAAGACTGATCCAGTAGCTGTTTTCACCAGGTCTCATGAAAATGAAGTCCTGTGTAACAAGCCAAACATTTATTTTGCTTTCCATCTCTGAGAATAGGATGTGTGGTTAGAGATTCAGAAGAACTTTTCAAGTCTATTTGAACACCATTTTGTGTTATGAATAGGTTGTATACCAAGTTGTGTCCCTGTAGAATAAATGGGAAAAATCTGAAACAGTATTTAAAATCTATTTGATAACTTTAACAATATATGAAGTAAAAGCCTGCAGGTAATTTTGTAACCAGCAGGTGTCTCTATAAAACAAAATTGGTTGGCTGAACCTGTACAGACTTTTTTTTTTTTTTTTTTTTTTTTTTTAATTCTGTCTTCCTTAGAAATTTGAGGAGGAGATGATCTGAGAATATGAACTTGTGATTCTATTGTGGAAATTCTCACCACCGATGCAGATCAGAGGCTATTCTGAACTTCATGATTTGCTCACAGTTATTGTTATAGAATGTGTCAGAAACAAGAAGACTTGAATTCAAGTCTTCTTGACTCCTTTCTTGGATCCCTATTTCCTAAGTTATGCCACAGAGGAATAACACAAAATGTTTGATTTGTATAGAAGAATGGCTCAAAGTTCTTTAAAATGGAAACATTCTTTAATATAAACATTCTTCAAAGTAGACACCTTAAATGTTAGATTAAAATGAACAAAATCCACAAAATAAATTTCAGGTGATAATATTTAAATTTGTGGGGTTTTAGATCTACAACCCCACCAATTTAAATATTATCAACTGAAATGTATTATATATATATATATAAATATAAAATTTAAATATAATGTAAATATATATATATATATCATATTTATTTATATATGTATATAATGTACATGTATACATATCAGTGTATATATATACACACACATACATATATACGTACCAGATGTGCATATGTTTTATATATCTATTTGTATATGTGGGTATGTATGTATATGTGTGTGTATGTATGTATACATACACACATATATATGTATATATATGACCATTTTTATACTTTTTTTATTATCTGAAACATTGTTTCTTTTATTTTAAGATTCACAGCAAGTAAATTTTCTGCATGAATGACTCAGTAAAAAAACCCTGATATTAAAAATATGGACATATATATCAGTGAGCAAATAGATCATGGACAGCATTTTCCCAAATATCTCAAATCTGATGTCTTTCTCCAATATCTTTTGGATCTAATCATATCTAAATACAAACATAATGCAGTAGAGTCCAGAAACAATCAAGTGACCTTTGACAGCAAAGTGAATAAACTGGTTTTAATAAAAAACTAGCTCTAGCATTCTAGCAAAGAGGAGCTGGGTACCCTGTAGTGCTCAGCTGAACCTAAAAGGGGACTTCCTGAGTATTCCATAAAGAAAGAATTAAGGCCTTCCAGTACTGGCTTTGTGAGTTACCTTGAGCATGAGTTCCCTGGGCATGGGTTCCATATATATAAATGTACACTCAGGGATTCTAGGGTCCCTCAGGCTTATGAAAATAATGTTTTTACCTCTACTTTTCTAACTTTTCCAACTTAGTAAATGACTTTGCTTTGAGCTAATTGTGACTGACTGCTACCATTAGCATATTAGTAATGGATCATAAACTATAGTAACAGGAACCCATAGAACTTGAAAGTAACAAATGTCTTTTGAGGGAGATAGCCCTCAGTGGTGCTATACAAGCATGAGATTTACAATATACCACCTACATGTGTTCTCTGGTGAACCAATCAAATCTTCATTCTCTTACCTTGTATTCTAAGGAAGTCCTCAAACTCCTGTAGCTTCTAATTGCCTGAATATTCTATTTTCTTTTCTTTTTTTTTTCCCCCCTGAGACTGGGGTTAAGTGACTTGCCCAGGGTCACAAAGCTAGGAAGTATTATTAAGTGTCTGAGACCAGATTTGAACTCAGGTCCTCCTGAATTCAGGGCTGGTGCTCTATCCACTGCTCCACCTAGCTGCCCCCTGAATATTCTATTTTCAGTGCTTCTTACTTTTGGTAACAGTGGTATAGCTTTTGAAACATTTAATTTTTAGAATCTTAAATTTCTCATCTAAGATTCATTTCCCCCACAATTGTTTTAAATCCTTCCCCTCCCTTTTGAGGTATAGGGAAGTGGAATATGTTTAATATAAATGTCAATTTATGGATTTTTATAGCTTACATTTATCTAGCACTTATATTTATGAGTACATGCATATAATATGTGTATACATACACATATATGTGTGTATCTGTATATACACACTTATTTTCATGCATAAGTTTACAAAGTAGGCATATATGCTGGAATTATCAAAAATCCACTTCTAATAATTTAGCTTTCCTTTAGGACTATTAATAAAATTAGTTTTGTGTATATAGTTTTTAATAGAGAAAAATCTTTAAAACAGGGCCATAGAAGGTAAAATGTATTGCCTTAAAAAAGATTTATTTATTTACCTATATACTACCTCTCTATTTTCCCTACCTGGAAGACCCAATCCTAATTCTAATGCCAAATGGTCTGGGAAATTTAACTGACTCTGCTTTTCCAGTTTAGGCTACTTTACCCCTCCTTACACAGCCTAGTGGCCCCATGTTCCCATATCTAGCCATAATAGTGCCAGATTCAGTGTAGTCACTGAATCAGTCTAAACACTAAATTGAAATTCCAAACTCAAACTATCCACCTACCTAATTGTCTTCCCAGTAGTAGGGATTACAGATGTCTACTTCCAGGCCTGGCTTGCACTTGACTTCTTCAAAAGTTCCTTCTTGTGTTAAATAAAAATTATGTTTGTTAAGCAGAGAACTTTTCAACAAAAAAGTAGTTTATTGTTCAGGCTGGAAATTTCAAAGTCATAATTTGGAATTGTTAAGTCAATAAATGATCTCTCTAGATAAAGTTTAAGAAATTATGATCCCTGAAACTTGCTTTGAGATACCCACACATATATATGCAGAAATATATATATCTATGTCCAAGTGAATATAGGTGGATATGTCATTATTTGTCTGTACCTATATGCACATAAACATATTCTAATACTTCCAGAGAGCAGCTAGGTGGGGCAGTGCATAGAATGCCATACTTGAAGTTAAGAAAATTCTTTATGTACTCAAATCTGGCCTCAGACAGTTAATTAGCCAGTAATTTATCTAGTGACTCAGTTTCCTCATTTGTAAAATGAGCTGGAGAAAGAAATAGCAATTCACTCCAAAATCTTTGCCAAGAAAATGCAAATAGCATCATAGACCATAAAAATGACTTAAAAACAATAAATTAGTTAAAAAACAAACAGAATCATTGATTTGTCAATTGGACACTTTCCACATAGTATTCCTTTTGTACCTTGGTGGAAAGTATTTTGAGAGATTCTATGACTGAAAAGTCAATTATTCTGAAATCAATCTGTAGAGTTTATTTAAATTTAATTAGGCTTTTTCCTGTTCATGCATGTATGTCATCAAATTTGTATTCAAAGTCTTTCTAGCTTGCTAAAAGTTTCCAGAACTAATACTAATTTCCTGCTAGGGTTGCCTTTAAGTATTCAAGCTCCATGCATGTTGAAGAAAGACATGGTGTATGTCTGTGTGTGTAAGCACATGTGTGTATACAGTTACATTTATGTCGTCTACATAGTAAGGATATTATAATGGATGAATAAAGATCCAAAAAGAACAAAGCTGAAGTGCCAGTTTCGTTATCTATTAGTTATATAACTTTGAGTTGTTTCTTTACTTGAAAAATGTAGATAATAAAACTTGTACTACCTATTTATATGGTCATGAAGAAAGTGCCTTATAAACTTTAAATTCAAAATAAATGGAGTTGTCATTTTTAGGGATATAAGTATTCTTACTTGTCATAATGCAATACAGATAATCTGAAATTTCACCATTTAGTCCAAGTATGATTATTTCAGTTGCATTTTGTAGGTGAAATGGTACAATTTTATGCAATATTTTACTGTGGTCCTGGAAATGGTTCAAGATATTAATCAAGTTACACAAGGATATAGGAGAAATTGGGCATGTTAAAATGATGACCTTTTACTTTAGAAAGCTTAACTACTTCTAGAGTTCTTCTTGAGTTTTTCTATAGAAAAATGCAAAATTTACTGAAAAATTAAATAGAAGAATTATTTTCCTCATTTAATTCTTATTGGGTTTTGTGAAAATTTTCCTAGCTGTTTCCTGGGAGGTCACATTAATAGAAGAGATAAAACTTGAAAGGAAATTTGTATTGACCTGTCATTTTAAAACCTCATCCTAAGGATGGTAAACAAATGAGTGATCAATTGGGAAAAGACAAGCAACCTCTAATGAAAATGATTGTTTTCAAATGTGTTTCAGAGAAATACAACTTTATTAAATAACATAATAGACCAAGTTGGAGTGCAATAAAAGAAAAAAAAATTTGAAATGAATGCTATCAGAATGAATAAAAATTTTAAAATGCTTCTTTTTATACAATGACTTTTATCTAATACTGAGTTCTAAAGACCAGAATGTTTTTTCCCATAAATTATTCCTTCACACTTTTTTTCTATTAGAAGCTTCAAATTTAAAATCCATCCAACAATAATATCCATATTTACTCATAACAACAAATGCTATGTCTTTTCAAATTTGTAATGTTTTCTTTTACTTATATAGGCATTTTGCAAAAATACCTATATTTAGAAATTATATTAGATTAGGTGAAAAAAAGACAATTTGGGATTATAAAAATAGAGGAAAACATAAAACAGATTATTACCTTGTGCTGCATGAATATTTATGTGTATGAATATTTCCAGCCTGGTATGAAAACACTAATTCAATAATATAAACAAAATTGTAATGAGGGACTAGTCAGTGAGGACATAATTCTTAAGACGTGTGAATTTGTTCTTCCTGGAAGTTATATAGAGCATGCATATAAATTATATTTTACATGGTTTCATTTCAACATATGGAATTTTGGAGAAGTAGTTTCTAGTCATGAGTGACTGTGAAAAGTCCTCAAATTAGCAAAAGTGTTTTGTAGAAGTTGAGCTAAAAAGGATCATGAATATGAAAGGTTCAAACAGATGATTTCTTGTTGAAAATGCCCTCACTGAGCCAATGGGTCAGAGAGGGCCTCTGTTATCTGTTTTGTTTGTCATTTTTGTTTATTCTTTCCTGATCTCAGGTGAATTCAAAGATTGAATGAATCTGATTACAATGTTTTGATCTTCAAAAGACTGAAAGAAAAGCTAAATGTCCTCTTAGCAATTAGGGTCAGGAGCAGAGAATCAGTAGCAGCATTAGCTGAATCATGGAGGAACTAACCCAGAACAGACACATGATTGACCCAAACCAGCAAGGAAGTGACCAGGCAGTTGAGAAAACTGAACAAAGGAATGACTCATGTACTGGATATATCATGCCTTCAATGGAACTTGGCACAGGCTCTTAAGAAGGGAGAAAAGAACCCAGAGGGGCAGGAAGTGTTGTATCTGTTAAATTAAAACAAGCAGAGTATATTGCACAGGTCATATATAAGCTAGAAAGAAGAAAAAAATCATGCTCTGAGGCCTGGGAAAATATTAGTGATTCTACTATTTCATTTCCCCCCTGTAAAATGTGCTGTCCTCAGCAAATTGCTGATTAACTTTTGAACTCAATGTTGATATCCTCAGTAAAGATAGTTCTTTGGGAGGTACCAGGAAGACTTAAGCATTTTTCTTTCAGTTGTTTCCCTGGTGCCATACATAAAAAATCTAAAAATAGTCAATATGGTACAGAATCACAATCATCACCAAGTATAGAATTATGTAGGAAGCCAGGGGTGCAGTGTATAGAGCCCTGGGTATGGAATCAGGGAGAACCTCTTCATGAGTTCAAATCTAGAATCAAATACTTATTAACAGTGTGACCCTGGCCAAGACAACTTAGTTTGGTTTGTCTCAGTTTTCTCATCGCTAAAATGAATAAAGAAATGGCAGACTTCTCCAGTATCTTTGCCTAGGAAATACCAAACGGATTCATGAAGAGTCAGAAATGACTGGAAAATGGCTTATAAACAAAAACAAAATTATGCTGATTCAACAATTAAATAATATTACTGCTTGCTTATTCCTTGACCAGGGCCTATCTTGTCACTCAAAATGACTTTCCTCAGAGAAAAGTGACCTTATGTTAGAAAGGGACCTGACCTCTATAGATCATTCCAATATGTGATAAATCTTCCTGTAAGAATATGGGACTTAGAAGTCACTAGAAATTACTCCCTTACCGTAAGGATAGAAACCAAAAATTTTCATTGATTTTCTTTCCATATAGTCTTGGTCATAACATGGTTTGGTCAAATATTTATGTCATATTCTCTTCAAAAGTTCTGTAAGAATTGCTGTACCAAAAACTAAAATGGGCAAATTTATTCTGGATTCATGTGCCAATTAATTCTTGCTTTCAAGAATCAAATGAACAGAATTCCAAACTCACCTAACAATAAGACAATTAGACTCAGTTAAAGAAGGGAAAAGGAAAAAAGCAAAATCAACAGGTGTTTTCCAACATGAGTGCAACTCTTAAATTATATTGGACACATGGAGTTATCCGATTTCTAGGCGAATAGACAAACCTTATTCTATTTGCTTACAATCAGTTTTCTGACCATTTGGATTCTTATTGTAGTTGAATTGAAAATTAAATACATTATTCCTCAAGAAAAGAAACTCTTGAAGATGTTAGATTAAAAAAAAAAAAAAACAGCCAGCAACAGAGAAATGAATGAAGCAAATTTCATGACATTGTATTTCATTTTTTAAACTTCCTGGAATAATTTATCTTTATTAGAATTCTCAAAAGAATTCATAGGACCATAAGGATCTCACAATAAGGCAAACAATCTATCTAGGCTTAAATGCAAAAAGAAAAAAAACAAATGAACCTTCATGAACCCAGAATACTGAGGAAACAAAATCTGTGATTCTCATATTAGCTGAGATTCATAATGGGTACAAACATACTATATATATATATATATATATTTATATACACACATATATGCGTGTGTATATATACACACATATATATGCATGTGTATATATACGCACATATATGTATATATGTGCGTATATATACACACACATGTATGTGTGTGTTTATATTCAAATAAAAATAATTACAAAAATATTTATCTGATTTGTAAGGGAATAACACTATAATTACAGTCTTGAAAGGGAGGGGGGAAAAAGTAATGGATACTGAAAACTAGGGTATTCCATAAGGGAAATCCCAAATGGAACATTTTCCCAATAGTTGCCTGCAAACATGAGGGATCCAATACTTAACGCATATGAAGGTCTAGTATGTAGCATCCCTTTTTTGCTCACTCTCTCTCAACTCTGATTCAAACTCACAGACTGGGTCTCTAGAAGAAAGCTGATTACTTTTTATTCAGAGGTTTAGGAGTAAGTCTGGAGGACTGAAGTTTCTCATAATTTCCACCTCCCAATCAATAATGGTACCTTCCAATATTGATTAATCAATTAACATTTCTCAAATATCAACCAACTAGTTGCTATCTATCAATTAACACAAAACTATTTTCTGTGAGGCATAACAAGGACAGTAGTATGGAAATATAAAGTATAAAAATTTTAAAATGTCTCTAAATAAAGAGCAGGGCAAAGGAAAACTTTATACCAGGGAGTGTGGGATCAAATCTAAAGCGATTGGAACACAAACATCATCCCTCCTACCCAGCTACCTGACCCTGGAAATATTTTCTCCCTTTATAAAATTCCTAACAAGTGTTTTTTTCCTCCTGGGACATATCTGATGGACAGATCATTTGCTTGCTCAGAGATACCATATCAATTCACTCTGTGCCTGGGTACTTGCGAGTAAAGCATTAAATAGCTTTAAACAGCAGGTGAAAAAAAAAATGGGACTATCTGAGATTCAAACTGTGAAATTCTTGAAGCAAACTCTTGTTTTGGGAAAAGCAGGCAAAGTATAGGCCTAGAGATTGGAGCATCTAGTGGGAAGCAAAAAAAAAGTGAGAATAAATAATATTAGAAGAAAGGGTCCTCTGAAGACCAAAATTGTTAAATACATGCAATTTCATGGACTCTCTAATCCATATCTTTCAAGTTCATTCTCATGTTTGTACTGACATATTTTAACCTAGATTTACATACTCTTTATTTTAATTTCTCTTGCTCCACCTTTCCTTCTCTTTCTCATTTTTAGGGTTTGTTTGCTTTTTCTTGTGCAATTTTCCCAAAGCACCTCTTTAATTTATATGTCCTAAGACAGAACTTAAGGGATATAGTGGATAGATGGAAGGATTTGTAATGATACCAGTTGTGTGAGCTAGGCACATAATCACATAATTTCTGTCTACCTCAGTTTCCTCAATTGTAAAATGTAGATACTTATAGTAACTACCTCCCAATGTTTTTATGAAGATTAATGAAATAATATTTCTAAATCACTTAGCATAGAATCTGGGAAATAGTAGTAGGTATTTAAAAAAGTTCTTGTCCTTTTTAAAATTTTATTTTTAATTTCTAGAATAAACAAAAAGCATTTCCAGAACATAGTGCAATAAAAAAGATAATTGTACATTAAATTGCAAATTCACTATGCAAAACTTGGTATTTCTTTTTAATATGCAACAAAATTATTATGCAGATTTCCTTTATTTCCCCTTCCTTCCACAAACTGGCCTAAAGATGGCTTCAATTAGATACAAAATTATTGTATACATAACTTTATTAATCAGTTCTTTCTCTCTCTAGATGCAGATAGTATCTTTCTTCATATGTACTTCATAGTTAATTTGGGTAAATTTTATTGGCTTTGTATGTCAATACAAACCATAGAAGGAACCTTTTGTATTCCTTTTACATCTGTGCTTTTTATTCATTTTGCCCCCATCTTTCTTTCCAACATCAGCCTTTTCCATTCCTCTAAAGTATCTAGAAGTGTGAAGCTTCATTCTATATGACAGAAATCTTCTGGATTTGTTACAGGCTGGAAATTGCCAGCATATACGTCCTCTAAGTCAGGGTCAGCTCCACCCCCAAACTCCAGAGTTACCAGCTAAAGCAGTTTCTGGAAGTAGTTTTCGGCAAACTGGCCGAGTGAGGAGGCTGACAGGAAGAGAAAGGAGCAGACTGGGACTGTTGGTGTATACTTTCAGCTTTTCTTCCCATTGAGACCTTGGATTTATGGTCCAGCACCAACTCCCTTTCCCTTTCCTCTTAGAAGAAACACACACACACACACACACACACACACACACACACACACACACACACACACACAAGTCATGTTTTCCTGGCTATGGAATTGGAACAGGAAGGACTCCTATGAACCTGTCCTTGAAGACCTGAGACAGAAGGTAAATCTGATTGATCCTAAAGGGGAAAGGGTGGGGTAAGTCCATCCTAGAGGAGCTGTGACTTTTAGACTTTTAGAACAGTATGTGTTTTCCTTACTCATTCCCAGCTATGGTGATACATGGGGTGTTTTATTTGTGAAAAGATGTTCTTTTTACTGCCTCCCTCCACCTTTATAAGAACCACCAAAGTCACTTGTTTCAGACTGTCCCCTAGGGTCAGCCCAGAAAATCGCTTGGGATGTGAGAGATCACAGCTATTGAATTTGGTGTTGAGTAAGAGAATGGGAGAGACAGATCTGTTAGTGGGCTGAGATATTTTATTCATGGTGATGAGGAAATTATAAACTGATAAAACCTATAATGCAGATAAAGGGGAAAGAGGAATCAGGCTAAAATGGAGCAAAGGAATGAGGAGAGCCCCAGAGGAATCAGTCAAACTCTTTATTAGGACAAGCCTTTAAAACTGCAGCAGTGATTCACTTCACAGGAAGAAATAAATCCAAGGCTTACCATAGAAATTGATTTTGGTCTTGCAGCAGTGAAATCTAGATAAACTGTATAATGTTGGTGTGGACAGATCATGAGATTTATGGGGTCAGAAGATCTGGGCTAAAATCCTAACTCTCTTCCTTGTTACTTTTGCGACATTAAGTAAATCATATTGTAGCACTACCTGTAAAAGGAAGGAGTAATTATTTCTTTAGTTTCTTCTGGTCTTGGGTTAAACTGTATCTAACAATGTATGGTTATTTCAAGTCATAAACAAGTCTAGAGCTGTATTCAGAAATGTGGACTACAGGTATCTATTGTGTCAGTCAGGCCAAATCTTATATTATTTCAGTTATTATCATTTTATAATGGCACATAAATTAATAGATGTTCTACTTGAGATGAAGATTTAGAAAAAAATAAATTTAAACAGGGCATTCTGGTATTATCTATAATCTTTTAGGCAAATTATTACTACTGTTTAGAGGATTGTGAGATTAAAATAATTTAGTAGGTGAAAAACCAGTTTTACAATTTTAAAAATGCTTTTATAAGTAATGGAAATCTATATAATATAGAAACAAAAAATTCTGATGTGGTGGTAAAAAACAAAATAAAAACTACAAGATTGGGAGAAAGGAATCCCAAATTCAAGTTCTAGTTCCCTTATTAGGTAGCTAAATAATCTTGGACAAATCAATATAACTCCCAGAACCTGTTTCCTTAACTCAAAAGTAACATATTTACACTAGATGTCTTGAAAGATCTCTTCAAATCTCAAATACTGACTTTTGACAATTGACTTGCACAGGATCACACAAGATAAAGTCAAATGTCTGAAACCATAAATCTCAGGTTTCAGGTCTCAGATCCTCCTGAGTCTAGGGGCTCTATCTACTGTGCCATCTAACTGCCCCAATCCCAAATGCTTTTTTCAAAAAGTTTTAGAGGGTTGAGGTAAAAAATTGAGATCATTCTTTTAAACTTCTGGTGTTTTCCCTTGCAAATAATGTTGGATTTTGGGAACACACACTCACAAATCTATACATCTATATAGACACATACATATTGATAGTCTAAATAGAGTTCCCCTACACCTATTCTTTTAGGGTTTTTAACTACCACCATAATGAAAATAACATCAAGTACAAATAAGGAATTTTAATGCACTAGAATATGTCATTTATTCCTTTATTAATGCTATTCCCTTTCAAAATGTGTTTTAAAATTTCTCTCCTTGATTTTTTTCATAAAAAGCCCATTTATCTTCATAATTCTAATTCCTTGTTTTTCTTCTACTTTAATCCATAATATCCCTCTAAATACTTTGCATTTAATAGTAGTGTGGAGTTATAGTACATTAAAAATTATTTATGTGCCCATGTGCCTAAGTATGTAAAGAAGTTTCAGTCTCCATGATATCTTTTACATTTAGCTACTGGCACAGCCACTATACTATTTCAGATTTTGAACACCTCTTCCTGAACTATTGAAATATCCTGAAGACCCTACACATTCCAATTTATGCTCCCCACAGCTACCAAAGTAATTTCCCTAAAAATCAAATATGACCATGTTGTGTACTACCCTCCCCCCCCTTTCTACTTCCTCAGAAATCAACAGTAGCAAGCTTCCCATTTACCTCTAAGGTCAAATATAAATTCCTCTGTCTGGTTTTTACAGTTTATCACATTGTACTCTCTTCTTACTCTCCCAGAATACTTATACATTACCCACCTCTACATGCTCTTCAGTTGAGTCACACTGGCCTATTTGTCATAACAGTTGGTCTCCCATGCCTGTGACTATGCCTAGGTGTCTGTCCTCTATTCATAGAAATCTTCTTTTCCTTTTATTCACCTCTTGAAATCACTGCTTTCTTCAAAAAACAAAATAACAATCTCAAATAGAAGACTTCTTTGTATTCTTTCCACTTTTAACCTAGTTACTTGGTAACCTAGTTACCAAACATATATATTGAGATATGGGATTGTCTGCTTTCTATGTATTTGTATCCCTGATATTATATTTATTTATTATACCTATTATTCCTTTTGAACATGATCAATACTTCCCACAAGCAGTCAAAGCTCTTTTCTCCCTCACTTATACAAAGTATAAATTTACTAAAATATATAGATACTTCAATTTTAAATCTAGTTGATATGATGTCTTAGTCTGAACTATATCATCTTAATATTAATGGATAAATTATATAGATACACTTGTAGTGCAACTAAAATATGTATATATATATATATACACACAAATATATATATATATTCATCTTTCTCTTGGAAAAATCATAGTAACTAATGTTTATCTAGCATGTTACAGTTTCAAATTTCTTTCTTCTCAAACAGTCCTATAAATTAGGATCATATGGTCTCATTGATGTAAAGAGTACCTTCAGGGATATCTATTGAAATTCATCCATGGTTTTTTTTTTTTTTTTGTATAACTTTTGTCTATGCTATCCCACAAGTCTTCCATTTGGGTTCCATTCATCATTCTGGGAACTTTCCTTCAGATATCTTGAAAATATGTGGGTGTCAATACCCTATTAGGCCATGCCAGTTATTCCTCTCTTTCAGAGAACCCCAGTTCAGATTCTAGTTCTAATTATACCTCTATGACTTTGGGGATACAATCTCTCTAGAACTTACTTCTTTAATTTGTAAATAGAAAAAGCAAAAAGAACAAAAAGGGGAAGGGTGTTTTGATTAGATATCCTCTAAGGACATACTTAAGTCTAAACCTATTACTATATTATATTATCTGATTAAACTGTTTAATTGGGAATCTGTTTTTAATTTTTCTTTTCCATTAAGAACCGATTCAAAAAATTTTATTTTAACTTTTTTTTTTATCATCTTCACTTCTGAATAAATCTATCCCCACTCCACTATCTAGACTCAGTGGTCCTCAAACTTTTTAAATAGGGGGCCAGTTCACTGTCCCTCAGACTGTTGGGGGGGCAGACTATTGTAAAAACAAAAACTCACACTCTGTCTCTGCCGCTCAGCCCACTTGCCATAACCCTGCGGGCTGCATAAACATCCTCAACCAGCTGCATGAGGCCCGCGGGCCATAGTTTGAGAACCCCTGATACTGTTAAATGCTGTAACAAAAAATTAGAAGGAAAGTAATATATAATTCAGCAAATCTATGTGACACATTAGAACCTATTGTTTAAAACCTAGAGTTCCCACCAATAAAAAAAAGGGAGAAGATATTTTTCCAGTTCTTCTCTGGAATCAAGTTTGGTTATTAAAATTGTATCTCTTTCAGTTTCATTTTGAGATTGTTATCATTTCCCTTTTAAATTTTGTATGTTTCTTTTTCTTGGCATCAGTTTATTTAAGTCTTCCCATGGTCTTGAAATACATTATTTATTTTTAAGATAATTTTTAATGTTTGGATAAATTTATATTTGTATGTCTTTTATAAATTGTACAAAACAGAAATTCAGTTTTTATTGCAATCCCTGTTACTTTTTGTAATTTTTTCAATCTTTGCATTTGTTAAAAATTTCATAATAAAAAGTAAATTAAAAGAATTATTTTATTTTTAAATTTTTATTTTATTTTAAGTTCAAGGAAAAATCTGTTATACAGCACAATAAAAAAAAAGATAATTACACATAAAACTGCAAATTTATTATGTACAACTTTCTGTTCCATACAAATATACTGAAAAAATCATGATAATGTAAATTTCTTTCTATTTCCCTTTTTTCCTTCCTTTTTCTGACTCTGCCCTAAAGATGACTACTATTAGATACAAATAGGTATTTGTGTGTGTATGTATGTATATGTGTGTGTGTGCCTGTGAGAAATTATTCCATTCATACTTCTATTTTTTTAGTTCTTTCTCTGATGCAGATAATATTCCTTTTCATATGCCCTTTTTGTTTAATCTATGTATATATAATAGTCAAAATGACTTAGTCTCTCAAAGTCATTCTTAAAACAATATTGCTGTTACTGTATAAAATGTTCTCTTGGTTCTACTCACTTTGCTCTTCATCATTTTGTGCAAGTCTTTTCATTCTTTCAAAGATCATTGAATTCTTTCTTATAGCACAATATTTTAACATAATCATATAACACAACTTGTTCGGCCATACCCCAATGATGGGGATTGCTGTATTTCCAATTCTTTCTATCACAAAGAAAACTGCTAAAAACATGCTATTCACATTCAAACTTTGCATTACTATTTGTGAATTTTCCTCCAATTTATTTTATTATTTTCTTTCTTAATCTCTTTTTACCCTATCCCTGTAATATTATCTTCTCCCTCCACTTTTGCACCTCCACTTTACCCCCACCTGCAAGAACCCCCACTCCCTAAGACTCAATTCACATACCCTTCCAAAAATCCTCCCTTCTTCACTCTTCCAAACCCCAAATTACACATCCTTGTAAAAGACCCTTCCCCACCCTGACCCAATTTTTTTTTTCATTTCTCTACTTGTTCAGAAAACTTCTACACCTTTGTAGATGCATACATTGTTTGCTTATCAACACAGATGAGAGTAAGGTTTCAACATTATCAGACCGTCACCCAATCTGCTTCCTCTGTATTGTCTTCCTTTTATGCCACATTTTAATAATATAATTACTTTCTTTTACCTTTTCCTATCCAATTTTTTAGTCATCTCATCATATACAACTCAGCCCCAACTTTTCTTTCAAATTAACTTGGTAATCATGATAGTTTTAAAATACTGATAACATGCACACATCTACCATTTGATCTTAATGAACGACTTAAAATAGTCTTTAATATTTTATATTATTTTTTCTTAGTCTTTTATATTATGTTTTCCAATAAGTTCTTTTCTTTTTGTTTAAATACCTGAAAATCTTTCAGTTCATCAAATGTTCATTTTTCCACTTCAAGATTATATTCGACTTTTCTGGGTAAATTATTCTTGGATGCAATCCCAGTTCTTGTGTTCTTTAAAATATGATATTCTAAGACCTATAGATTTTTAGAGTAAAAGCTGCCAAATTTTGTGAAATTCTGATTATATTTTCATATTATTTAAGTTTTTTATTTGTTTGTAGTATTTTCTCCTTAATCTAGGAGTTTAAAACTTGACTATGATGTTCCTGATAAGTTTTCTGCCTGAGAACTCTTTAAGGTAGTGAACAATAGATTTTTTTTTCTATTTCTACTTTATTCTCTTGTCTAAAATTTCAGGGCAATTTTCCTTAATACTTTTTATGATATTTATCCAGATACTTTTTAGATCATAATTTTCATGTAGTCCAACAATTCTTATATCATTTCATCTTGATCTATTCTCTAAAATATTTTCTAAGGAGCTATTTCAGAATCTATTCTAGCTTTTTTTTAGTTTTATTATTTCTTGGTGTTTTATAATATTATCCAATTCCTCTTACCAAATTTTAATTTTCAAGGAGTTATCTTATTTCTGAAGATTTTATACATTTTTCCTATTTGATTCACTTTGTTTTGCATTGTTTCTTACAGTGAAATAATTTCCATTACATTCTTTCAAACCAACTTGTTTGTTCATTCAACAATCTCTGAAATTTACTTTTTTCCAACCCTTTTCTACAACAAGTATGTCCATATATGTTATAATAACATATTATAGTTAATGTAGTATAGGTTTGCAAAAGTGCTTTACAAATATTAACTCACTTGATCTTCATAATCATGGGAGTCTGATAGTGTTATTATTATCTGTGTTTTACATATAAGAAAATTGAAGTTAAGTAATTTGCCTAGGATTACATAGCTATTAAGTATTTGAGGCTAGATTTCAATACAATTTTTCCTAAATCCAAGCCCAGTCCTCAATTCACTGTGCCACTTGGGGGTTATTTTTCCTCTATAAAAATTTTTTCTAAGGATGGATCCTGGGAAGATGGCAGAGTAGGAAAGGTTGCTAAATTTCAAGCTCTCTAGATATCCCCCACAAATAGAAAAAAATTTGCACCTTGAATGATGAAAAATCAAGAAGACAGGACAGAACAGGAGTCTTCCTGATACAATCTGAGAAGCAAGACTGAGGGCTGGGGATTAACCTGCAAACACTTCTGGGCCATCTCCATAGAAACATCAAGTGGGATGCTCTGTGCCTAGACTTTGGTGGGAGCCTCTGCATGAACAACAGAACAGAAATTTTTCAACTCCTGGACTATTTGTGGAGTTCAGTCTGAGTCCTGGGAGACTGAATGAACCTCAACCGATTATGAACTCCAGGTCCTGCTTTTTTGGCTTTACCTGAAGCATAATAGATTCTGCTCCAGCCTTTTACCTTTACTCTGTATATATTGCCCTGCTTTAAGTGTGTTTCCTCTAAACAACATATTATAGGAGTCTGGCTTTTAATCTAGTCTGCAATCCATCTCCACTTTATGGGGGAATTTACCCCATTCACATTTATGGTTAAAACTACTAATTCTGTATTTCCTGCCATCATATTATCCCCAAATTATGTTTTTCTCTTTCCTTTCCCCCTTACCACCCTCCCCAGTATTAGACTTATGAGTACCAATTGTCTCACGTAGCCTTCCCTTCCCCTTTAAGTCCATACCCTTTTCTTAAACCTTTTCCTTACTATTTCTGTATTCCCTTTTATTTACCCTACCCCTTCCCTTTTTGCTTTTGCCCTCCCACTTTTCAATGAGGTGGGAGAAGTTTCTATGTAAACCAAATATATCTAATATTTTCTCTTTGAGCCAAATCTGATGAGAGTAAGGTTCACACTATGTTCACCCCCCTCCCTTCATTCCCTCAGATATAATAGGTTTCCTTTGCCTCTTCGTGAGATATAATTTCCCTTTTTTTTAGCTCCACTTTTCTCTTTTTCGGGTACAATTTCCTTTTTGCCTCTAGTTCCTTTTTTATATTATAACAATAAAACCAAATTATACATGTACTCTTTAGGTACAGCCATAACAGAAATACAGTTCTCAAGAGTTCTTTTTACCTTTTTATCCTTCTCTTCAGTCCTATATTTGGAGGTCAAACTTTTTGCTTAGCTCTGTTTTTCTTTCATCAGAAATAAAAGGAATTCACCTATTTCATTGAATGTCCATCTTCTTCCCTGGAAGAAAATGCTCAGTTTGGCTGGGAAGTTATTCTTGGTTGCCTACCAAGTTCTTTTGCCTTTTGAAATATCAGATTCACTCCCAAGAAACTACTTTAATGACCTAGAAAAAAATAACAACAAATTTCATATGGAAGAACAAAAGGTTGAGAATTTCAAGGGAAGTAATGAAAAAAAATCAAATGAAGGTGGCCTAGGTGTACCTGATATAGAACTATATTATAAAGCAGCAGTCACCCAAACCACTTGGTATTGGCTAAGAAATAGTCTAGTTGATCAGTGGAATAGGTTAGGTTCACAGGACAAGATAGTGAATAAAAATAGCAATCCAGTGTTTGACAAACCCAAAGATCCCAACTTTTGGGATAAGAATTCATTATTTGACAAAAACTGCTGGGAAAACTGGAAATTATTATGGCAGAAACTAGGCATGGACCCACACTTAACACCACATACTAAGATAAGATCAAAATAAGGCATAAAGAATGTGATCATATGTCCATCAATTGGAGAATGGTTGGGTAAATTATGGTATATGAAGGTTATGGAATATTATTGCTCTATAAGAAATGACCAGCAGGAGGAATACAGAGAGGTTTGGAGAGACTTACATCAACTGATGCTGAGTGAAATGAATAGAACCAGAAGATCGCTGTACACTTCAATGAAGATGTATTCTGATAGAAGTGGATATCTTCAACAAAGAAGATCCAACTCACTTCCAGTTGATCAATGATGGACAGAAATAACTACACCCAGAGAAGGAACACTGGGAAGTGAATGTAAATTGTTAGCACTACTGTCTATCTACCCAGGTTACTTATACCTTCAGAATCTAATACTTAATGTACAACAAGAAAATGGTATTTACACACATATATTGCATCTAGGTTATATTGTAACACATGTAAAATGTATGGGATTGCCTGTCATCGGGAGGAGGGAGTAGAGGGAGGGAGGGTAATTTGGAAAAATGAATACAAGGGATAATATAAAAAATTACTCATGCATATATACTGTGGAAAAAAATTCTAAATAAATTTAAAAAAAAAGAATGAGATCATAAATAAATTAGAGGAACATAGGATAGTTTACCTCTCAGACTTGTGGAGGAGGAAGGAATTTGTGACCAAAGGAGAACTAGAGATCATTATTGATCACAAAATAGAGGATTTTGATTACATCAAATTAAAAAAGCTTTTGTACAAACAAAACTAATACAAACAAGATTAGAAGGGAAGTAACAAATTAGGAAAACATTTTTACAGTTAAAGGTTCTGATAAAGGCCTCATCTCCAAAATATACAGAGAATTGAGTCTATAAGAAATCAAGCCATCCTCCAATTGATAAATGGTCGAAGGATATGGACAGACAATTTTCAGATGATGAAATTGAAACTATTTCCACTCATATGAAACAGTGTTCCAAGCCACTATTTATCAGAGAAATGCAAATTAAGACAACTCTGGGATACCACTACACACCTGTCAGATTGGCTAAGATGACAGGAACTAATAAAGATGAATGTTGGAGGGGCTGTGGGAAAACTGGGACATTGATGCATTGTTGGTGGAGTTGTGAAAGAATCCAACCATTCTGGAGAGCAATCTGGAATTATGCCCAAAAAGTTATCAAAATGTACATACCCTTTGATACAGCATTGCTGCTATTGGGCTTTTATCCCAAAGAAATACTGAGGATGGGAAAGGGACCTGTATGTGCCAAAATGTTTGTGGCAGCCCTTTTTGTAGTGGCTAGAAACTGGAAAAATGAATGGATGCCCATCAATTGGAGAATGGTTGGGCAAATTATGGTATATGAATGTTATGGAATATTATTGTTCTGTAAGAAATGACCAACAGGAAGAATACAGAGAGGCTTGGAGAGACTTAGATCAACTGATGCTTAGTGGAACTAGCAGAACTAGGGGATCACTATACACTTCAGCAACGATACTATATGAGGATGTATTCTGATGGAAGTGGATATCTTCAACATAGAGAAGAGCTAATCCAATTCCAATTGATCAATGATGGAAAGAATCAGCTACACCCAGAGAAGAAACACTGGGAAATGAGTGTAAACTGTTAGCATTTTTTGTTTTTCTCCCCAGGTTATTTTTACCTTCCGAATCCAATTCTTCCCTTGCAACAACAACAACAACAAAATCCGATTCTGCACACATATATACATATATATATATGTATATATGTATAGTACCTAGGATATACTATAACATATTTAATATGTATGGGAATGCCTGCCATCTAGGGGAAGGGGTAGAGGGAAGGAGGGGAAAATTCAGAACAGAAGGGAGTACAAAGGATAATGTTGTATAAAATTACCTATGCATATGTACTGTCAAAAATGTTATAATTATAAATTTTTTACATGTTAAATATATTACAATATATTCTAGATACAATATATGTGTGTAGAACCGAATTTCTTGTTGCACAGGAAGAATTGGATTCAGAAGGTAAAAATAACAGTTTACACTCATTTCCCAGTGTTCCTTTTCTGGATGTAGCTGATTCTGTCCATCATTGATCAATTGGAATTGGATTAGCTCTTCTCTATGTTGAAGATATCCACTTCCATCAGAATACATCCTCATACAGTATCATTGTTGAAGTGTATAATGATCTTCTGGTTCTGCTCATTTCACTCAGCATCAGTTGATGTAAGTCTCTCCAAGCCTCTCTGTATTTCTCCTGTTGGTCATTTCTTACAGAACAATAATATTCCATAACATTCATATACCATAATTTACCCAACCATTCTCCAATTGATGGACATCCATTCATCTTCCAGCTTCTAGCCACTATGAAAAGGGCTGCCACAAACATTTTGGCACATACAGGTCCCTTTCCACTCTTTAATATTTCCTTGGGATATAAGTCCAGTAGTAGTATGGCTGGGTCAAAGGGTATGCACATTTTGATAACTTTTTGGGCATAATTCCAGATTGCTCTCCAGAATGGTTGGATTCTTTCACAACTCCACCAACAATGCATCAGTGTCCCAGTTTTCCCACATCCCCTCCAACATTCATCTTTATTAGCTCCTATCATCTTGGCCAATCTGACAGGTGTGTAATGATATCTCAGAGTTGTCTTAATTTGCATTTCTCTGATCAATAGTGATTTGGAGCACTCTTTCATATGAGTGGAAATAGTTTTAATTTCATCATCTGAAAATTGTCTGTCCATATCCTTTGACCATTTATCAATTGGAGAATGGCTTGATTTCTTATAAATTAAAGTCAATTCTCTTTATATTTTGGAGATGAGGCCTTTATCAGAACCTTTAACTGTAAAAATGTTTTCCCAATTTGTTACTTCCCTTCTAATCTTGTTTGCATTAGTTTTGTTTGTGCAGAAACTTTTTAATTTGATGTAATCAAAATTTTCTATTTTGTGATCAATAATGGTCTCTAGTTCTCCCTTGGACACAAACTGCTTCCTCCTCCACAAGTCTGAGAGGTAAACCATCCCATGTTCCTCCAATTTATTTATGATTTCGTTCTTTATGCCTAAATCTTGGACCCATTTTGATCTAATCTTAGTATGTGGTGTTAAATGTGGGTCCATGCCTAGTTTCTGCCATACTAATTTCCAGTTTTCCCAGCAGTTTTTGTCAAATAATGAATTCTTATCCCAAAATTTGGGATCTTTGGGTTTGTCAAACACTAGATTGCTATTTTTATTCACTATCTTGCCCTGTGAACCTAACCTATGCCACTGATCAACTAGTCTATTTCTTAGCCAATACCAAATGGTTTTGGTGACTGTTGCTTTATAATACAGTTCTAGATCAGGTACAGCTAGACCACCTTCACTTAATTTTTTTTTCATTACTTCCCTTGAAATTCTCGACCTTTTCTTGTTCCATATGAATTCTGTTGTTATTTTTTCTAGGTTATTAAAATAGTTTCTTGGAAGTCTGATTGGTATAGCACTAAATAAATAGATTAGTTTAGGGAGTATTGTCATCTTAATTATATTCGCTCGGCCTATCCAAGAGCACTGAATGTCTTTCCAATTATTTAAATCTGACTTTATTTTTGTGGCAAGTGTTTTGTAATTTTGCTCATATACTTCCTGACTCTCCTTTGGTAGATATATTCCCAAATATTTTATACAATCGACCGTTATTTTGAATGGAATTTCTCTTTGTATCTCTTGCTGTTGGATTGTGTTAGTAATATATAAAAATGCTGAGGATTTATGTGGATTTATTTTGTATCCTGCAACTTTGCTAAAATTCTGAATTATTTCTAATAGGTTTTTAGCAGAGTCTTTGGGGTTCTCTAAGTATACCATCATGTCATCTGTGAAAAGTGATAATTTGATTTCCTCATTTCCTACTCTAATTCCTTGAATCTCTTTCTCGGCTCTTATTGCCAAGGCTAGAGTTTCTAGTACTATATTGAAAAGTAATGGTGATAGTGGGCAACCTTGTTTCACTCCTGATCTTATAGGGAAAGGTTTATCGCCATTACATATGATGTTTACTGAAGGTTTTAAATATATGCTCCTTATTATTTTAAGGAATAGTCCATTTATTCCTATACTCGCAAGCGTTTTTAGTAGGAATGGATGTTGGATTTTATCAAATGCTTTTTCTGCATCTATTGAGATGATCATATGGTTTTTATTAATTTGATTATTAATATGGTCAATTATACTAATAGTTTTCCTAATATTAAACCAGCCCTGCATTCCTGGTATAAATCCCACTTGGTCATAGTGTATTATCCTGAGGATGATTTTCTGAAGTCTATTTGCTAATATCTTATTTAAGATTTTAGCATCAATATTCATTAAGAAAATTGGTCTATAGTTTTCTTTCTCAGTTTTCTATCTACCTGGTTTAGGTTATCAGTACCATGTCTGTGTCATAGAAAGAATTTGGTAGGATTCCTTCAATCCCTATTTTTTCAAATAGTTTACATAGCATTGGAGTTAGTTGTTCTTTAAATGTTTGATAGAATTCACATGTCTGGTCCTGGGGACTTTTTCTTAGGAAGTTGATTAATAGCTTGTTCTATTTCTTTTTCTGAGATGGGACTATTTAGACTACTTATTTCTTCCTCTGTTAATCTGGGCAAGCTATATTTTTGAAGGTATCTTCCATTTTATTTAAGTTATCGAATTTATCAGTATAACATTGAGCAAAGTAGCTCCTAACTATTGTTCTAATTTCCTCTTCATTAGTGGTGAGTTCACCCTTTTCATTTTCAAGACTAACAATTCGCTTTTTCTCTTTCCTTTTTTTAATCAGGTTTACTAAGGGTTTGTCTATTTTGTTGGTTTTTTCATAGAACCAACTCTTGGTTTTATTAATTAATTCAATAGTTTTTTTACTTTCAATTTTATTAATCTCACCTTTTATTTTTTGCATTTCAAGTTTTGTGTTTGTCTGGGGGGTTTTAATTTGTTCCTTTTCTAGCAATTTTAGTTGTAAGCCCAATTCATTGGCCCTCTTTTTCTCTATTTTATGCAAGTAGGCCTGTAGAGATATAAAACTTCCCCTTATTACTGCTTTGGCTATATCCCCCACATTTTGGTATGATGTCTCATTATTTTCATTTTCTTGGGTGAAGTTATTAATTATGTTTATGATTTGCTGTCTTACCCAATCATTCTTTAGTATAAGATTATTTAGTTTCCAATTATTTTTTGGTCTATTTTCCCCTGGCTTTTTATTAAATGTAATTTTCATTGCATTGTGGTCTGAAAAGGATGCATTTACTATGTCTGCCTTACTGCATTTGATTTTGAGGTTTTTATGCCCTAGTATATGATCAATTTTTGTATAAGTTCCATGAACTGCTGAGAAGAAAGTATACTCCTTTCTGTCTCCATTTAGCTTTCGCCAAAGATCTATCATATCAAACTTTTCTAGTATTCTATTTACCTCTTTGACTTGTTTCTTATTTATTTTGTGGTTTGATTTATCTAATTCTGAGAGTGCAAGGTTGAGATCTCCCACTATTATAGTTTTGCTATCTATTTCCTCTTGCAGCTCTCTTAATTTCTCTTTTAGGAATTTAGATGCTGCACTACTTGGTGCATATATGTTTAATATTGATACTGCTTCATTATTGATGCTGCCCTTTAGCAGGATATAATACCCTTCCTTATCTCTTTTAATTAGATCAATTTTTGTTTTTGCTTGATCTGAGATGAGGATGGCTACTCCTGCTTTTTTGGTTTTGCCTGAAGCATAATAGATTCTGCTCCACCCTTTTACTTTTAGTTTGAATGTATCACCCTGTTTCAGGTGTGTTTCCTGTAAACAACATATAGTAGGATTCTGACTTTTAATCCAGTCTGCTAACTGCTTCCTCTTTATGAGGCAGTTTGCCCCATTCACATTTATGGTTAGAAGGACTAATTCTATATTGCTTGCCATCCTATTAACCCCTGCTTATGCTTTTCCCCTTTCCTTCCCTCTTACCCCCCTACCCAGTATTAAACTTGTGAACACCACTTGCTTTTCACAGCCCTCCCTTTTTAGTATCCCTTCCCCACCTTAAAATTCCTCCCCTTATTTTACCCCTTTTCCTCACAATTTCTGTATTCCCTTCCCCTTAGCTTACTCCTTCCCTCTCACTTTTCAATGAAGTGGAAGAAGTTTCACCATAAATCGAATATGTCTATTGATACACATTATGTTCATCTCCCTCCTTTCTTTCTCTCAGATATAATAGGTTACCTTTGCCTCTTCATGAGATGTAGTACCACCACTTTATACTTTTTTATGACATAATTTCCTTTCCACCTCTAGTTTCTAAGACAAATTGTACATATGTTCTTTACATATTTTTTTTGGCAGAAGTATAGTTCTCAAGATTTCTTTTTACCTTTTTAGAAATGTCTTGAGTTCTGTATTTGAAAATCAAACATTTTATGTAGGTCTGGTTTTTTCATCAAAAATAGATGGAATTAATTTATTTCATTAAATGTCCATCTTTTTCCCTGGAAAACAATGCTCATTCTTGCTGGGTAAGTTATTCTTGGCTGCATAACAAGTTCCTTAGCCTTTCGGAATATCATGTTCCAGGCCCTTCGTTCTTTTAATGTGGACGCTGCTAGATCCTGGGTTATCCTTATTGTGGATCCTCCATATGTGAATTGCTTTTTTCTAGCAGCTTCCAATATCTTTTCCTTTATCTGATGGTTCTTGAACTTGGCCACTATATTTCTTGGTGTTTTGATTTTAGGGTCCCTTTCAGTAGGTGATCAATGAATTTTTTCAATATCTATTTTACCCTCTGTTTCCAGAACGTCTGGGCAGTTCTCTTTGATAATTTCCTCAAAAATGGTGTCCAAGCTCTTTTTTTCCTCCCATTTTTCAGGGAGTCCGATTATTCTCAAATTGTCTCTCCTGGATCTGTTTTCCAGGTCTGTTGTCTTTCTAATAAGGTTCTTGACATTCTTTTCAATTGTTTCATTTCTCTGGTTTTGCTTGACTACCTCTTGGTTTCTCCTTGAGTCATTCATTTCTACTTGTTTGAGTCTAATTTTCAATGATGTATTTTCTTCACTCACTTTTTTTATATCTCTTTGTAATTGTCCAATTGAGTTTTTATCTTCTATGGAATTTTTTTCCATTTTATCCATTTTATTTTTTAGAGAGCTATTTTCTTTTTCCAGCTCACTAATCCTGTTTTCCTTGGAGTTGTTTACCTTTTCCAGCTCACTAAACTTGTTTCTCAATGATTTAATTTCTTTATCCACTCTGTCTTTGAATGCATGGGATGACTTCTCCAGGCTCTCTTGCCAAGCTTCCCTTTCCTTTTCACATTTCTCTTCCAGCTCTCTTGTGAGAGCCTTTTTGATTTCCTCTAGGAGATTCTTTTGTATTGAGGAGGAGCTCATATTCCCCTTAGGGGATTCCTCTGGGGACAGTCTGTTTTTAGTCTCCTCAGTGTTTGAAGTCTGCTCTCTCTCCATAAAAAAGCTGTCAATGGTTAGAGCCCTTTTGAATTTTTTGTTCATTTTCTCAGAGTAGGAATCGAAGAAAACAAATTGACAAGAGAAACAACTGGTCTGTTTTGTGGGGGATGGTTTTGGATGGTATTAATGGGCTTCCTCTACAGACTGGGGGTAAGGCAGCAGAGAGCCACTAACAGAACAGTGATGACTGTACTGAGTTTGCGATCTGAGGCTCTGAGAACGCGCCGAGTCAGTCCAGGTGGGGGTTGGGGGGTGGCCGGATTCTGAGAGACGCTAGCTTTCCGGGGTTTTAATCTTCATCTCTGGTGTTTACACCTTCTCCCCTGATCCTAGCTTGCTGCCAAGATGGAGTATCCACACTGGGGTAAAAGCCTTTTTGCAGAAACGGCAGAGATCATACCCCTCCTCTGGTCTGAGCTGTGTGAGCTGTCTGTCTCACTCTGGCTTGCCTGCCCTCAGTCTGCACCCAGTCCGATTGACCCTCCCCCGAGCAAACACAGACCTTTTCTGGAGACTTTCAAGGATATCTTCTCTTGGTGATTATTTGTGGATTTCTTTCTGGGTCAAGCATCAAGTCTGAGGCTTGTTATAAAGTAAGTTCTGAGAGAAAATGAGGAGCTCAAGCAGCTGTCTGCCTCCACGCCACCATCTTGGCCGGAAGTCCTATAATTATAAAATTAATAAAAAAAAAAAAAAGAAAAAAGAAAGAAATACTACATTCCATGCCCTTCAATCCTTTAATGTGGATGCTGCTAGATCCTGAGTGGTCTTTATTGTGACTCCTCGGTATTTGATTTTTTTTTTTCCTGGCTGCTTGTAATATTTTTTTCTTGGTCTGATAGTTCTGGAATTTAGCCACAATATTTCTTGGAGTTTTGATTTTGGGATCTCTTTCAGTAGGTGATCAATGAATTCTTTCAATATCTTTTTTACCTTCTGTTTCTATAACATCTGGGCAGTTCTCTTTGGATGATTTCTTGAAAAATAGTGTGTAGGCTCTTTTTTTCATTATGATTTCCAGGAAGTCCAATAATCCTTAGATTATCTCTTCTAGATCTATTTTCTAGGTCTGTTGTTTTTCCAAGTAAATATTTAATACTTTTTCTATTTTTTGGTTTTGCTTGACTGATTCTTGGTTTCTCCTCGAGTCATTCATTTTCATTTGTAAAAGACTGATTTTTAATGAATAATTTTCTTCATATACTTTTTAATTTCTTTTTTGTATTTGTCCAATTGAGTTTTTAAATGAGTTGTTTTGTCCTATGGAATTTTTTTCCATTTCATCAATTTTTTTTTTTTAAAGAATTACTTTCTTTTTCCAATTCACAGATTCTGTTTTCCTTGGAATTGCTTACCTTTTCCAGTTCACAAATTCTGTTTTCCTGGGAGTTGTTTATATTTTCCAATTTGCAAATTCTGCTTTTCAGGAATTGATTTCTTTATTCACTCTATCTTTTTTTTTTTTTAATCTTTTTTTTTTAATTCATTTTTCCAAATTATCCCCTCCCTCCCTCCACTCCCTCCCCCCGATGGCAGGTAATCCCATACATTTTACATGTGTTACAATATAACCTAGATACAATATATGTGTGTAAATACCATTTTCTTGTTGCACATTAATTATTAGCTTCCGAAGGTATAAGTAACCTGGGTAGATAGACAGTAGTGCTAACAATTTACATTCGCTTCCCAGTGTTCCTTCTCTGGGTATAGTTATTTCTGTCCATCATTGATCAACTGGAAGTGAGTTGGATCTTCTTTATGTTGAAGATTTCCACTTCCATCAGAATACATCCTCATACAGTATTGTTGTTGAAGTGTATAGTGATCTTCTGGTTCTGCTCATTTCACTCAGCAACAGTTGATTTAAGTCTCTCCAAGCCTCTCTGTATTCCTCCTGCTGGTCATTTCTTACAGAGCAATAATATTCCATAACCTTCATATATCACAATTTACCCAACCATTCTCCAATTGATGGACATCCATTCAACTTCCAGTTTCTAGCTACAACAAAAAGAGCTGCCACAAACATTTTGGCACATACAGGTCCCTTTCCACTCTTTAGTATTTCTTTGGGATATAATCCCAATAACAGCAATGCTGGGTCAAAGGGTATGCACAGTTTGATAACTTTTTGGGCATAGTTCCAAATTGCTCTCCAGAATGGCTGGATTCTTTCACAACTCCACCAACAATGTATCAGTGTCCCAGTTTTCCCACATCCCCTCCAACATTCATCATTATTTGTTCCTGTCATCTTAGCCAATCTGACAGTTCACTCTATCTTTTAATAAGTAGCATAACTTATCCTGACCCTCTTGCAAAGCTTTCCTTTCCTTTCACCATTTTTCTTCTAGCTCTTTTTAAACTTCCTTTCTAATTTCTTCTATGAGAGCCTTGTGTGATGGGGACCAGATCATATCCACCTTTGGATCTAGAGACAAACTGTTTTTAGTCTCCTCAGGGTTTGACGTCTGCTCTCTTTCTATATAGAAGCTATCAATAGTTAGAGCCCATGATGTTTTTTTGCTCATTTTGAAAAAGCCAAAAAATCCCAAAAACTACAGTCTACTTATGGGGGGCAGTGAGGTATTTCCAAGCTGCCTCTACAGACAACAGGAAGTGGCAATGAATTGGCAGTGGGACAGCCACTGGCTGTGCTAAGATTAACAATTGTGCTGAAATCATCAGCATCTAGGGCTGTGCTGGGGCCAGTAACTGAAACTGTGCTTGCATCACTCTAAGTCACTCTGGGTGTTGGATGGGTATGCCCAGGTCCCAAGAGACTCTAGAATTTTGGGATTATAGTCTTTACTCTTTGATTTTATAGCTTTTCTTCTGATCTGCTGGCTTGCTGCCAGGACATAATAGCTCACACTGGGATAGAGTTCTCCCCACAGATTTTCCATCAGCAGAGATCACTCCCCACCCACCTTTGGTCTGCTCAGCGTGACTGAGCTCTCACTGCCTGCCTGAGGTTTGTGCATGGCCTAACCCTGTTCCATCCTCATACACAAGCAAAACAGACCTTTTCTGGAGAATTTCAAGATTATCTTTGGTTAGTAATATGTTGTACTCCCAATGTTTGTGGGTTCTGACAATCAAGCACTAATTCCAAGGCTAAATTTCATAAAAATAGATTGAGGGAAAAGGAGAGTTTAGGAAGATGTGTGTGTCTTCTCTGCTATCTTGGCTCCATGCCAGAAGATTTTTCAAATGTAAATTCTTAGGCTTTGACTTCATCCTGTATCAAGTATAAGAGTGTGTGTGTGTGTGTGTGTGTGTGTGTGTGTGTGTGTGTGTGTGTGTATTCATGCACACACACACTTTTTTTTTCTTTTCTGGGGGAGTACAAAGGCTTTTTAACTTACTATAATAAAAAATATCTATTTTGTGTTCAATAATGTATTCCATTTTTACTTTGGCCACAGATTTCTTCCTTTACAGAGGTAAACTATCCTTTGTTCTTCTAATTTGCTTATAACGTCACTCTTTTATGTCTTCTAAATCATGAACCTATTTTGACCTTAGCTTGGTATACAGTGTTAGTTATGGGTCAATATCTAGTTTCTGCCACACTAATTTCCAATTTTCCCAGTAGCTTTTGTTAAAAAGTGAGTTCTTATCCCAAAAGTTGGGCTGTTTGAGTTTGTCAAACACTAAGTTATTATAATCATTGACTATTTTGTCCTGTGAACCTAATCTATTCCACTGATGAACTACCATATTTCTTAGCCAGTACTAAATGGTTTTGATGTCCACTCCATTATAATATAGTTTTAGGTCTGGCAAAATTAGGCCATCTTCATTGGCACTTTTCTTTTGCTCTTTCAGATAAACTCTGTTATAAATTTTAGATTTGTAAAATAATTTCTTGGGAGTTTGCTTGGTATGTCACTGAATAAGTAGATTAGTTTAGGTAATATTGTCATTTTTACTATATTCACTCAGCCTCCCCATGAGCACTTGATATTTTCCCAATTTCATTAGATCTGATTTTATTCATATACATATTTTTCTTTTTAGAAATTCAGTCTGGAAAAACATGCTTCATTCATCAGTAAGATAACATATTCTTGGTTTAACAGGTAAGTATTTATTTCATGAATCTTTTTGTTGCATTCTAAGTTAGAAAATTATTATAAAAATAAATAAAGGCAAGAAGTACTTTCATTCCCTCTAATTTTAATGATTTAAAAAAACTATCAAAAAAAAGAGTTTTAAGAGTTTAGATTTTTTACCACTGGTTCCAGCCCCTTCCCATGATATTCTCCCAATTGTAGGAGTTCCCTGACACCCAAATTCCATTTACTTCCAGTTACTATTTAACAGTAAAGTTAGCTTTTACAAAGAAATATTGACTTTAAAAGTATAGAAAAATATATTTCCCAACACATAAGGTATAATTTTCCACCTTCTCCACCCCATATTCTGGCTTAGATTCGGTTTACTCAGTTACTATATAGTATAATCCCAAATTTCAAATCCTAAGATTTCTTGGATTCTAGTCCCAGGTACTTTGGCTTCTTAGGGTTTCTCTGTCAGCTTGGCTGCAATGAACATTCCACCTGGAGCACTGGTTCTGAGGTTAGCATGGCTCAATGATTCTGAATTCAAAGATGATTTTTGTCTCTTGCACCTGAAACTAGGACAAAAGAATGAAGTAGGACTGGAGGACTGGAGGACTGTTTCTTGAGGCTATTAGACTTAAAAGGAGAGAAAGGAGGGAACCTCATTCCTCAACCATTCAATTCATGGCATGTGTATGATGAGTGAATTTTTATCCTCTCTGGATACATCAGGAAATAGTGTGAGTATCCCAGTCTCTCAGCATTTAAAGGCATAGCTTATTCTGGCTGTACAGACAATCAAAGAAGGCACTGCTCTTTGAGTGAAGCAGAATTGGAATAGCTCAAATGAGATTTACAAATTTAGAGACAACTCCAATGTTCACATGATTGGTGCCTGATCTGTGATAAAGCATTCCAATTTTATCTGATCAGCAATAGTCAAACACACTGTACCTTGCTTGACTCCAGCATAGTGTGTCATTTTGGTCCTCTGTGAAACTGATGGGCAAACAATCAACTCTCTAAACAGCATGGTAGATGAATGTAGTATATCTTTGCCAGAAAAAGGGTGTTTCTATGTTAGGTAATTTGGACATGCTCCAAAACAATCTAACATTAAGACTATTCTTTTATTATTATTATTTCAAAAGTATTTTATCTTTCCAATTACATATAAAAATAGTTTTCAACATTCATTTTTGTGGAGATTTTGAGTTCCAATTTTTTTCCTCCTCCTTGCCTCACCTCTTTCCTCTCCAAGACAGCAAGCAGTCTGGTATATTATGCATGTGTAATCATTTTAAACATATTTTCACATTAGGCATGTTGTGAAAAAATCAGAACAAAAGATGAAAACCATGAGGATATAAAAGCAAACAAAGTAATAAAAAGGTGAAAATAGTATGCTTCAATCCATATTTAGCCTCCATATTTCTTGATTCTACGTAATAAGCACTGTTTTAGTTAGTAGGGAATCAAACAACAAAAGCAAGATGGTTCTAGACTTCAAGGAAGAAGAAAAAAGGAGCAAGCATTTATATTATGTGCACCTATTATGTGCCAGGCAATGGTACTTTAGAAATATATCTTTACAACAACCTTGTGAGGTAGAAACACTTATTCCCAATGTTTTGCAATTAAAAAAACTGAGGTTAAATAACTTATCTAGGGTCACACAGCTAGTAAGCATCTGAGGCCAAATTTGCATTCTGGTCTTTCTGACTTTAGCCACAGATTTCTTTCTACTGCTATTTCTACTATTAAAAATTGAAATTATTTTTATGTCGGCTTCTGTAGACAGTTAACTCTGATGACTTATCTTCAAAACAGAATGGTGGACAAACATGAATTTCACTTCAAGCAAAGTAATTATGTCCAACCCTTATTTTGGAAATGTCTTCTAACATCTCAAGAAGTATCACAAATAAAAGGATCTTAAGATCACAAATATCTTCTTCCAATAAACCCCCTGAGTTTTCCCATTGAGATAACAAAATAAAGACAAAAGAAATGGCAGCAATAAATTTTATTTAATTTCATTATTTAGAGGGGTTTTTTTCCCCTATAGGATATGCATAATACTTATTTTCATGAGCTGCTGTTAGAAATTCATTAATTCTGGAATCAGATGAATGTCTTTCTTTACATTCCTTTTTTATATTTAAGATCTAGTCAAAAGTCACAAATATAAACCTACCCCATATTCTTAACCCTATTTCACTTCCCCAGTATCACACTGGGAACTCAGAACTATCCTGAAGCCACATCTTGTCTTTTTTTAAATTTCCCTAAAAATTGGCATGGATATGGAACTTTGTGTTTTAATATTCCCCACCTATAAATTGGCACTAATATGTCTGTTTATTTCATATAGTGGAAACTTGTTCCTTATTTATGATTTCATGGTTATTGGAAGCCAATTTTAGTCCTACAGGTGCCCCTACCCCCAGAAAGTACTTTGTCTATATGTGCATATCTAAATAGAATGTAATCTCTGTGGAGATAGGGTTTGTTTAATTTTTTTTTTCTTTAAATGAATAATGACTGGGACAGTGGTAGACATTGAGGCTGAAATTAATTGACTTGAATTGAAATGAGAACTTGAAGAAGTAAGGAAACATCTATATAAGCAAATCCTCAATTGTTTTTCAATTAATAAATTGAACTCTCTAAGACAAGGTTTAATAAGTGAGAGTTTAAATGACTGTGCTCTCTCTGGTAGGATATATCAGTGACTTTAAACAAGGCTATTCCAACTTTGAAGAAAATCCTTCTTTTATTATGTAATTCTACCTCTGTTTCCTGCATTGCTTGTAAGAAATAAGAGTAAAATGAGGTCACTTAAAAAATATAATGCATCCTAACTGAAAGACAAATTTCTATTCTCATTACCATTATATCCATTATCATTATCTTCTTGTAATAGTAAGCAATAGCAGAAATTTACACAATGATTTGGAATGGGGAATGAGATGAGCTATTAATAAAATGTTTCTCTCATTTTGAGGATCGTAGTTTAAAAAGTAACTTTAGAAAGACTAATAGCAAAAGTTAGTATGAGATAAAACATGGTATTTCCCCAAAATATTGGAATATTCTGTGGGAAAAATTAATGTGATGACTATTAAAAACCATTAGAGGAGAACAAAAGACAAAACACGTTTTGCAAGAGGGGAACCATAAGGCTGTAGGAATCCTCCAAAAGAATTTGTGTAACTGTTAGATGCTGTGTTATTTGGATACTCGGCATAAAAGCATGGGATCCCTTATAACATGTGAACTAAAACTGATTAATTTTGTGTAATTCTAAATAAATGCTGAGACAATAAATGTTATTTAAAATGCCTCTGTGAAAGTCAATGCAATTTTATTTTGAAAATGAATATATATTTTATAGAATAAAATAGAAAAATTTAACATAATATGAACTATTTTCTGCTTGATTTTTAAAGTGCCCTATAAGAAAATTTCCAGGATATTCAAGGGAAACATTATTAGAGCTCTTTGCTCATTATATCTAAGCCTTTTTTTGAAAACAAATCACAATAAAAGTTAACTCCTGACCCAGATGAAGAACTATTTATGTTAGACCAGCTTAAGATGTTCAAAGTTAGAGAAGTTAATAAAGAGTAGGTACTTGAGTTGAAAAATCTAGGATTAATCAAAATGGCAATTAATTAGCACATTTAATAATTTGATAATTAGTCATTTGATAAGTCTACTATATGCCAGGCAATTTGAATGCCAATGTAAAAAGGAAATAGTTCCTGCCCACGGAGTTTATCTTGTTTGAAGTGAGATAATACACTTAAAAGTATATACAAAATAAATATGAGATCATTTTTTTGAAAAGAAAGAATATTAGCTGTTCATTCCTTAGCTCACTTTTGTTTTCAATACCTGTTTTCATGATGCATATTTTGTATTTGTTTGGAAAACAGCCTGTTTCATGATGCATATTTTGTATTTGTTTGGAAAACAGCTATCTACCTTTGAGTTATCTTGATAGAGGGAATAGAGATTACTGTCAAGATTCACAAAAGGAAGCACAATGGTGCAATGGAAAAGAGATCTAGATTTGAACTGAGAAGATCTAAGTTCAAATCCTAGCTCTGACATTTATTGCCTTGAACAGGCCACATTATATCTCTGAGCCTCAGTTTACTCATCTGTAAATTGAAATGGTTTGACTAGATGGCTTTTAAGATCTCTTCCACTATAAATTTATGATCCTTTGTCTTAGGCTTTCAGCAACATCAGTGAGTCTTCAGAAGGTAGCACTAGTGCTACATTTGATGTTCAGATCTGGGTTTGAATACTAGCTTCCAAAAATTATTAGTGATTTGATCTTGTGCATTTTAAAAGTCTAATCCTAAGACTTTATTCATTAATATCTTAGATTGACTTCAACTTCAGACTATCACAGATTTTTCATAATAACACAGTCATTTAATATGTTAGTTTTCAACTACAAATATGATAAACATTTTGGCGATGCTTTTGACCAAGTCATTAATTAAAAAGGTTAAATAGATAAGTTGGGTCTGAGAACAAGGACATATTACTAGAGACCTAGATCAGTGGCTTTAAAGACTTCTAATGTGCTTTTTTAAAATAATTTTTATTCTTATAGAATCCAGGTGTCTTATGGAAAAACATATTTTATTATTCTTTGATTAATAAATATATGCTTAAAAGAACTATTAGATTTGTATGTTATGCTTACCTCAGTTTTTTTTTTTTTCTAGTGTAATAATTCTTGGCTACAAGAAACCATTGGAAAGAAAGGATCTTTTTGAATTAAATGATAATGACTCTTCCTACAATGTCTGTCCAATCTTTGAAAAACAATGGAAAAGGAGCATGTTAATGAATAAAAAGAACAAAAAGGTGAATCTGATTACAAAAACCCGAGATTACTTGCTAACTATAGCAGTTATTTAATTTATTTTATCCTAAGAAATCAAAAGAAGGTTGACTTTCTTCATGCAAGTAAAAACTATGTCCCCACGGATAAATTAATCTCTCTAACCCTCAGCTTCTCTGTTTTTGAAGTGTCCACAAAACCTGCCTTATATACCTAATTAATTATTGAAAGCAAATGAAGAAGTAGGAGAAGTATTTTTCAAAGAATAAAATGCTTAACAAATATTAGGTATTATTATGATGAACGTTTTCAGTCAGGGATATGGGTTATTATTTTACAAAGCATACTCTACCATTGAGATGGCTGTAATCCCTGATAAAGATTAGAAGGACATTTTTTGTTCTAACCACACAATTGCAATTTGCATGTAGAAATTCCAGAAAGAGGGGTGGAGCCAAGATGGCGGAGAAGATACACGCAATTTTGTAAGCTCCCTTCTTCCCTCAATACCAATTAGTAAAATCAGCCTCAAAAATAACGCTGGACTGATAGAAACCACAAGGACTGGAAGCACGACTTACCAGTTGAAGAGAATCTGGAGTTTCAACAGAAAAGGTCGGTTCCCAGGGGAGGAAGAAAAAAGGCCAGCACAGATAGGATTAGGTGCTAGCACACTGCACCGATCAAGCTGGGGAGAACTCTGGGATCAGAGAAGCCACTGAGATAGAAGAATCTGGCACAGGCTGTTAGCTCTTCTCTGCTTATAAAACAGCAGTTCAGAAGAGAAATCAAGCCACTTTAAAATATAAAGCCAGACACTAGAACCACCCCAATCGGGAAGTGACCTAACAGATCTTGGCAAGGCTGTGCAGCCGCTTTCTGCTGTCTGGGGCTTCACCTTAGGGTAGTTAAGAGCTTGAACAGCAGGGACACAGCCCAAGGCAACATCTAATTCACATAGTGCCGGGCTTGGCTGGAGGCTGTGGAACTCAGCCTCTGAAGTCCCAGAGAAGCGGAACCTTTGAAATAGGGACCGTGGTTTCTGGACAGACACTTCCAGTTTGAGTGCAGGGGCTTTTCACATCAGATGCTGATATCCATGCCCCATTGGCTGGGCTTTGTGTCGCCTTTACTGTTCAGTCTTAAACCTCAGGGCAGTCTCTAAGACACACAGCGGGGTCCTTCACTGGGCAACCCTCACAGCGCAGCCGTTTCACCTCTGAGGCACTTCCAGGGAGGGGGAGGGGAACTCTCTCCCAGAGCTATCTCTTAGATGAGGCACAGGGGCCGCTGCATCCATGGTCTGGGAGGAAGCTGGTAAAGAAATAAATAAATAAACTTCTTACCCCAAGGGCAGACCCCAAAAGATTTTTTAACCATGAGTAAAAAGCTAAAGAGAGCCATTGATTCCTTCTACACAAAGAAAGAGCAGGTATCCAACCTGGAGGAAGTTGATAGCAGAGAGTCAGCAGATAACAGCCTAAAGGGGAACGATACCTGCCCCCCATCACATAACTATCTCCTAGAAGAGACTATTAAAAAGTTAAGAGAGTTTGAAGAAAAATGGGGAAAGGAAAGAGAAGCTATAATAGAGAATAACAACATTCTGAAATTTGAGTTGGAAAAAATAAAGAATTCACAGGAGATGCAGGGAAACAAAATTTGTGAATTAGAAAAGGTTAAAAAATCACAGGAAAGTAGGATTTCTGAATTGGAAAAGATAAAAAAGTCTCAAGAAAGTAGGATTTCTGAATTGGAAAAAGAGAATAATTCTCTAAAAAAAATTAGGGAAATGGAAAAAAAAATTCAATAGAGCAAAATAATTCATTTAAAAACTCAATTGGGCATATACAAAAAGAACTAAAAAATGTGAATGAAGAAAATAACTCATTAAAAATCAGGACGGAACAAAAAGAAATGAATGATTCATTGAGAACCCAAGAATCAGTCAAACAAAACAAAAAAAAAAAAAATGAAAAGCTGGAGAATAACGTCAAATACATACTGGGAAAAATCTATAGACCTGGAAAATAGATCTAAGAGAGATAATCTGAAGATCATTGGACTTCCCGAAAACTATGATCAAAAAAAGAGCCTAGATTCTATTTTACAGGAAATCAACAAAGAAAACTGTCCAGAGATAATAGAAACAGAAGGGAAAATAGGCGTTGAAAGAATTCATCAAATACCTTCTGAAAAAGACCCTAAAAAAAGAACTCCATGGAATATTGTGGCTAAGCTGCAGAATTACCACACAAAGGAAAAAATATTACAAGCAGCTAGAAAAAAGCAATTCAAACATCAAGGGGCCACAATAAGGGTCACTCAAGATCTGGCTGCCTCCATATTAAAAGATTGAAGGGCCTGGAACCTGATATTCCGAAAGGCAAAAGATCAAGGATTGCGACCAAGAATAACCTACCCAGCTAAGTTTAGCATTTTCTTCCATGGAAGAAGATGGCTATTCAATGAAACAGAGGAATTCCATTTGTTTCTTTTTTTTTTTTTATTTTTTTATTTTTTTTTATTTATTTTTTTTTTTAATTTTTTATTTTATTTTATAATTATAACATTTTTTGACATTACATATGCATGGGTAATTTTTTACAACATTATCCCTTGCACTTACTTCTGTTCAGATTTTTTTCCCTTCCTCCCCCAACCCCCTCCCCCTGATGGCAAGCAGTCTTATATATGTTAAATATATTACAGTATATTCTAGATACAATATATGTGTGTAGAACCGAATTTTTTGTTGCACAGGAAGAATTGGATTCAGAAGGTAAAAATAACAGTTTACATTCATTTCCCAGTGTTCCTTTTCTGGATGTAGCTGGTTCTGTCCATCATTAATCAATTGGAATTGGATTAGCTCTTCTCTATGTTGAAGAAATCCACTTCCATCAGCATACATCCTCATACAGTATCATTGTTGAAGTGTATAAAGATCTTCTGGTTCTGCTCGTTTCACTCAGCATCAGTTGATGTAAGTCTCTCCAAGCCTCTCTGTATTTCTCCTGTTGGTCATTTCTTATAGAACAATAATATTCCATAACATTCATATACCATAGTTTACCCAACCATTCTCCAATTGATGGACATCCATTCATTTTCCAGCTTCCAGCCACTATGAAAAGGGCTGCCACAAACATTTTGGCACATACAGGACCCTTTCCCTTCTCTAGTAGTTCCTTGGGGTATAAGCCCAGTAGTAGTATGGCTGGGTCAAAGGGTATGCACATTTTGATAACTTTTTGGGCATAATTCCAGATTGCTCTCCAGAATGGTTGGATTCTTTCACAATTCCACCAACAATGCATCAGTGTCCCAGTTTTCCCACAGCCCCTCCAACATTCATCGTTATTTGTTCCTGTCATCTTAGCCAATCTGACAGGTGTGTAATGATACCTCAGAGTTGTCTTAATTTGCATTTCTCTGATCAATAGTGATTTGGAACACTCTTTCATATGAGTGGAAATAGTTTTAATTTCATCATCTGAAAATTGTCTGTTCATATCCTTTGACCATTTATCAATTGGAGAATGGCTTGATTTCTTATAAATTAAAGTCAATTCTCTGTATATTTTGGAGATGAGGCCTTTATCAGAACCTTTAACTGTAAAAATTTTTTCCCAATTTGTTACTTCCCTTCTAATCTTGTTTGCATTAGTTTTGTTTGTGCAGAAACTTTTTAATTTGGTGTAATCAAAATGTTCTATTTTGTGATCAATAATGTTCTCTAGTTCTCCCTTGGACACAAACTCCTTCCTCCTCCACAAGTCTGAGAGGTAAACCATCCCATGTTCCTCCAATTTATTTATGATTTCGTTCTTTATGCCTAAATCTTGGACCCATTTTGATCTAATCTTAGTATGTGGTGTTAAATGTGGGTCCATGCCTAGTTTCTGCCATACTAATTTCCAGTTTTCCCAGCAGTTTTTGTCAAATAATGAATTCTTATCCCAAAATTTGGGATCTTTGGGTTTGTCAAAGATTAGATTGCTATTTTTATTCACTATCTTGCCCTGTGAACCTAACCTATGCCACTGATCAACTAGTCTATTTCTTAGCCAATACCAAATGGTTTTGGTGACTGTTGCTTTATAATATAGCTTTAAATCCGGTACACTTAGACCACCTTCCTCTGACTTTTTTTTCATTAGTTCCCTTGCAATTCTCGACCTTTTATTCTTCCATATGAATTTTGTTGTTATTTTTCCTAGGTCATTAAGATAGTTTCTTGGGAGTCTGATTGGTATAGCACTAAATAAATAGATTAGTTTGGGGAGTATTGTCATCTTAATTATATTCGCTCGGCCTATCCAAGAACATTGAATGTCTTTCCAATGATTTAAATCTGACTTTATTTTTGTGGCAAGTGTTTTGTAATTTTGCTCATATAATTCCTGACTCTCCTTTGGTAGATATATACCCAAATATTTGATACTATCGACTGTTATTTTGAATGGAATTTCTCTTTGTATCTCTTGCTGTTGGATTGTGTTGGTAATGTATAAAAATCCTGAGGATTTATGTGGATTTATTTTGTATCCTGCGACTTTGCTAAAATTCTGAATTATTTCTAATAGCTTTTTAGCAGAGTCTTTGGGGTTCTCTAAGTATACCATCATGTCATCTGCGAAAAGTGACAATTTGATTTCTTCATTTCCTACTCTAATTCCTTGGATCTCTTTCTCAGCTCTTATTGCCAAGGCTAGAGTTTCTAGTACTATATTGAATAGTAATGGTGATAGTGGGCAACCTTGTTTCACTCCTGATCTTACAGGGAAAGGTTCTAGTTTATCACCATTACATATGATGTTTACTGAAGGTTTTAAATATATGCTCCTTATTATTTTAAGGAATAGTCCATTTATTCCTATACTCTCAAGCGTTTTTAGTAGGAATGGATGTTGGATTTTATCAAATGCCTTTTCTGCATCTATTGAGATGATCATATGGTTTTTATTAATTTGATTATTAATATGGTCAATTATACTAATAGTTTTCCTAGTATTAAACCAGCCCTGCATTCCTGGTATAAATCCCACTTGGTCATAGTGTATTATCCTGGGGATGATTTTCTGAAGTCTATTTGCTAATATCTTATTTAAGATTTTAGCATCAATATTCATTAAGGAAATTGGTCTATAGTTTTCTTTCTCAGTTTTCGATCTACCTGGTTTAGGTATCAGTACCATGTCTGTGTCATAGAAGGAATTTGGTAGGACTCCTTCAATCCCTACTTTTTCAAATAGTTTACATAGCATTGGAGTTAGTTGTTCTTTAAATGTATGGTAGAATTCACCTGTAAATCCATCTGGTCCTGGGGACTTTTTCTTAGGAAGTTGGTTAATAGCTTGGTCTATTTCTTTTTCTGAGATGGGACTATTTAGACTACTTACTTCTTCCTCTGTTAATCTGGGCAAGCTATATTTTTGAAGGTATTCTTCCATTTCATTTAAGTTATCGAATTTATCGGCATAAAGTTGAGCGAAGTACCTCCTAACTATTGTTCTAATTTCCTCTTCATTAGTGGTGAGTTCACCCTTTTCATTTTCAAGACTATCAATTTGCTTTTTCTCTTTCCTTTTTTTAATCAGGTTTACTAAGGGTTTGTCTATTTTGTTGGTTTTTTCATAAAACCAACTCTTAGTTTTATTAATTAATTCAATAGTTTTTTTACTTTCAATTTTATTAATCTCACCTTTTATTTTTTGAATTTCAAGTTTTGTGTTTGTCTGAGGGTTTTTAATTTGTTCCTTTTCTAGCAATTTTAGTTGTAAACCCAATTCGTTGGCCCTCTCTTTCTCTATTTTATGCAGGTAGGCCTGTAGAGATATAAAACTTCCCCTAATTACTGCTTTGGCTGTATCCCACACATTTTGGTATGATGTCTCATTATTGTCATTTTCTTGGGTGAAGTTATTAATTATGTCTATGATTTGCTGTTTTACCCAATCATTCTTTAGTATAAGATTATTTAGTTTCCAATTATTTTTTGGTCTATTTTCCCCTGGCTTTTTATTAAATGTTATTTTGATTGCATTATGGTCTGAAAAGGATGCATTTACTATTTCTGCCTTACTGCATTTGATTTTGAGGTTTTTATGCCCTAGTATATGATCAATTTTTGTATAGGTTCCATGAACTGCTGAGAAGAAAGTATATTCCTTTCTGTCTCCATTTAGCTTTCGCCAAAGATCTATCATATCAAACTTTTCTAGTATTCTATTTACCTCTTTGACTTCTTTCTTATTTATTTTGTGGTTTGATTTATCTAATTCTGAGAGAGCAAGGTTGAGATCTCCCGCTATTATAGTTTTGCTATCTATTTCCTCTTGCAGCTCTCTTAATTTCTCTTTTAAGAATTTAGATGCTGCACCACTTGGTGCATACATGTTTAATATTGATACTGCTTCACTATTGATGCTTCCCTTTAGCAGGATATAATGCCCTTCCTTATCTCTTTTAATTAGATCAATTTTTGTTTTTGCTTGATCTGAGATGAGGATGGCTACTCCTGCTTTTTTGGTTTTGCCTGAAGCATAATAGATTCTGCTCCACCCTTTTACTTTTAGTTTGAATGTCTCATCCTGTTTCAGGTGTGTTTCCTGTAAACAACATATAGTAGGATTCTGACTTTTAATCCAGTCTGCTAACTGTTTCCTCTTTATGAGGCAGTTTGCCCCATTCACATTTATGGTTAGAAGGACTAATTCTATATTGCTTGCCATCCTATTAACCCCTGCTTATGCTTTTCCCCTTTCCTTCCCTTTTACCCTCCTATCCAGTATTAAACTGGTGAACACCACTTGCTTTTCACAGCCCTCCCTTTTTAGGATCCCTCCCCCACCTTAAAGATCCTCCCCTTATTTTACCCCTTTTCCTCGAAATTACTGTATTCCCTTCCCCTTAGCTTACTCCTTCCCTTTCACTTTTCAATGAAGTGGAAGAAGTTTCACCATAAATCGAATATGTCTATTGATACACGCTATGTTCATCTCCCTCCTTTCTTTCTCTCAGATATAATAGGTTACATTTGCCTCTTCATGAGATGTAGTACCACCACTTTATACTTTTTTATGATATAATCTCCTTTCCACCTCTAGTTTCTAAGACAAATTGTACATATGTTCTTTACATATTTTTTGGCAGAAGTATAGTTCTCAAGATTTCTTTTTACCTTTTTTAGAAGTCTCTTGAGTTCTGTATTTGAAGATCAAACCTCTTATGTAGGTCTGGTTTTTTCATCAAAAATAGATGGAATTCATTTATTTCGTTAAATGTCCATCTTCTTCCCTGGAAAACGATGCTCATTCTTGCTGGGTAAGTTATTCTTGGCTGCATACCAAGTTCCTTAGCCTTTCGGAATATCATGTTCCAGGCCCTGCGTTCTTTTAATGTGGATGCTGCTAGATCCTGTGTTATCCTTATTGTGGATCCTCCATATCTGAATTGTTTTTTTCTAGCAGCTTCCAATATCTTTTCCTTTGTCTGATGGTTCTTGAACTTGGCCACTATATTTCTTGGCGTTTTGATTTTAGGGTCCCTTTCAGTAGGTGATCGATGAATTTTCTCAATGTCTATTTTACCCTCTGTTTCCAAAACGTCTGGGCAGTTCTCTTTGATAATTTCCTCAAAAATGGTGTCCAAGCTCTTTTTTTCCTCCCATTTTTCATGGAGTCCGATTATTCTCAAATTGTCTCTCCTGGATCTGTTTTCCAGGTCTGTTGTCTTTCTGGTAAGGTACTTGACAGTCTTTTCAATTGTTTCATTTCTCTGGTTTTGCTTGACTCCCTCTTGGTTTCTCCTTGAGTCATTCATTTCTACTTGTTCCAGTCTAATTTTCAATGATGTATTTTCTTCACTCACTTTTTTTATATCTCTTTGTAATTGTCCAATTGAGTTTTTATCTTCTATGGAATTTTTTTCCATTTTATCCATTTTATTTTTTTGAGAGCTGATTTCTTTTTCCAGCTCTCTAATCCTGTTTTCCTTGGAGTTGTTTACCTTTTCCAGCTCACTAATCCTGTTTTCCTTGGAGTTGTTTACCTTTTCCAGCTCACTAATCTTGTTTCTCAATGATTTGATTTCTTTATCCATTCTGTCTTTGAATGCATGGGATGACTTCTCCAGGCTCTCTTGCCAAGCTTCCCTTTCCTTTTCCCATTTCTCTTCCAGCTCTCTTGTGAGAGCCTTTTTGAGTTCCTCTATGAGGTTCTTTTGTATTGAGGAGCAGCTTATATCCCTCCCAGGGGATACATCTGGGGACATTCTGTTCCTAGTCTCCTCAGCATTTGAAGTCTGCTCCCTCTCCACACAGAAGCTGTCAATGGTTAGAGCCCTTTTGAATTTTTTGTTCATTTTGTCAGAGTAGGAATCAAAGAAAACAAACTGACAAGAGAAACAATTGGTCTGTTTTGCGGGGGATGGGGCTGGATGGTATTAATGGGCTTCCTCTACAGACTGGGGGTAGCGCAGCAGAGAGCCACTAACAGAACAGCAATGACTGTACTGAGTCTGCGCTCTGAGGCTCCGAGAACGCACCGAGTCAGTCCAGGTGGGGGATGGGGGTGGCCGGGCTCTGAGAGACGCTGGCTTTCTGGGGTTTTAATCTTCACCTCCGGTGTTTACACCCTCTCCACCGCTCCTGGCTTGCTGCCAAGACGGAGCATCCACACTGGGGCAAAAGCCCTTTCACAGAAATGGCAGAGATCACACCCCTCCCCCTCCGGTCTGAGCTGTGTGAGCTGCCTGTCTTGCTCTGGCTGTCTGCCCTCAGTCTGCGCCCAGTCTGATTGACCCTCCCCCGAACAAACACAGACCTTTTCTGGCGACTTTCAAGGATGTCTTCTCTTGGTGATCATCTGTGGATTTCTTTCTGGGTCAAGCATTAAGTCAGAGGCTTGTCATGAAGTAAGTGCTGAGAGAAAACGAGGAGCTCAAGCAGCTGTCTGCCTCCACGCCGCCATCTTGGCCGGAAGTCGCGTCTCATTCCATTTGTTTCTAAGAAAAAAACCAGACTTAAACAAAAAATTTGATCTATATCCACAAGACTGAAGAGAAACAGAAAAAGGTAAAAAGAACTCTTGAGAAATGTATCACTGTTGTGGATATATAGAAAGTCCACATGGATAATTTGATTTTACTGATATAAAAAAGGGGGGGAGTAGTAAAGGGAAGGGACTAGTATCAGAAAAAGAGGAAAGGGAGATAAAAAGAGGGAAACTACATCCCAGGAAGAGGCATAGAAAATATACCATATCTGAGGGAATTTAGAGAGGGGGAGAAACATTGTGTGAATCTTACTCTCATCAGAATAGGCTCAAAGAGTAAACAATTGACATTTTTGTTTTTCAGAGAATTCTCTCTCACGTCATTAAAAGGGGGGAGAGGAAAAAGGAAAAAGGAAAAAGGGAATGAGGGAAGGGACTTGGAAGGAGGGGGGAGGGATACTAAAAAAAAGGGAGGGCTGTGCATCACAAGTGGGGTCTATAAATTAAATATTGGGGAAAGGGTTCAGGGGGGGTCAAGGGAAAAAGCATAATCTGGGGATAATACGATGGCAGGAAATAGAGAATTAGTAATTTTAACTGTAAATGTGAATGGGATGAACTCTCCCATCAAATGGAGACAGATAGCAGACTGGATCAAAAGTCAGAACCCTACAATATGTTGTTTACAGGAAACACACTTAAAGCTGGGAGATACATACAGAGTAAAGGTAAAAGGTTGGAGCAGAATCTATTATGCTTCATGTAAAGCCAAAAAAAAGCAGGGGTTGCCTTCCTTATCTCAGATCAAGCAAAAGCAGAAGTTGATCTAATTAAAAGAGATAAGGAAGGAAACTATATCCTGCTAAAAGGTAGCATATACAATGAAGCCATATCAATATTAAATATATATGCACCAAGTGGTATGGCATATAACTTTCTAAAGGAAAAGTTAAGAGAGTTGCAAGAAGAAATAGACAGTAAAACTATAATAGTGGGAGATCTCAACCTTGCACTCTCAGATTTAGACAAATCAAACCACAAAACAAATAAGAAAGAAATTTTAAAAAGTAAATAGAACATTAGAAAAACTAGGTATGATAGACCTTTGGAGAAAACTGAATGGCAATAGAAAGGAATATACTTTCTTCTCAGCAGTACATAGATCCTATTCAAAAATTGACCATATATTAGGACATAAAGATCTCAAAATTAAATGCAGGAAGGCAGAAATAATAAATGCCTTCTTCTCAGATCACAATGCAATAAAAGCTACATTCAATAAGAAGTTAGGCGTAAATAGACCAAAAAGTAATTGGAAACTGAATAATCTCATCTTAAAGAATGACTGGGTGAAACAGCAAATTATAGAAAAAATTAATAATTTCACCCAAGATAATGACAATGATGAGACATCATACCAAAATCTATAGGATGCAGCTAAAGCGGTAATAAGGGAAAATTTTATATCTTTAGAGGCTCATTTGAACAAAATAGAGAAAGAGAAGATTAATGAATTGGGCCTGCAACTTAAAAAGCTAGAAAAAGACCAAATTAAAAACCCCCAACCAAAAATCAAACTTGAAATACAAAAATTAAAAGGAGAACTCAATAATATTGAAAATAAAAAAAAAAAAAACTATTGAATTAATGAATAAAACCAAGAGTTGGTTTTATGAAAAAGCCAATAAAATAGATAAACCTTTGGTAAATCTGATCAGAAAAAGGAAAGAGGAAAATCAAATTGTTAGTCTTACAAATGAAAAGGGGGATCTTTCCACCAATGAAGAGGAAATTAGAGAAATAATAAGGAGTTACTTTGCCCAACTTTATGCCAATAAATTTGATAACTTAAGTGAAATGGATGACTTCCTCCAAAAATATAGGCTTCCTAGATTAACAGAGGAGGAGATAAATTGCTTAAATAGTCCCATTTCAGAAAAAGAAATAGAACAAGCTATTAATCAACTCCCCAGGAAAAAATCCCCAGGACCAGATGGATTTACATGTGAATTCTACCAAACATTTAAAGAACAATTAGCCCCAATTTAAAGAACAAAATAGCCCAAACTATTTGAAAAAATAGGGATTGAAAGAGTTCTACCAAACTCCTTTTATGACACAGACATGGTACTGATACCTAAACCAGGTAGGTCGAAAACAGAAAGAAAATTATAGACCAATTTCCTTAATGAATATTGATGCTAAAATTTTAAATAATATATTAGCAAAAAGAATTCAGAAAATCATCCCCGGATAATACATAATGATCAAGTAGGATTTATACCAGAAATGCAGGGCTGGTTTAATATTAGGAAAACTATTAATACAATTGACCATATTAATAATCAAATTAATAAGAACCATATGATCATCTCAATAGATGCAGAAAAAGCATTTGATAAAATCCAACATCCATTCCTACTAAAAATGCTTGAGAGTATAGGAATAAATGGACTATTCCTTAGAATAATCAGGAGTATTTATTTACAACTGTCAGTAAGCATAATATGCAATAGAAATAAACTGCAACCTTTCCCAGTAAGATCAGGAGTAAAACAAGGTTGCCCACTATCACCATTACTATTCAATATAGTACTAGAAACGCTAGCCTCGGCAATAAGAGCCGAGAAAGAGATTCAAGGAATTAGAGTAGGAAATGAGGAAATCAAATTATCACTTTTCACAGATGACATGATGGTATACTTAGAGAACCCCAAAGACTCTGCTAAAAACCTATTAGAAATAATTCAGAATTTTAGCAAAGTTGCTGGATACAAAATAAATCCACATAAATCCTCAGCATTTTTATATATCACCAATAAAATGCAACAGCAAGAGATACAAAGAGAAATTCCATTCCAAATAAATGTTGATAGTATAAAATATTTGGGAATCCATCTACCAAAGAAGAATCAGGAATTATATGAGCAAAATTACAAAACACTTGCCACAAAAATAAAGTCAGATTTAAATAATTGGAAAGACATTCAGTGCTCTTGGATAGGCCGAGTGAATATAGTAAAGATGACAATACTCCCCAAACTAATCTATTTATTTAGTGCTATACCAATCAGACTCCCAAGAAACTATTTTAATGACCTAGAAAAAATAACAACAAAATTCATATGGAAGAATAAAAGGTCAAGAATTGCAAGGGAACTAATGAAAAAAAAAAGTCAGATGAAAGTGGTCTGGGTGTACCTGATCTAAAGCTATATTATATAGCAGCAGTAACCAAAACCCTTTGGTATTGGCTAAGAAATAGATCAGTCAATCAGTGGAACAGATTAGGTACAAAGGAAAAAAAAGGGTACATCTATAGAAATCTAGTCTTTGACAAACCCAAAGATACCAACATTAGGGATAAAAATTCATTAATTGAAAAAAACTGTTGGGAAAACTGGAAATTAGTATGGCAGAAATTAGATATAGATCCACACTTAACACCATATACCAAGATAAGATCAAAATGGGTCCATGATTTAGGCATAAAGAATGAGATCATAGATAGATTAGAGGAACTGAGAATAGTCTACCTCTCAGACTTGTGGAGGAGGAAGGAATTTATGACCAGAGGAGAACTAGAGATCATTATTGATCACAAAATAGAAGATTTTGATTATATCAAACTAAAAAGTTTCTGCACAAACAATACTAATGCAAATAAGATTAGAAGGGAAGTAACAAATTTGAAAAATATTTTTACAGTTAAAGGTTTTGATAAAGATCTCATTTCCAAAATATATAGAGAACTGACCCTAATTTATAAGAAATCAAACCATTCTCGAATTGATAAATGGTCAAAGGATATGAACAGACAATTCTCAGATGATGAAATTGAAATCATATCCACTCATATGAAAGAGTGTTCCAAATCACTACTAATCAGAGAAATGCAAATTAAGACAACTCTGAGATACCATTACACACCTGTCAGATTGGCTAAGATGACAGGAACAAATAATGATGAATGTTGGAGGGGATGTGCGAAAACTGGGACACTAATACATTGCTGGTGGAGTTGTGAAAGAATCCAGCCATTCTGAAGAGCAATTTGGAACTATGCCCAAAAAGTTATCAAACTGTGCATACCCTTTGATCCAGCATTGCTGCTATTGGGCTTATATCCCAAAGAAATACTGAGGCAGGGAAAGGGACCTGAATGTGCTAAAATGTTTGTGGCAGCTCTTTTTGTAGTAGCTAGAAACTGGAAGATGAATGGATGTCCATCAATTGGAGAATGGTTGGGTAAATTATGGTATATGAAAGTTATGAAATATTATTGCTCTGTAAGAAATGACCAGTAGGAGGAATACAGAGAGGCTTGGAGAGACTTACATCAACTGATGCTGAGTGAAATGAATAGAACCAGAAGATCGCTGTACACTTCAATGTTGTATGAAGATGTATTCTGATGGAAGTGGATATCTTCAACATAAAGAAGATCCAACTCACTTCCAGTTGATCAATGATGGACAGAAACAACTACACCCAGAGAAGGAACACTGGGAAGTGAATGTAAATTGTTAGCACTACTGTCTATCTACCCAGGTTACTTACACCTTCGGAATCTAATACTTAAAGTGCAACAAGAAAATTGGATTTACACACATATATTGTATCTAGGTTATATTGTAGCACATGTAAAATGCATGGGATTGCCTGTCATCTAGGGGAGGGAGGGGATAATTTGGAAAAATGAATACAAGGGATAATGTTATAAAAAATTACTCATGCATATATACTGTCAAAATTTATAAATAAATTTTTTAAAAAATTAAAAAAAATTCCAGAAACATATAAGTACATAATTACATTGTACCTCCTTCCTTCTCTTCCTCCCACCACAAAAAGAAATGCTGACTTCAACACATGACCATCATGTTATTACATGTGTAAAAGGAGTTAAAACCTGAGTTATTCTATTATCCCACTACACTTCTTTAACTAGTATCTTTAAGGCACATGGTATCAGTTATAAAAAGTTTCTAATGGAAATAAATAGTGTTCTATCCATAGCAGTGTTAAGGGCCATATTTAAATTTTTATCATAATTTCATATTGCCTATTTCTTGTACCTTTGGGTATATGTATGTTCACTCTAATTTTTATAGTTATTTTAGGTAGGTTTTCCATTATTTTAATCTGTGCGAACTAATTATGACTTGGTATTTGCTTGTTTCTTTTTGTCATCATTTTATTTTCCTTTCAGAAAGAAGCAAAGACCAAGAAACCATCTTTACTTCACGTATTGTGGAACACTTTTAAGTTTTTACTGATGCAGGTTGCTTTGTTCAAAGTATTTGCTGACATTTTATCCTTTATTAGCCCACTCATAATGAAGTAAGTTGCAAGCTTTCTTCAATATGTTGATAATGTTCTTCAATATATTGATAATGAAAATAAAGTATAAATATTCTATGCTAAAATATCTTAGCTGAAAATTTTCTTTATTATTGTTGTTATTATTATTTCTATAATACAAATATTTTATCAAATGTCTGTAATTGCATAATTACAGACTTTGGAAAATGAACTTTGGAAAATGTTTAAAACAAGGCCTAGATAAATCATTTATATTTGCTTTTTATTAATATTAATGTTTACCTACAAACATTGTAAGAAAATATTCCTGGGAAGAGCAGTTACATTTCAGTGATAAATTCCTGTATAGACCTTTTACCAATAGTCATAAAATTCTAATCTCTGTAAATTTATCTCCCTTTCTTTGGCATATTTGACTCAAACAATAATCTTCAAAAAATCATGAAAATATTTTGAATTGAAACAAAACACAGCAAATCACTTTTTTTTTTTTGCTTTAGTTAGATCATCTATAAAAGGAAAAGGAAATGGCAAACCATTCCAATACCTTTGTGAAGAAAACTTCTCATAGGGTCACAAAGAATCCCCAAGGCTAACAGGACTGAAAATAACTGAAAAAGAATGCATAATAAACTAGGAGCTAGTCATTCCTATTTTGTAGGAATGCACTGAGTGCCTAGACTCTTTCTTTCTATGCTTATCTTAATGTTAACCATAGAAAAAAAAAGAAGTGGCTGTGGCCTTTCAAGATATGGGTTAAGTAGACTTATACTTATCTCAAAAATCATTGATCCAGTATAGCTGAAATAATTGAGGGATCTTTTTATAAAAAAAAAAAAATAAGCTTTTTTTTCATCAAGAACATTCTGTGATCTATCAAAAAGATCACGAGACCTTGGACTTTACGGATATAAATTTTTAAGGCTGTATTTGTGCAAAAAAGATTTTATAAATGAATAGAAATGGGAAACTTCAGGAGTTAATATAGATATTTACATTGTTTATTAACATGTGTAATACCCAGGCAGCAAAAATTAAGCTTTCATTAACTTATTTCAGATTTTTGCTATTTTTATTAATTATTCTGTTTTTATTTACCTAAAAATATTGTCAGCCACAGGAATTCTTAAAAGGCTTATGATATTTAGTACTAATTAATTACCCTTTTTTGTCATTGAGTGTAGTAGCAGTCAGAATTCATTGTTAACATATTCTTTTTTTTTCCAAATTCACAGGAAAGGCAAAAGCCAATTATTACTTTACTTCTATAAAATGTGTTTAATGATTCTTTCCTTTCAAAAGATTTCATTTACAAAACCAAGTCAGCAACATATAAATATTGCCTGGATTGTATTTGTTTCTATCCAGATGTTACATATAATTTAAGAAGAACAACCTGGGTATGGTGGTACAATCCTATAGTCTTTATTATATGGAAAATTGAGGGATCACTTGAGTCTGAAAGTTCTCATATGTGGTGATTTAAGCCAATCTAGTGTCTGTACTAAGTCCAGTATCAGTTTTAAGGTTAGGCCTAGGTAATGAAGAGAGCAGGTATAACACATAGCATCTTTGTTAGTGAACAGGAAAGACAAGACCTGTGACAGTCACTGTACTTCAAGCTTGCATGAGATAGAATAACATAGTCTCCCCCCAAACCCTAAAAAGGTACAATTTTATTGTCAGCATGATCTTTAATGAGATTAACCTCTTTAGCAGTATGTCTTGTAAATCACTTGGGAAATTATTTTATTTTTCAGAATCTAGTAATAAGTTCTGAAAGGTCTTTTTCTTATCATTTCAAAAAAAGAAACTGCTTATATTAAAGGGCCCATAAGACTAAAGCCAAATTTCAAAAAACAGAATGGGAAGGCATATTTTTAATATCAAAAAGTAATAAGAAAATAACTAAAACATGAAGTTTTTGTTTTGCAAAATAATTTATGACTTATTTTACAGATCCCCATCCCAAAATGGTGTATTGATTCATAGTATCTCAATAAGAAAGGGGGCCTATTCTGTCTATGTGGGTTTATAAATATGTTTTTATAATTTATATTTCAACCAATGCAGTTGAGGGATATGAGGCCAACTAGTATTGTTAACATTAGATATTAGGCAATATGATTTTCAGTTCTAATTAATTTTTGGAGTAAAACAACAAAAAGGAACTTCCGTGTTTAAGGAATTTTCCTTACTTTCTCCTATTTCCAGCCAGTGTTATTTTGGGTGGGTTGGTTGTTTTAGGAAGATTCTGAAAATCACTTGGCAAAATAGGATACTAGACACTTGTCCTTTCTCAAACTAAACAACCAACCATTCCAACTCTACTGCAGAAAGAACAACTCTGTTGCACTGGCTACATTATTTGAACACCAAATGTATACTTATTTACTTATTTTATGAAGAAATCACACAGGGCAAGTGTGGTCATAAGGTAGTCAGAAAA